>NC_091017.1:21606734-21908304 GCF_041296385.1 Aphelocoma coerulescens
TCTGGGCACACCTCTTCTCATTTCTTCTGCACTTAGGACAGGGGAATTCACATTCACATTTATCAGGTGACTGAAGCAATGCATGTAGTGATGAAGGCACTGGTAAAAAACATTAACTTTGACTTGAATCACTGTCCCTCAGGATGATTGCCAAACTGGTTAATGAGTATAATTAGCATTAATTAAAATGACAGCTCAAAGAAGACGTATCACATCTGAGTTCAACTGAGTCTCAGGTTTACTGGAGCTGGCTGCCTCGACCACCTGGCCAAGCCCAAAGCAGACATCCCTGTGGGCAGCATGACTGGCACTCACCTGCCAGCTATCCCTCCAGCTCACCTTCCAGCCTCTCATGTCACACTCCAAGCAAATCATGCCCCCAAGCATTCAAAAAAAAAAAAGAAAGATGTGGCACCCCCAAGCAATTACTGAGTTTATCACCTAAAGCCCAGCACCTCCCATCAGGCTGCACTGCTTTTTACTCCTCTTTGGAGCAGTTTTAGCTGCCTTTGCTCAAGCTGCCAGCATATTTAACCTGCAGATCTTAGAAGTGATCTAAGGTCAAGCTGTACCTTGCTAGAGCACAGCTGTGAGTGAGGAGGGCTGTGGGATAGCTTTGTCCTTATTTCTAAGTCAGCTGGAGTGGAAGCTGGCAGGGCATGACAAAGGATCATTCACAGCTTAGGGTTTAATTACTGGACTCGCATTGAACATCAATGCCCCATGCACAGAGGCACACTTGAAAGAGTGAGAAAACACATGGCAACCTTAGAGCCAGTATGAAAATCCAGACAAGATGGTTAATTTCCATGTAGGACCTTCTTGAAGATAAGCACTAGATACTTCAACCAGTCATCTGACAGCTGTGAATGCGTAGCAGGCTTCCGACCACAATTTATTTTTATTGACATCCTGTTTATGGGTACAATTTGAATTACCACAAACTATGCATACTTACATGATTGAAGACAGACATACACATACATATAAAATCTGATATATGCTAACAAAGATAGTCATCTAGCCTCATCTGAGTGATTAAAGCTGGGCATTGAAATCAAAGAAGTCTTATGCTCAAAAGTGCTGAATAATCAGAAATACCAGTAAAGCCAGCAGGATTCAAAAGTTGCTCAATATTTTTGAAAAGATAATTTTTTTTATTCCTGTTCTTACCCAAGAAATGCCAGAAAGTTCTAACATACACTGCCATTTTGCTGGATTCTACATGGGAGCATAGAGATGCTAAACATTCATCACTTAAGCAGGCAAGATACAGACCAAAGGTAGGAACCTCTACTTTTTCTGCCTCTTCAATACAATCTAACATAGATGAAGATCACAGAGAAAGCTATGCAGCAGCTGGTGTCTAATGCCAGTGATTTAACTACAGAACACCTTTCTTCTACATCTCATCATCTACTACTAAAAGGCTTGCAATCATGAGCCCAGCAATTCTGGCTTTAGTGATTCACCTCTGCAATATTACCGAAAAAATATTAAAATGAGTTCCTTCCCTTCCTAGACTCAAGTCCTGAATCTACAAAGAGGGAAAGAAACCTCTGTTAAATAAAACCAGAAAACAAAACAAGTGTACAGAATATGCTGCTGCTAGCATTTGCAAAGAAAAAAACCAAACCCCACAAAGCCACTACCTTAAAGCTGAACAAGCAAAGGATGTTACAGACCCAGGAAAAGTACTTGCACATACTCCACCCAAGAAAAGTACTTGTAACCACTGCAGATTCGTAAATGTTCATACAGGGAGGTAAGCAGTTTTGGAAAGGGCTCTGTTGTTGCTCTTGCTCTTCAGAAAGCTCGGGTGGGGCATGGGATCAGATGGGGTACGAACATATGACAAGAGAGAAGAAAACATCCAGTGTAAACAGGGCAGCAGTCAATGAGGTACTGAACCAGCAACTCAATTAACTTTTCATCTTCTTACAGATGAGCTGCTTCTCTTACAGAGAGCAAGGCTGGCAATTTGTTCTGAAACACCTCTCCTATAAACCTGTAACCTGTGTGCCAGAGCAAGCAAACTCAGAGCAGACCAAGAACAAATGGAAGTAGTATGTAGACAGAGGCAGATTGTGCCAGAGGATCAAGTAAGTCCAGGCTACAGAGCTGGGAAACCGAGAGCAATTTATCAGGTATTCATTGTATAACCATATTATCAAACACTCAGGCCACACTTCAAGAAACTTGGCTGTCACTGAGATGGGAAGCCTTGCCCTCCATCCCTGCTCAGCTGCTGGTCAGCACAGTCCAGGTAATTACTGTAGCTTGATTTTCATTATCTCAGCTCTCTTCACTCTGCTCCCTCATCTATTTATTAACAGTCCTTAGCCACAGGTGTGGGCAGCCACAGGAAAACTGTTGGGTTTGTTCTACTCCAAGTCAACAAGAGAAAAATATTTTTGCAAATGCAGACTTCCATGTGAGGTGGTTCGAGAGAGACAGATGTCTGGTTAGCACTGCAGATGGGCTGAAAAATCCCCCATCACTGCTTCAAAACTCTCACCCTTTTCCTTTCCCAGAAGGACAGAAAATGTGTTCTTTTCCCCTCATGGGTGGGGGCTTTGCCTTTATTTAAAGGGGAAAAACTGCAACACCTAAAAAATCATTAGACCCCATGCCTTCTCTCTGGGCAGCAACTAGATGAAATGGCTCAGCTGTTGAATTTCTAGGTTAGTATGCCTCAGTCCTAAGCTTCTCCCACAAAACTAAAGTGTTAATGCTGACCTTGGGAACGCCAGCCTTCTCCTACACAAATTCAGTGACTTCTTTCCATTTATGAGGCTGACGTACCTTTACAACTGCTGAGTGAATTGTCTCTGGGTAAGAAGGCAGGAGGAGATAAGGGGTGAAGGGGAGACTTGCTCTTTCAGAAAAAAAATGAGGATGTGCAGAGGAAAGTAAGTTGGTTGGTCCCTGTGATAAGAGAAATGTTTTGGCCCTCTGCCTCCTGGACCTAGGCTTGAATGCTCTTCCAGCACTGATTCCCCATCTGTCTCTTACTGTGTGCTCCTTGCCAGACCATTTCACAGCTTCATATCACTCAAGGCCAGGAAACTGTTCATAAATGGATGCTTTAAAATTGTCTTTTGCACCATGGTATAGCACCATTTTTGAAAGATAGTTTTAAGTATTTATGTTGACCATGTTTCTATCTCTTGTTGCTTCATGTTGCACTTTCAAGTTGAACATTGTAAACATTGCTTTGTCTTTCTAAGCCTCTGATGAACACTTTTCCCCATTTCCTGTGGTTTTTCTGGTAAAGTATTAGGTCTCTCTCAATGGTTGACCAATGCCAAACACTATTCAAAAGGCTGCTCTCTGATCATACAGAAAGTATTTTTCTGTCTATAGGGACATAAAAAGAAAAAAAAAATAACAAAACCAAAAAACTCACACCAAAAACCCTCAGACAAACAAAAAATCCCAACTGGACTTAACTAAAAAAAAAATGTGTGTATGCATAAGGGGGGATATGTATAAGCCCATTTTCCCAAAGACTGCCCTCTTTTCAGTCACGAACAGAAAATCTTCTCTGAAGAAAGACAGAATAAGTCATTAAGTGTATATAACCAATTAACACTTTCAAATGTCAACAGTGAAGAATTTAAGATCAAAACTAGGTGACTGCCAGATATTTATCCCGGCTAAATCCTGGTCATGGAGGTCAGCTCAGAAGTCCATGAATGAAATTCCACATGCAACACACAAAGGTCAATCCTACATTAATTCAAAGGGCAATATATATTTTCAAAATGCTCTCCAAAACTAAGCTAACAGGTGTACCCCAAAATGTCTTTGACTGTCTTTAATTCCACAGTGCAGAAGAGTCATCATATGGTCTGCTAGAAAACAGACACTTTTCATTCATCTCTACCTCACTTGCCCTATATTCATTATGAATCAGCCATCTAAGACAGGATGACTGAAAGGATGATGTGGTTTGGCTTCCTGTCAAAATGGCAACTGTGGTGTTTGGAACAATTTCATATTAATTCAATATCTCTGGTTAGATACCTCTAGTAAAAGGTCAGATTTATACCTCCTGTAAACTACAGCAGCTCCATTAATGGGGTTTGCATCAAAGGAATTACAGCCTTTAATTGCAAGGTCAAATTTCACCCATCTAATTAAGTTTCCTGCTCTAAGCAGCATGTTAGCCACTGACTCTGATAGAATTTTTACAATAACAGGTGTGGCTCTGATTGCCAACTAGTTGAACTCATGTAGTCATTAAAGACTAACTTTGATTGCTGAAGTCAAGATTATAGATCACATTGAAAAAGAAGAAGAGTTTTAACAGACAAATATGAGACAAACTGAGGCTGAGTAGGTGGGATTCATTAGTCACTAGGAGGCAGGCTCTACTCCTGGAGGAACACCACCACATGAGCTGCCCTGGAGCATCCACACAGACGGAACCGATGAGTAACAGCAAGTAACACTTCTTACAGAGCTCCCTTCTTGGAATCATAGTGTTAGAGGCATAATGTAATTGAAGCTTGCTTTCCTGGTACATCCTTAACAAAACTATTATTAGCTTTGTTGTCCTTTTCCTTCATTTTCTTCTCCTAAGGCTTTTTGAGGAGCGGCTCAGACATTGTGTGGGTTCTCTCCATGTCATCTGCATGTTTGAGCTGGCTGCTGGTAGGAAGGTCTGCTCACATTCCCGCAGGCATGCCAATCTGGATACAACAGACATGTACAAATCTAGCAGGAATCTAGTGAAAAAAGAAATTAAGAAAAACCCAAACCAAAACCCAACCCTAAACAAATGACTAAAAACCACCCCAAAACCCCAGGGTACTATCTCATGAATACATTCAGTCCACTCATCTGCTCATTAGGGAGCAAGTGTGAGTGTGCTTATTGTCCATCTCTTTGGCAAGCATCCTGCTACCTTCCTGTCCCCTCCAGCATGGAAAACTGCAATTCTAAAATAGGTCATTTTATTATGAAAATTTGTTTTCCAAGCAATATTCCCTTGAGGCCCTTCATATTAAGAGCATCTTTTGAACTGGATAAATACTGTTCTGCTATTTCCCAATATCAACTCACATGTTTATGCGATAATGGCCGAGCATGGTCCAGCTGGAAGCAAATCTCAAATAGACCATTTAATAGAAGAGTATTTCTGAGGGAAAGCTCCCAGGCTTTATGATAGGATATTATGTGCTTTTATTGCACTGTGACTCCATGACTTGAGGTTTGTATCGGTCCTTTTAAATTGATGCATACCCTGAACCAAGAGAGGAAGTAAAAACCCCTTTTCTCACCAAAGGAAAGACCACCTCTGAGTTTCTGTGACTGCTGTATGAAGGAGAAAACAGCTTGTCCCTTCTCCTTCCCAGGCATCAAGCTAATTGAGACTCAAAACAATCAATAAAGGCTGGATTAATTCCTGAGTGCCAAAAGCACAAGCAGCTAAATTAATGAAGCTAATCCTTTTGTAATACTCATTTGTTAAAACTTCTCTGCAGCTCCTGATGCAGCTTGCTTGACTTCTCAGGAAATGAATGAGCCACTTTTATTCCTCAGTCGTAGTTCGCAGTGCATCCCCATGCATTTTTAGCACCACTAGCACATGGCCAAAAGTACAGGCTGAATTCAGCTGATGAAGCCTATGTTCTCAGGCATGAGATAACAGCACAGATTCTGCACAGTCCTGACCTGACCATCATATGTAGGGTATGGTTTTCCAAGACTAATCAGTTCTTGGCTGAGGTAGGTGAAAGCACATTTGCAGTTACTAAAGCTCTTGCTTATGGCATGAATGGGTTTATTTGAAGAATGGGGCAGCAGACAGGAACCTGAAAGCCTGGCCACTTTATTCTGCCATACCATGCACTTGAGGTGACTCCTTGAAACACCTCTTACCCTTTCTGTGAAAATGCCTTTGGTGCTGCAACTAAGAATTGTAAAATGTTACCACAGCTAACTTTGCAGTTGGGATACCCATCCCTACGGACAGATGGAAACTGATGTTATTTTATGGAGTACTGAAACAGCACATCTTATAAGGCTATTGCTTAGCTTGAGCAGAAATCCGGGTCCTCAAACTCATGCAAACCTTCATAGCCTCTTTACTGGCTTTTAACAGATACTCCCTAACTATTAACCTCAAGGGCAAGATTAACATTTTTCTTTTAATTAATATGGAGAGGCTGTGGTGTGCAACAGTATTATAAAGAGTTCTGAAATGCCAGCCTTTTAGAGTGGAATAATTCTGTCATCTTGTTTCCATACAGCTCTTCTCAAGACTATCAGCTTTCTGACAAGTATTTTATCACTAGTACTTCTACTCCTAACTACACTCCCCAGCATGCTTATTATATTCCATAATTTTCTTAATGAGTCATCTCAACCTTAATCTTTCAATTGTGTGAAGTTTTTAATGAAACTGATGCTTCAGAGGAAGGAGAGTGACTTTAATGAAAGTGACCCTTTAGTTTGTTAAATACTAAAGTGTGATCATCCTTCAGCATTTTCTAGCCAAAGTGCTAGCTAAGTCCCCAACAACCAGACTGCTTCTAGGAGAGCTGAGCTGGGAAGATTTAGACAACTTTTACACCTGTGCACTTCCTGAAGTTGGGACCTGGTGATTTCTAACTCATTCCTCAGTGCCCAAAGGCCATCCTAAAAGCTGCTCTGAATTGCAGCTCCAGTAGTCTAAGAAAACAGGGACTTGCTAAAATGCGACAGTGCCCTGTCTGCATCACCTTCTTTGCTGGAGAATTTCTTACCTGCTCTGTTATACCAACTTTACAGGCTTAATCTGTTGTTTCACCCTGGTTGTGGCAAAACTCCATGGAGTCCTGGGGCCCTATGGAAGGGGAGGGACTGTTCCCTGAGCACTCAGCAGATACACTACTTTCTGGATTAAGATCTCACTGGCAATACACTGAGGGTAAAGCACCAGCCCTTGGACTTCAAAACATTTTACAGTTTCTTTACTAAGACAAAATGACTGCCCATGAGTAGAAACTAACTTTCAGTCAGGCTGGCTTTAGTTTAAGGGACTCTGCTCATCCCAAAGCTGGTAGACACCATATTTCCCTGACCAGAGAAACCACATGCCATCTCTACCTGCTACCAACAAGAACACTCATATCTTCCCAAACCCACGTAAAATCAGATTAGTAACCAGTCTACTGCTCTTTTGCTTCTCTGTTTCACCAAGGAGAGGAAAAAACCATCCATCTGAAAATTATGCCTAACCACATCATTTTTTTTCTCCCCCACATAAATGTTAATGAATTGACTCCTGTTTATGCAAATTTAAGGTAAACATCAGATCCTCTGTTATCCTGTGTTGGAAATTCCCACTGTTTCCATGATAACATCTTGACTGATTTTCTCAGCTTTCTAGTGATTATTTCATGCACATAAAGAGGGGTCCTGGAGTCACCAGAAAATTCCTGAATTAATTCTTCACTGACTTCACTGTCATCATTTGAGATATGCCATTGCTTTTTATAGTATCCTTTTAAGATTACTCATAATGTAGCATAGTATTCATGCCCTCTGTTTGAATCTGTTGGGTTTTTTGCATGAAGAACAGTAAAAATAATTGCACAGCTCCTTGTTTCATTTTGCCTTTTTTCTTGTTTGAGTTCCCTTTTAAAGACTGAACTTTGTTTGTTTGCACATTAACATCACTGGGATTTTCACCATTAGAATGCGGTCTGGGATTCCAACTGCAATAGTCAATATTTGTTCAATGTTCTCCAAAAGATGTAGGAAGGCACATGTGCACATAGAAAGCCATCCTGTTCTTCAGGATAAAAATGCCAACTGGTGATAATTGCATGATGATTTTGAAGCGCTGACAATATTAATTACCATCACTGAACTACAGGAGAATCTCAAGATAGAGGTGTCACCGTGAGAATTCAAGCAAACATTGATTACTTCTCAATATTTTTAGAAACACCTTGTCCATTTAGAAGGGGAAAAAAAAAAAAAAAAAAAAAAAAAAAAAAAAAAAAAAAAAAAAAGAAGTCAGAAAAAGGGAAAATAGTTAGAGCTGTCTTTCCAAAGCTGAATGTTTGGTAACTACATTCTGCTTATGTTTGGTATGTGTTTTCTTCAGAAAACAACAATACTCCTTTGCAGGCTCTCTAGGTAGCCTTCCCTATACCAGTTACTTCAGTCCTGGCCTATGTCTTAGTTCACAGTTGTAGCTAACTGGAGCACTACAGTAACTTTGTTAGCTCTTTCCAGACTCATCCAGACTACCAGTCCTTCAGGAAACACTGCTCTTCCCCTCACTTGTGTGTGTGCACATTAATGTACAGGCACACAAATGAGAGGGGGTGTGTTATTACTATGTAACCACGATCAATCCACAGACAATATCAATGATTTTAAACTTAGCAATGCTGCTGCTTCCTGGATCAGGAGGTCACCAGACCACAGTGAAGATTCCTGTCTAGCAATGTGCTTCTTATCTGTTTTATCATAGTTAAGTTTGACTGTGAGGGTTGCCTGAGAGGGAGATGATAATTATCTCAGAACACATACTTCTTCTGATCCTCTTCTAAGAAACTTCTCCTCTGCTCCCTCAGCGTAATATTTCTCCTCCAAAGCTAGACAACAGTGATACAACTTAGATTGGAAAATGAATTGTTACCACTTGCCAAGTGATACAAGCTTTCAGCCTCAGCTCAGAGCTGGTCTCCACTATGTTCGACACAGACGCCAATAGTATGCAGTGATGCTGGTAACACAGACGCTAACAGTTTAACAGAGCACTGGGGTGTCTGTGCCCCTCCTGATTAACTCCTAAGTAATTCTAAAAGAACTACTGTCAGAGGGAGGAAAACAGGCAAGGAAACAAGCAAATTCCACTGTTACTACCAACTCTTACTAATGTGTAATACATACAGTAAAATGAACAGTAGAAGTAACATGTGTTGCCAACAATTACACTCAGATATAATAGATACAGACACTTTTCCCCTGGATAATAGATACTGTATCTTTCTGGATGTCTGGTTGGTATTGGCTGTGGTAATAGCTTCCATACCTGCCACCAAGCTTTGTTACACAGGATCATGGAGTTAAGAGATGTGGGGAAAGAACTGAAGCTGTTCCTAGTGGACACACCTGTAGCACTCTTTTACCACAATGCACTGTAATATTTGTCATTGTTGGCATTCTTCCCTTCATTTATTTTCACCAAGTGCATGCGTCGACTGCTGACAGAGGCCAAATAGATACAAAATGGTATTATGCTGGTTCCCAGTCATTCCCCCTTTGGTGCCCTCTTTTTCCTTTGCCTTTCTTCCCCACAGCCTGCATGGAGTTGCAAGTGCTGGCACTGCATTTTCTTCCCTATTTACTCAGCAGCATGCTGACACCTCAACCCTCTAGGATCTGCTGCCAATTTACACATGTGAGCTCTTAGCCACAGACTCCCAAGAGACAAACAACTTGGTGTTAATAAGTAACTGATCATGTGTGATTAAATTTTTTAATCGGTACCAGTCTTTGTTTCTATAGGACTGTTGCTGAGTTCAAAGTCCATATATATAAGAAAACATATATGCAGACCTTTTCTATTTTTGCTATTTGCAAAAGTAAACTGTATTTAGATATACTTCCAAAATTTTTTCCTATTGGACAGTAAATTGATTTCACTCAGAACATGTCCAAAACTTGCTTTCCCCCAGTAAAATTAATTATCCATCTTTTTTTTGTTCTGACTCTCAAGAAAGTGGTGTTTACCTAAAATAGGTAACATCAGGTCTTAATCCAGGATTGCTCTTAAATCCACAAAGGCAACAGATTCAGCCTATATTCTAAGTCTGCCTTTAGGGTGGGGGTTATAAATTAAGAAGTGATGTGCTGCTAGAAGTGTAATTCTAGGTTATGAAATTTTGTTCTCTCTGTAGCTGTGAGACTACGAGCAGATTGCCTGTACTCCTACACCAGTGAGGATTTCACAAACTGTAGGCAGGATGTTGATCCCCTTAGCTTTGGCTGAGTCTGACAGAGGGAGTTTATGTTCTTAAAAATAACGGTGTCAGTAACAGTTGCGGGACCCAAATTTGACAAATTTTACCACTACCAAAGTATTTTGCTAATGAAATCTGTCTAACCTAGCACTTGCTGGACACTCTTCAGCAAGTTTGAGACCCAAAAATGCTATCCTCTGTCTGTCCTGACCCTGTAGAATTAATTCACAGCCACTATTCTTATTGCTGGGCTGACTCTGGATGGGCTTCATAATTCAGAAATGTGTAACTTTTGGGACCAGCCACCCTAAGGAAACACACATATTCTTCTGATTGCAAAAGGAGTTGAAGAAAAGGTGCAACCATGAGAAGGGGAAAGCATATGTTGAAAAAACTCAGATATTAGCCCAGTTTGGGGGATGGAAGTTGAGTTTGAATGAGTGAAGGAGAGATACCTCTCAGGTAGTAACATTTCAAAATTTCATATTGGAGGGGATTTGCAATTGGACAAACAATTGAGAAACAATTCCTAAGATGCTGACACCAGCCTGTAGAAAATTCACCAGAATTCTAGAGCTCACTGTTACTCTATTCAATCAGATGTGGTATCTCAGCTCTGTGACGATTTTTCAGACCTTTTAAGGGTCCATCACTGTTCATATTTTGTGCATCGCTGTCTATACTTTGTGAAATCTTATGAATAGACATTTTCTGGGACTTGTAATAAAAAAATCTTCATGAATTTCAAGAACACTCTTTGTCCTGACATTTAAGTTGTTTCACAATCAGAATGTACTTTTCTTAATTTTAACACTTTGAAGAAAACTAGGTCATTCTAAAGGCTGAAACCTGCTATCTTTATTCATGCGAACAAACTTACTCACAGACATCATCATATCACTCCATGGGATGGTCTGCATGTAAAGACCTTTAATTCAGACCTCTTACATCACCCTCCCTCCCTATGCATTAAGCTTGTAGACAGGGCAAATCAAGGTGGTTATAAACACACCCCCAAACAAAAAAACCCCACCCCAACCCAAACAAAAAAAAAGACAATTTCATAGAAATTTATTTTGTACCATGTCCCACAGAAGGTGCCTTCAGACTACTCAATCTCATCCTTTTGTTGAGATTCAAGATGCTACACGCTGCTGGAAAAATTGACAATATTCTGTCAAAGCCACCTACCTCTGGCCCATACTCTCAAACTCTGTGCTTTCTAGAGAGCTTTAAGTCCAGGCTTAAGCATACTTCAAAGCAAGTAAAGCTCACAACATTCAAGTCAAAGACTCGCAAAGTAATGACATTGTATATGTCAGCCTAGACACCACAGCCATTTGTGGGATTTACAGCTCTCCAAGACAGGAAAGCAACTCTCTTTCTCACCAACACTTGGAGGCACAGCTGAACAAAAGCAGTTACAAAAACAATTCACTGCAATGGGCACTTTCAGTTTGCAGTTTGTATATTACTCAGTATAGCTTCTTGGTACCATTTACTCTAGGTGACCTTAAACTTACTTGAAGCTGGCTGGGAGAGAAGACAGACCTTTTAGGATGGAGGTCCCGGGAAAAGAAACCCTTCTGACTTCTCGAGGACACCAGAGGTCTATTGTTATTCCTGAGCTGCAGACTCCACGGAAGTGAGGTGGGGGAAAAACTCTAATATAGGCAGATCCAAAGTTATACATGTAGAAATATTTAATTCAAATGCTCCTTTTACAGACAGGCAACCAGCTTCTGAGAAAACCTTGGCTTGCAAAGAAATGCAGGGATCACTGCCTGTAGCTAATGGAACAGAAGTTCCCACCGTGTAGTCGTGGGAAAGAAAAGTTTGTACCATTGGGTGAATAGACAGGGGAATACTGAGCATGAGGTTATTATCTCCACACGTGACATTAACAAGGGCCTGCCTGGAATCCACTGTGCAGCACCGGTGACCAGCGAGGACGGTGGTGGAGGCTCAGAGAAGAGCAGCCCAGACATTTCTCCTGGGGAGCATCTGCATTCCAGGGAGAGACCAAGAGAGTCAAGTCTATTTATCTCATCGGAGACAACGTTAAGTGGCTATTTAATTACTGCCCTTAAATACTTGAGCAGAGGGAGATGATCTGAAACTAGATAGCTATTTAATCTGACAAACAAAACATTACAAGATCCAGTAGCTAGAAGATGAAGTCAGAAAAGTTCAAAGTGGAATAGAGATGCAGACGTTTAACAAAGCAACTAAAAATTGGAGCCAATTAACCAGGAATGTAGTCAATCCCCATCGCTGGAAGTCATTAAATCAAGACTGTTTGAAGAAGCTGGTGGGCCAGACCTTAGAATCACTGGGGAATAGTCTCTGCTTTATATTATAGAACGGGTTAGACTATGGGATCATAATAATTCCTTATGATTCTAATAAATGTACCACCAGCGTTATTATCTTCCTTGCCAAAAAAAAAGAAGGATGAAGGAATAAAGCATGAATGAAGCTAAGGCCTGTATGGGGCACAAAACACAAGCTGAATGTGGACAACACAAGCCACAGATCAGGAGCTGACATCATCAGTAGTTTTGTCACCAACTACAGCAAGAGAAGGAAAAGGCCGTGAGAGATTCGTGCCCAGCCCCAACGCCCTGAGCCAGGCAAGGGACATCACCTGGCCAACCCGTCACGGCGTGATGCTCCTTGACCGTGACACCCCAGCTCGCAACCCGAGCGGACCCTCCCGCTGTCGGCCCAGAGCCGCCACACCACGGTGTGGTGCCACCAGGGGATACCCCAGCTCAGCCTCACCGCTCTGTCCGCCCGGGGGACGCCCCTTGGGCACGATCCCCGCTCTGGGAGGCGGAAGGCGGCAGCTAGGATTGCCCCCGTGGCAGCGGCCGCCTCCGGGGCATCTTCCGCGCTGCGACATCGCGGCCGCGGGCACGTTGCCGTGACGACCGCGCCGCGCATCCTCCCCGGCCCGTCCCGGCGGTGGGGGGCATCTCATCATTATTCCCTCCATCTTTTTTATTTCTTTTCTTAAGTTTTCCGCGCGCCCGTACCACGCGGGAGCCAAAGTCGCTTACAAGCGCCGGTAAAAACGAGCAGAGGATGAGAGAGGCACCCTCGGGGCCGGCCCTGCCGCCCCCACCCGCTGGTGCCCGCTCGGCGGGGCGGCCGCAGCCCCTCCCGCCGCGGCTCCCCGGGATGCGCGCCCCGGTCCGCCCGGCTCCGAGTCCCGCGCCGGGCACAGCCGGCAGGGCGAGGCACGCCCGCCTCGCCCCGGCACCTGCCCACGCACCCGCCCCGCTGCTCTCCGGCGCCGAACGCCCTCGCTGGTGTGTGTGTGTGTGCCGTGTAGGTGCTCACCGTGCCCGCTGCGCTCCCCCCGCCCCTTACCTCCGCGGCGGCGCCTGGGGAGCCGCGGGCACACCGCCGCCGCGGGCAGGGATGACCTTGCGGAGAAATCCATCATCCGGGCAGGAAAACAAGCCGTTCCTCGGGGTGTGCGGCGGCGGGAGGAGGGCTCCGCTTGGGCGGCCCTTCCCGCCGCGGGGGCAGGACGGAGGCGATCCGTGCCACCACCGACGAGGCGGCGGCGGCGGGAGGCGCGGGCAGCCCGGCCAGGCTCCGCCGCCGCCCGGGGAGCTGCGCCTCCGGCCGCTGCCAGCTGCGGCTCCCGGCCGGCTCGGGAGGCGGGGAGCGCCGGGGCTGCGGCGCTGGGCTGGGGCCGGGCTCCCCCCGCGGCCGCAGCAGAGCGGGGCAGCTCCCGGGCCCCGCCGGCGGGGAGGGACCGCGGCAGCCCCGGTGCGCTCGGCCCCGCACCCCGCCCTCCCAAACGCGCAGGGCGCGGACACGTACCTGCTTCCAGGGAGACATTTCCCGCTGACGCCAGCCCCACCCCAGGCCTCGCCTGGCTTTTATAGAGCGGGAGCTGGCGGCTCCTGTCCTCCATCAGGCGCATGGGGCTGAGCAGGGGGCCCTTGGCAGCCCCCCGGGAGAGGTCGGCAGCCGTGCTGGAGCCCCGGGCTCGCTTTGCGTTACCACCTCTGCCAGCCGGCTGCTCTCCAGCTTCTAGCCCAAAACTAGGTGCTGGGATGCTTCACGGCAGAAGAGCTAGAACCTCACACCCTAAATCCGCCAATTCCATCCACCTGTGCTAGCCATGCATGTGTCCGCGGAGGAAGCGTGCAGCCAGCGAGGCACCTCCTGAGCCCTCTGCCTGTGGGGTGGTACAGGTTTGCGCGCGGAATTGCAGTGGATGCAAATGCGGTTCAGCTCTTGTTACGCTTTCAATTTGGATTGTTGTTTTTGATAGGCAAATTTGGCTTCCTGTGTGAAGCACTGCCCTGTTTGCCTAAAAAAAAAAAAAAAAAAAAAAAAAAAAAAATAGATCAAGCAAAACGCGGCAAAAGAGGTTTTGGTTTGGAACTCTTAATTATCCGGAAATCTTTGATCTAATTTCGGTTTATTCCCACCACAGTGGAATTTTATCTCTCTCTGCTGCAATCACAGGAAATGGTTCTGCAGTGCCCGGAGACTCAAGTCAAATACAGGTTTTCAACTGGGAAGATTTTAACTCTTCTGCCATCCCTTAGGAATAAATAGGAGCAGGATTTTTCAAAAACTGTAGGACAAGCTGTGAGGAGAACTCTGTTGCAATATGGAAAATTGAGGGGAAAAATTGAGGGGAAAAAAGAACACGTGACTAGGGTATCTTAAAAAAATAATTTTTATCCCTAAACGTTGTAGGCATCCTATCAAATGTAGGAATCATATTCCCTCGATCCTTATGAATGGATCCATATTTTATTCACTGCTTTACCAAACACCCTCTGGCTCAGTTACTGGTCCTAAATCTCTTTGACTCGTGAGTTAAGCGATCGTGAAAAACACCTTACATTTCCTACCGTAGCAAATGTAATTTCTTCCCCAACAGTGGCCGCTAAGATCAGCCCATATTTATGTAGTAGCCATTCCTGAATGTGGCTTTCTGACAGTTATTTAACCATGGAAAATTTAAGATATGTATTTAATGTTCACCTACAATAACCACTTTTTCACATATGTCAAAGCCAAACCAGCAGTACTCTTAAGAGCCTTAACATCCCAAGCATCCTTCACTGGAAGGAGATTGGAGAGAGCATCAGACTTTATCAGGAAAAGATTTATAGCACTAGCACATCCAAGGCTTCCCAGTAGCTCTTCTTTACTTTGTTCTCTTCACAATCTTGCTACTTTTTTTGGTGCTCTGGAGGACTGAATAAAGCCTGGTCCTACATCTGCCCATGTCTGAATCAGGAATACAAGGTCAGCTTGGCAAACCCAGTCAGTGTTCAACTCCTCTTCATTATTCTGCTAAATGACCTATTTTTAAAGAAACATTGCCAAACTTCCTAGAATTAATCCTCCTACCATTAACATTACTACAGTGGAACTTCCCTTTTTTTGATAAAGAAGGAAAAGGGCTGGATGATGCAATTTCCTTTTGTCAGCAATTACACTTTTATGAAGAGGTAGCTGTCAGCACTTACAGACCTTGCAGCTGCAAGGACTTTGTGAGACCTCACAGGCTACTCAACAAGGGACAATTACAATTAGAGTTGTTTTCATAAACCTTCCTAAACATGAGATACCTTATTCAGATTCTTAAGAGAGATCTTTCTTTTGACAATCCAGCCTTGAAAGTCACAGCAATAAGAGTTATAGACATTCAGCTGGAACGACTAGGAAGCTTTTCTATTTTAGGGTTGTGAAGCACCCTCAGAGCATGTCCCAGAACCTGTGTGTAATTGACATTCTGAGGCAAAAAAGAGAGGAACTGGGAGCTTTTTTGCTCCAAGCCCCTCCATGCTCATGCACCTCATAAGTAGTGTCCACATGTTTTCCCGCTGAGTTCAGATAAACCTTTCTTCTGTCTGTACAGCATTGCTGAGAATCCCCATGCTGCTCTCAAGCAGTCATACCTGAGCACTGGGGTCTACTATTATTATGTCTGATGGACAAGGAATTCCAAGAGAATAGAAGACTGTAACATGACTGAAATACTGCTCAGCTAATAATCCCTTTCCCATGCCCAGTAGGTCATGGATGCTTTGGTCTCTGAATGCAGTGATGATCTGGGAAAGCTGAGAAGAGGTTTTAAAGAGACTCAGGTTGTTGCAGAGACTGGTTGAGCTGATGCACTCAGGGCATGGCCACTTTGTTTATGAGCTCTTCTCACACACCTGCTTTTTCCCCTATGTCCTTTACTCTTCCCTGAACCACAGTCTACCATGTAATGGCTTCATTTGGTACATTAGGCAATATTGGTTTTAAAGATCTCTAAATGATTTTTAAACCCTGTTATGCTCTGAAGTCTGCTAGCCACTCTTCTGATAGTCAAGACAAGTCATCACATCTCAACACATCAATGTGTCACCATATCAATGCAAACTAGAGATTTAGATTATTCTGACTTATTTATCTGAGTGTTTAATTCCCTTAATCACCTGTGAATCATGGCCAATTTGATACTATTACCCATCCTTTTTTCTGCTTCTATCTCCAGCTATATGCTTTTGGTTTGTGTTGACTTTTTGTAGGTCTCAATGCAGAAAGCAATCATACTGAGGGCAGCACATAGACGGTTGCTTAGCTTTAACTGTACTTAACTGTTAACTGTACTTAACACTTTAAATAAAGTCAGCAGAACATGCTTAAAATAAAGTGTGTGCATAGGTGTCAATAATATTGAGAATAATAAAGAATTCGAGCCCTTTAACTTGCTAGTATGGTCTGAGGTGAAAGCATAAATGTAACAGCAGAGGGTTCATCTTTTGATATGTGTTAGACCAGAGCTCAGGACAACAGGAGCCTGGGTTTTTAAGAGCTGCCAGAGTCCAATTAGCCATCGGAACGACAACCACACTTCTGCAGTGCCCTTGACTCTTGTAGAGTAGTTTAAAATCTCATCTTCAAACTGTATCACTATCTGGCTAAAAGAAATTCCTTACTGTAGCCAAAAAAAAAATAGATTTGATGATTTATCAAAATGAATAGTGGTGTAATGTTGAAAAGATGCGCAGTTGGCCTAAACTAGTGTGGTTTAATTTACTTCAGTAGTGCTAGGCAAATTTACATTGTTGTTATTGCACTGCTTCTACCATATTTGTTAACATATTTTGAGTTTTGATGATGTTAATACCAAATTTAAATTGTGTGGAAGCCTTATATTTTTTTAACACCTTTTGTGTCTTCTTTAGGAAAAGGAGTTAGGAATACTTCAAAAAGTAAGTAGAAGCATAACTTTTCCCCAGCAAAACTTCAGTTCAAGATTTAGCTGTAAAAGGCAATGAAGAGCAGCTTTGTGAATACAGACATTTAACATTTATGCTTTCGTGAAGGCACTTATAACTTGACTTTCCATTAGTGCAAAAACCAAGGTGAATGACTGGATGAATATGTTTATTTGGGACCAGGACCTGAGCCAAAAAAGGTGCAGGTCCTCTGGTGTGATAGCTGCAGTTGACAGCTGTATCTTTAGAGACAAATGTATGAAGAAAGAAAACCATACCATGCCCAAGGTGATGTGGCGCGTGTGTCTTGTGATCATGTGCCTTCTGTACAACCAGCAGAGCAGAGTAAATGTTCACTCCACGTGTTACACAGCATCTGCTTCTCTCTCTACCTCTCACAGACCTAATGGGCTGTACCAGGCATCTCACAAATAGATGCACCATTCAGCCACAGTAATAACTCTCCTGGACCATTAGACTGGGACTGATATCACAGTTTATGGCTAGAAATAATGGGTTCTGTTGGTCATATTTAAGAATGTTGCCCTTAAACATTTTGGTGTTTATAAAAATAGTAATAAAAAGGATATATTGAAAACTGCCTTGAACAAATAGTATGCTGTTGTGAGTGAACTCAATATTTGGGGTGTGTTTCATGGTGGTTCTAAAACCCTATGGATGCATGAGCGAGCTGCTGTACCTCTGGCACTTATGGCAAATTTCAGTTAAAAATATGTAAGCACGTGAATTTCTACAGCATTGTGAAAATGATTTTGCATCTCACCATGCACCTTTTGCCAGCTTTTGTTTCCATCTGAGCTGTGAAGGTGCTCATGGGGTACTTCAACCACCCCAACATATAAAGGAGAGACAGTAATGTGTAGGCAATCCTGGAGGTCCTTTGAGTGCATCAACTTCTTCACCCAAGTGACAGAGGAGCAGAGGAGAGGTGCTCACTGAACCTCATACTCGCCAACAAGGAGGGGCTCACTGGGAATGTGAGGGTCAAAGGCAGCAGTGACAATGAGATGATGGAGTTTGGGATCCTGAAAGGAGGTAGGACAGTAAAAAGCAAGCTTACAACCCTGGACGTCAGGACAGCAGATTTTGGCCTTTTCAAAGGGTAGAGACCCATAAAATAAAGCCCTAGAGGAAAGAGTGGCCCAAGAAAGGTGATTAATATTCAAGCATCACCTCCTCTGAGCTCAGGAGCAATCTATCCCAATGAGGAGGAAGTCAGGCAAAATTTCTGCATGAATGAACAATGAGCTCTCAGACAATCTCAGAGACAAAAAGGAAGCATACAGGGAGATGGAGCAAGGATGGGTAACCTGAGAGGAATATAGATTCATTGTCAAAGCATCCAGGGGTGAAGCTAAGAAAGATAAAGCCCAACTGGAATTTAATCTCTCTAGGAATGCCAAGGCAACAAGAAGGGCTTCTATGGGTGTCATAGGTTAGCAAGCATAGTCCCGGAAGGGATATCCTTGCTAAGGGGTGCTTACAGGTTCCTCTGGGACCTGATAGAACCTATCAGCTGGCCAGTTTGAATATGGACAATTCTTTAAGCCACTTAAAGCTGTGACCGCCTCTGTGATCCACACTTAAGAATAGACAAACTCCCCCCCAAGCTCTCTGTCTCGTTTCCGGCGCTGGCACAGGTGGCTGCAGGCCCTGTGCGGGGGCCAGGGGCCCAGCCAGGCCCTGCTTGGGCCAGGCCGGGCCGGGCCACGGCCAGCCTGGAGCCGATGTGCCCTGTTCCACCTATCCTGGAGTCGATGGGCCTGTTCCAGCCTCGGAACCCCCCTACAGCCCTGCTGTGGGCAGCCGGAGCAGCTTGGCTCTCCCCCCTCTCCACTGTGATAAGCCGAATTCCAGCTGCAAGGCCGAGGTGAGATTAACCCTTTTATTGCTGTGAAGAGCTGGAAACCTGAGGGAAGAGAGAGAGGAGATGCTTAAAGCTGAAATTCTGTTGTGAAGCTATGATATATCAGAGTATCCCGTTGTAATTTCATGAAGATATGGGGGGTGGAGTGTTCAACTCGTAAGCAGAAGCACCTGCGCTGAGATAGGCAGATGCTGACACAGCTGTAATTTCATGAGAAGTTTGGACAGGGAGAGATGGACCAGATGAGGACTTTTGCTCCAGATGGGAAAGGAGAAAACCTCAGTTCCTAGAGATGCTCCCAGAGATAGTCCTAACGATGAAGATGAGGAAGACCCTTTGCTCCCAGGGAAGGAGAAGGGCCTCTGTTTTTGTTTCTGAACGGCTCAACCTTAAAATTGTACCCCAAAAAACTTCAAGAGTGGACCCTCGAAAGCAGTTGTGGGAAAAGCTGCAAGTCGGGGGAAGGGACTCATATGTGAGCAGAGAGACTCCTCTTCCTAAATGGACTGAACAATATTTGGAAGTGGGTGGCTGTCTCATTGTGATAATGTTTTCATAGCACAAGCAAGAAGAGACTTCTCTTCCTAAATGGACTGAACAAGGTTATTATGGAAGTGGTAAACAGACTGATCATCTTAAGGGCTGTCTTTTTACATTGTCAGTGGGAGAAGGAAGGAAGGTGGGGGGAGGAGGAGAGTTCTAAAGGTGGTATAATTTTTTTTTTCCCTCTTTTAGGTCTGTTAATAAACTTCTTTATATTCTTTCAAGTTTGGTGCCTGCTTTGCGTTTCTCCTAATTCTTATCTCACAGAAGATAAACAGTAATGAGTATTTTGGACCAAACCACTACAGGGTAAATAGGTAACAAAAAGAAAATGAGGGAAAATGTGGATGCATTCATTGCTGAATGAGATGGGAGACCTCTTTACACTGGATTTGGAAAAGGCTGTAAGAATGCCTCCTTCACCTCAGTCTTTACTAGCAAGACTGACCTTCAGAAATCCCAGGTCCCTGAAACCAGGGGATCTCTGTATCAGAGGAGACATAACATTGGTGGACAAGGATCAGGTTAGACAATATTTAAGCGGCCTGGACATGCACAAAGGTCAGGAAGAAGGACCCAGGCCAGTCAGCCACACTTCAATCCTTGGAAGGTGATGGAGCAGCTAAACTTGGAAACTGTTTCCAGGCACATGAAGCATCAGACTGTTGTCGGGAGTAGCCAACACAGTTTCACCAAGGAGAAGGTGTGACCAACTTGACAAACTCCATGGTGAAATGACTGGCTTTGTAGATGAGAACAGTGATTATTGTCTACCTACACTTCAGGAAGGATTTTGGCACTGACTCCTCTAAGATTCTCATAGTGAACATGAAGTGTGGGCTGGATGAACAACAAGCTGGATTGAATAGTGGTTGAACAGATGTGTCCAGAAGTCGGTGATGAGTGGTCAGAAATGTAATTGTAGACCAGTCACTGGTGGTATGTCCCAGGGATGAAGACTGGGTTAATATATTGACAATATTAAATAATATTAAATAATAATATATTAAACATCCTCGTTTATGATCTGGATGATGGTGCAAAGTGCACCCTCAGCAACTTTGCTGATGGCACAGATCTGGTAGGGTGGCTGATACAGCAGAGGGTTGTGCTGCGTTCCAGATACACCTCAAGGGGCTGGAGATGTGGGCTGACAGAAACCTGAGCCTTTTCAGCAAGGGGAAGTGCAGGGAGCAGTAACCCCAGGCATTGGTATATGCTGGGGCTGCCCGTCTGAAAGGCTGTGAGGGTGACCAAGGACTGACACACTTGCCCAGAGAGGCTGTGGAGTCTCCATCGTTGGAGGTATTCCAAACCCATTTGGGTGTGGTCCCAGGCAGCTTGGTCTAGGTGGCCCTGCTTGAACAGGGGTGTTGGACCAGATGACCTCCAGAGATCCCTTCCAACCTGTAGCAGTCTGTGATTCTGTGATTCCTTTGGTATGATGGGAACCTTTGGCCAATGTGCTGTGACACTTCTCTTTTCACCCTTAGACTCTGAGGAAGATAATTGGGGATGATTCATTTCACATTCTGCTATTCCCATTTAACACATTCTGTGTATTCATTACTGTGTTCCTACATGTGAAGCAGGCCACACACAAAAAAATAACCTTCTCCCTTCTCAACAAATTAAAACAAATGATTTGATGAGTCAGTAATTTATACTGTTTACCTCTTTTTATGTCAACAATCCCGAGACCTGGAAAAACACATAATCATAATGATTATAGACATAATGAGCTGATTTATTACGTAGTCACCACATGGTATTCCGGTGCATATTCAGCTGTAATGATGTCAAACAATACGACTGGAAAACCTATCTGCTCAGACAACCTCTGCCTACTGGGAACAATGAATTATGCTAATGCAGTACCAGACACATGGGTTCTCTGGACTCACTGCTCCATCTCTACTTAAATTATGTATATGTCAAAAGCCTTTGACATTTTTAGAATTTCAGGAAAAAAGAAAATCAGTTGGGGATTCTTTGAAGGAGTGGTTGTGAGTGCTGAAGGTAAATGTAAATGAAATACTCTCCGAATACATTTCTGTGATATGGAATCACTCCTACAGCTGTACATTTTCACTGAGTTTAAGAAACTGTTTTTTCTGATTGCACGTCTAGTTCTGCCTACTTCCTTGGCTGTGCAAAGTGTTATTCCAGAGGGGAATATCCTTTGACAGGGCTATCACAGCTACTTTCATATCTTTGCGTTTCATTGCACAAGACAGAATCTTCTTCTCATGCTACCAAAAGAACCATTCCCTGCACCACTGCTAAAGATGTTTATGGCTCACAGTTGCCCCCTAAAACATGAATTTTTATGCTGATTTGTACAACGGGTGAGATGAAAAGCAAAGAGAAGAGATAAAAAGAACTGAAGAGGAGCAGAGGCTCTTGTTTAAATATAAAGAGTGTCAAAACCCCAAGAATAACTATATATACACCATAGGTCAGTGTAGAACCACACGTCCAAAAAGAAAAAAAATCTGGATTGAAATCACTTGTTCATATCATCTCTAAACATGTCAGTGCTCCATTGGCACAGAAAGCCTTACATTAATTCCAGGCAGCTGACAAAATAAAATATCAGGTGTTTCTGCTTCCTGGATATATTCACTAATTTTCACTAGAATCCCACTGACAGAGGGTCTCAAATGTCTGATGCACCTGTGCTTTGCAACATTCCTGGTTATCATCTTTAAGTTTTCCTGGGCATACATTATTCCTGTGTTCTGTATAAAAATGTCTGATTTACTTTCTCTTGGCCATTCTTTGTGTTGTATCTATCAGGATAATGTATCTATCAGTTATCTATCTATTATGTTGTTTCATCTAAAGTAAGAAGTCAAATTTTTACAAATTATTCCCTTTTCATGCATCTATTGCATCTCTGGTCCAGCCATGGTTCTAATAATATTATTGGTCTCAGAAACAGGTAATAGCTACTCTATTTATCTGAATACATAGATATTTTATCTTTGGCTGAAAAAGCTTGGCTGTAGCTCAGTTGTATTCAGTGTAGCTGTTTCTAGTAGCAGAGCTTGATCTTTTTAAAAAGCCTATTTTGTCATTTTTTTTTCTCCTTTTCTTACCATAGGAGTAATTACCTCCACTTGATCAAACCAACTGATTTTACAGTTTCTCAATTTAAAGTAGGTCAGGCCCTGTCTTCTGTTTGTCTGGATTACTTTCTGTTTGAGCTCTCATGCATGTTGTAAACAGCTCACCTGGTCACACTGGACAGCCTCATCTGCAGACTCAGCCAGCCTCATGCAAACAGACACAAATGTGCCCAAATGGACACACTGCACCTTCCACGTGGGCTCCTCTGGACCAGGCTTCACCATGGGGATTGCACTGGTTTAGTTTCACTTGAATGGACAAGGTCTGCCTGGGAAGTTCACCCTCCCTCTTTGTCCTTGTAGCTCTTTCTGCCAGGCTGATTTTCCACTCTACCTTGGTTATGCTCCCTTTACAGTCCTTCCTTGCTGCAGGGATCATCCAAACGCTGTTCCTAGCACCAAGAATGTGCATCATTCAAGCCAGGACTGAGCTGATCCACTGGGATATATATGGGGCCCATTCTATATGATTTCAGCATTTTTATGACCTGCGAACCTACAGAAAGTGTTTTGAGACAGGCTTTCTGCAGCACAGACCATCACTGTTTCCCACTCCAGTTCTACCAAAACACATGTCCACTTTGGCTTTTGGTGAATTGCATTAGGGGTAGCAGCATGATTATCACAAGGTGTTTTGTCTGATTATTATTTAAAGATGGTTTTTCCTCTGGACTTTGAGACCTCCCTCCAGAACATGAGCTAGTCAAGGTTCAGTGATTCACAGGGAGATTGGGAAGAGTCCTGCCTCACAGCTGCAGAGCAACAAGACATTTTTCTGTCAGTGCTAAGGAAATGTACTGTCAAAAAATTGTCTCTGAGCTCAACACAACAGACACTAAAATTTCTAGGTGACTTCTGATCTCAGTGGACAAGGCAAAAATCATGGAATAAGTCACAGATGGCAGATGAACAAATGTTTTACTACCCCTTTAAAGTCAACATCCCTTAATATAATTTCAGGAGAACTTGACCTTTTCTTTGAGCTAAAAAATCTTCAGACTCCTGTTAACCAGGGAAAAGGGCAGGGAGAAATAGCTGAAACTAATTCTAATAATTTTATATTATCTTGCCTACTGATAAGATATTTGAATAGTACTCAGCATGGAAAAAGAAGATAAATTTTCCATCTACATCTAATGGGAATTTAATGTCACATTGCTTTATCACAGAAACTTTGATTAATTAGCAGCATTCTAACTCAGAAACTAATGGTCTGTGAGTTTAGCTTGTCTCTAGAAGGTGATTAACTTAAAAACCACTAAGACTTGCTATTTCTTCTTAGAATCATAGACTCATTTAGGTTGGAAAAGACATTTAAAATCATCAAGGCCAAGCATTAACCCAGCACTCCCTCTGTCCTTTCCCTTTAGAATTGGTAGAACGAGGCACCTTCTACTAGTGAAGATGTTCTAACCTCTTCTTCTGAAGACGGTATCAAAGTTTTCTCAACTGATGTTAGTCTTCTCACCTGGCCATGGATACAAATGCACCTCAGAGTGTAGCTTGCCAGATGGAGTAAGAATCACATCTCTCTACTTCAGATAGCAGAGGGAAGACTATTTTTTGTGAC
Organism: Aphelocoma coerulescens; assembly: GCF_041296385.1. Taxonomy (NCBI): domain Eukaryota; kingdom Metazoa; phylum Chordata; class Aves; order Passeriformes; family Corvidae; genus Aphelocoma; species Aphelocoma coerulescens. The sequence continues at coordinate 21,631,091 of NC_091017.1, forward strand.
AGTTCTGTTGAGAATTTCAGGCATATTTCAGGCACAAGAAGAAAAAGTATTTTACTGTTGGCTTTGTGAAATAAAGCCAGATACTATAGCTGACCAAATGACTTCATGTTTTTTGTCCATGCTGTAGCAGCAAGGCAAAAAATGTTAGTTCTTATGATACACCTGACAAAAAACATCCCCACCATGAATAAATTTTATTATATTGTTTTCAGGAAGCATTGCAGAGGTATAACAGTGGTGAAAACTCCCCAGATTCCAGAAAGATATGATATTTGGGAAAATACACTGTCTAGAATACACAAGCCTGGCTCTGTCTTTCATTTACTCCCTTACTATTGTTATTTGCCCTTCTTCTTAGCTGAATATAAGGTGCTACTCTGTGTAGCTAAAGTGTTAAGATCAATGCTGTGTGTGTAGCCAGAGGTATTAAAAGGCACTTGCTGACACCATCAACAGCACTGAACCTCCCCCACACTAAGAACACCAGCCCCCCAAAACTGTAAAGTAGAAACAAGTTACCTAGATGACCATCTGAGAGGCTGAATATTTTAGAATAAGTTTGTTAAAGATGCACTCGTGAGCTTCACTATGGTTTACAGATTAGTCACCAGAACATTCCCAGTTGGCATACAAATGTGAGTGTTTGGAAGCTGGAGGACTCCAAGTGTCTCACTGCACTTTTGGGCATGAATATTTTCTAGGCTAGCAAATGACCAAGGCTGGCTCAAGTATTTTGGGAAAGAATTATTTTTTTACAAATATGAGAAAGACAGAAATGGTTCAGTGGTTGGAGTACTGGATTCTGACATGATTGTATATCCATTTGAGCATAATCATCGATGTCCTTCATTATGCCAGTCAAACTTTTAGGGCCTTGGCTCTCTCTACTTTACAGGACAGTTGCCTAAAAATAACAGAATTGGGAGCTATTTGGAGCAAAGGAGATAGCTCGCTGTAAAACAGGGCTACCAGGGTTTTAGAGTTTTTTCCTTCTTTTCCAAGCTTGCAGCAGAGTAGGACATACCTGAGTACTGTGATGACCACGGCTGACAGAGAACAATCAGTCCAGGTTTGCTTTCTCTGAGCTCATGTGTGTGAAACAGGAAGAGACGCAAAAATCCATGGTAGCCATATTGTCAGTCAACGCTTCACAAAACCTGCAGATTTGATACTTGGGAATAGAAACTACCTGAAACCTGTATCATATACAAAATGGCACCTTTGAAATGGATAATAATGTTTGGCAGATTCTCCTGGGCTTTGACATTTCTTCCCACAAGGCACATGTGAAAGAAGCCAGGCAGCTCAGGCCGAGGATCTCACACATCTCTGTCGCACCAGAGCAGCTTTTTCGCCCTCATTCTTCCTGTGGAAGGTTGACTGATCTCCTTACCTGTGAATCCTAAGGTGCTAATTTCTCCTGTCTCTCAGGAAATAAAAATATTAAGAGCAAGGTATTACAAGAGTGGCACTGTTTGGGTTTTATATTGGTAAAATCTTTTTCAGGTTTGTTTGGCTTATTGGCAGCTTTATGCTCCGGGGCTTTGCAAAAGGAAATCACCCATTTTCCAATACAACAGAGCAAGCATGACAAAATCTGTCCTGCTGTGCTCTGGTGAAGCAGCTGCTTGGTATTATGGGATGCATATTGACACGGTGTTCCCTTGTCAAATAGCACAGAACTGTTTCCTGGCTGACAAAATGTTCTGGACAGCCTAGTGGCTTTCCCCAATCCAGTTGCTAATTCCTGCAATCTCCTACCCCTAGAATAGCCACAAAATCCTCTCTTCTGACACCACTATTAAGCACAAAGACATTCTCGCCCTTATGAATCTCCACCAGATCACATTTCCCCATGCTCCCATTGGGAATGACCTCAGCCCTCATGTGATGGTGCCTTCCAGCCTCCCATCTTTTCCTGTTTGTGATGAATGATTATGAGTCAGTTGCCTTTTTTTCCCTCATGTGATGGCATCCTGATGGGATGACTGCAAAATCAGGGGCCTGGGACTAGTCCTACCTTCCTGCTCATCATCAGATTAAGCTGCTGTGAGATCCTGGATGTGGTCACTGAACAGGATGCCAAAGCAGTGAGAGTATATAGCAAATACAGATCCTCTTTCCTCTATTGCTTCTATATAATAGATGAAAAACTGCAAAGTTCTCAGCAATCATGACCAATGCTTTCTGTGGTTATATACACAAACACACACACAGAGAAATATATAACCCAGGATAAGGTTTTCCACGCCTACATCCTCATGCTGTATGACTGGTTGCTTGAAAGGAGCTGGAGTTCTCCATTTTTTTTAGTGCTTAGTCCCCTAGATATACCCATGTTGGATTTAAATGAGCAAATTGTACCTGTTTCTCTTGTGAGAGTGCTCTGAGCCAGCATTTTGATCCAAGTGAGGCCAACTGGCAGTACTGTAAGAGGCAATCATTATCAGTAAACTGAAATCAGTGAATCTCTGGCAATTTATAACAGGTAAGAATCTGCCTTTAGTAACAGGGAAAGCCTTGAGGCTTGTCTGAGAGGTATGGTAAGACACAGCAATCCTCAGCAGCAATAAAGCTGTCATAATGAGCTGAAGCTAAAAGCTCTGGGTTAAGTGAGCATCCTGGGACTCACAGAATGGCACTGCCAGGTACAGGAACCCCCTGGTTAATGCAGCAACCCTGAGAAATGAAATAGGTGGCTGCCACAAAGTAGTGAAACTGCACTGGAAGCTGTAAAGAGCAGGGGAACAATGTGATAGCATGAGCCAGGCTGGGTCCTGAGAAGACACATGGAAGTCCAGTCAGAAAAATTCTTCAGTTTTTGAAAACAGTTGTAAATTAATTAACTCTCTCTGCATGTTACCTTTTTGTAATACTCAGAGAGGGCATGATTCTTACTTCCAGCAGAGTATCATGTTTCTATGTCACTGGAATAACAAACATTTTAAATTTATAGGGGTCTTTTTAGATCAGCTCTTTGCCTAAGTATAAATCACTTTTCCTCGTTACAGGGGAAGAAAAGCATAAATATGACTTGACATTCTTATCACCTATCCATTCCCCAGCTAAAAGATTTACTGTGTTGCTCTCTGGGAAACATTCCTGTAGTTAAGGGACTCATGTAAAAAAACTCAGCTGTGAGACAACCTTATGTGTCTGGGAGATGTAAGTCAAACTCTAGTAATCTTCATGAATCTATAGTACATTAGCCGCCAGATTGCAAAGGATGGATAAGACTCTTCTATTTTTCACTTGACTTTGACATAACTACCATAAAAGCCATATACTCTACAGAACATTGTGAAGTATGAGAGGCTTGTGGCCATTAAAATTTATTAGAGTATGGCTTACTATTTAAACCAGAATCTCTTAAGGCAGTAAATTCTTTGCTATTACCTTCAGTGTAATTGAAAAATTGATTTGTATATGGTGAATATTATTTGAAGCTGTAGAGTTTGCAGATTTGCTCTAGTTCCTTTTAACCTGAATGAACATGCAAAAGTATCCTGCTTCCAGGAGAAACCAATACCTTCCTTCAGGAGTCACCACAGAGATTTTTTTTCCACATTGATGTCCCCAGTTTTCTAAAATGTGTGATTATTCCACATGTTTCTGCTCTGATGGAAAGGGTCACACTGCTCATTGGTATAGCTGCCTGAGAACTCTCTTCAGCATAGAAAATTTGGTTGTGACTGGTCTTTAAGTGGCTTATCCTAGTGGACACAAAGGCAGCAGACCGTAACAGATAGTGTACAGCCATGTTGATAACACAGTTGGTAATAAAGCCTCATCCTTGGCAGGCCCTTTGGAAGAAACTCCGCCCCTGTGTAACTCCTTCTGAGCTCAGCACACCATCAAACTTTACCACAGACAAAAATAAACAGGAACTTCAGTAATTAATGAAGACAGTATTGGTAAGCCTTCATTTTATCATTTCCACTAAAGCTAATGAATTTGCTATTGATACTGATGGCCATAGGATTATCTTCCTGTACACGTTAACAGTTGTCTATTGTGCATATTCATATAAAGAATTCATACTTGATATTAAAAAAGGAAAAAAATGTTAAAAATCTGTTTATCTTAGCTGAAGAGCAATATCAGCTGGTCACACACAAAGGAAACCCACTTCTGATTCTGTTCACCTGACTCAGCCCATTTGGGTTTTTTTGACTGAGCTGAATCCTTTGCACTAGAATAAATGGCAGGCTGCTGGGAGATTTTCTAAATGAGACCTGGAAATCCTTGCTGAGTGATTGAAAGCTACTTCTTCCTGTGATCCGTCCTTCCCGGCAGGAGTTGCCATCCTCAGGTCTGAGAGAGCAAAGTATGTGATTCTTAAAGCCATCTGTCTTGTGATTTTAATAAAAGTTCTTGAAGCTTCAGGCACTCAAGGAAACCTTTCTCTGCATTGACTTCATTCTACATACAGTAAGCTGTGGTAAGGGAGTGGAATAGGCAGAGGAGGAAGTGAAAAAAAAATAGAGAAGTTAATTTCTGCTTTACTTGCACCAGAAAGAGTTGCAAGTCCATTTTTCAGTTCCTTGAAGACATTTGTTGGGATTCTGCATAGGATCATGCTGAGAGCCCTTGTGCAGATGTTAAAGTGACTCTTTTCTGCTAGGGAAAAATCTATGCCATGAACTTCTTAATTCATTCCTGTCAGACTCAGATATGCATGTGTCTATGCTAGTTTTAATGTAGGAATAGTGATTATCTTGCTTATCTTTGAAATTTGTCCCTGTCTTGAGTGCTAGGATTCCTCTTACTGGTTCCCTCTTCTCCTCCTGCACTGATTCTCTGCATTTACTTTTAGTTATACTGATTATCTTTGTGTGAAGCGAACACTGAATTTATCATCATTGCAGAATACTTCCCAGGAAGTCTTGGGTTGCCAAGGTTTCTGTCAAAGGTCACAGTGCAATCTATACCTTTTCCAGAAGATCTTCTCCCTATGAAGTCATGCCAGGTTTTGAGCATAGAGCCACTGCTGTTCCTTCCTTTCTTGGCTTAGGTTTACTTTTTGTTGTCCTAGTGCATTCTCATCAGATGATTTTGGCAAGTCTTTTGACCCACAAACAAGCATCACTGTCACAGCAAGGTGATGCTGGCAAGAACTTCCTATGTTGCCTGTCCCCTCAGGAGTGTGGCCTTCAGAAGCATCTCAACCAGCACATAAGCAGAGCACATCCTGTACTTTCCCTTAGCTGCTGGTGACTCTTCAGCACCACTGCCCATGAGCTTCCACACATCCACCAGCAGCTAAATAATTCAATGGCTGCTGAGGGATATATTGGAAAAATTCAATTGGTCTTCTAAGAAGTGTATATTAATGAAGTGTGTCTATTTATGAAACTGCTTTAATAGGCAGCAGGAGAATTGTTGAGAATTCTACCAAGGGCAACGGGTACAATTTATACTGCTAACAGAGGATATTATTCACATCCAGAAGAATAAATTGGATATCACCAATGCACTGAATTACTCTCTTGAAATAGAGGTGGGGAGTAGAAGAAAAAATAATATCCCAAAAGCATTAAAGAATCCATCAAAGAGTTTAGAGTTTTTATTAAAAAGTGTAATCAAAGCTGGATCCAATTGTGCTCTCACTCTAGCTTAATGGTTGGCAATGCTCCTCTGATCTCAGTGGCATTGCTAAAAGGGAGTCAGCACAGTCAGAAGCAGATTCTTTTTAGTCTCATTTTCTTAAGGTAAAAGTGAGCTGAAGAGAAAAACCTATTTATTTACCAAGATTGATGAGAAGAGGCTAGAGAAATGAAAGCAATATTCCCTCCTGTGTTCAGCTGTATTGCAGAACTGCAGAGATTAACCATGCCATCTCCAGGGGCAGTCCCCTCCTTGTCACAGATGTGAGGCATTCTGGCAGCAGGGCACAGAAGAATTGGCATGCCCAGTGCCTGACTGTTTGCCCCATGCTACAGCATGGCCTCCACTAAGTGGCACCACAGTGTTTATTAGGACACATCTTAGGTGACAAGGGTCTCAACACTGGCTAAAGCTGAAGTTAAAAAATTTTTTTGAAGTTTTTTTAACTGCTTGGCACAGGCTAGCATCGTGTAAAGGGAGAGTATCCAAGGGAAAAGAAGGTGAAAGATGCAGCCCATGCTAGGGAGAGATAAGACAAAGTCAGCTCCTTTTCTGAAACTCACTGGGAGTTTTGTAATATTCCAGAAAGAGCAGTCTGAGTCCCTAATACACAATGTCAGCATCCCAATCTCTGAAAAAACGATAACCATTAGAAATGTCTCACATCAGGGTTAAAGCCTATATGTTTTTCAGATGTTTAAACTTCTGGAAAATACAGCATAGCATCTCCCATGTGCTGAGCACTGATGTGCCAACTTTAGCTTACTGACTCCTCAGAGGTTAAAGAAAGTTGTGTAAGGAACGGACACAGATGAGTTAAGTCTCTCACACAGAAGAGATGTGGTGTGTTTGTGGAGTAACCAACATGTTGCTTTTCCGTGTAAGTCAGCAGTGTGTGGATTTTTCTCTTGTGCTGCATGTGCTGTTTACTGACTCATTTTAACTGTCTTTCCACAGAGGATAACAATGTGCTTGCTATCTATAGCCACTGAACTCAGACTTAGCCCTTTCTCCTCCAGGACTGTTCCCTGCCTGAATGAGACAGGAGCAAGGACAGCCATTTTGGACACATGAAATAAAGGTGCAGAGGGGGATTCAACAGGGGCAAAAAGGCAGCCACCTAAGATGGTTTTTCTCCCCTTGCATGGATTTTCTGATCCTCATACAATACAGAGCAGGCAGCTGGGTGACATTTTTTCTGGAGAACTAATGCTGATCAAAGTTCAAGCTCCTGAAGGGTGCAGGGGGATGATGTAAGCTGCTACACCAGACCATCGTGCCTTCATGTATTTCATCACTTTACCAGGGCCATCTAGCACTCTGCTGAGAAATTCCTGTGCTTGGCTGGCTGGCTGGCAGGTAGGATGCTCCAGGTTCATACCCAATCACCTCGTTGTGGAGGACACAAAAATTTGCAAAATTTGATGGAGCTTGCTCCATGACATTTGGCTTCATCCTGCAGCAGAGGGGCCACAGACACAGTGTTTCTTGAGGACTGCCAGAAGGATGTGGGGGAATGTAGTTTCAGGGCAGTTTTCAGTGGCTACAGTCCTGCCTACCTCCTCCTCACAGCTGCACCCTCCTGCCTCTCCTCAGACCAGCATAAACACTCCCTTGCCTCCATGGTCAGCTGGAACAGAGGGCTAATGAAGGCAAAAAGCATCACTCTCCTAACTATTAATTTTATCTATACCAGCTCTGCAAACCATCTCACCATAAGTGTACAGGGACCTCTGGACACCTCAAATGAAGGGTGGGAAGAGGAGTGAAACCTCCAGATCATAGTCTTGGCCTAAGCTGTTGTGGAACTGTACTTAAGCTGTGGATAAGGTCCCAGCCCTCCTCTACCACTTCTCTTTACAATGCTGGTATGAAAAGCAATTGTTTCTTAGTTCTGCTTCAGAAACAAGAAGTGGGCCTTTCAGTTTCTATAAATAAAAACCTGCCCTTCTTACAATAAGCCATCATAGCCCAAGGTTTAATTCAAAAGGAAGAGTGGCTTTTTCAAGGTTTGAAAGACTAAAATAATATTTTAATGGATCTCACCACATAGTGGTCACTAATGAAGCAGGGAACTTATGAAAAACTGTGGACATAGAAACACAGTTTGTCCTGGAGGGGCTGAGGGGTCCCATACAAGTGAATAACTTGTGGTAGATACAGTAAACTCATTTAATATACAACATTCTTCATTCCATATTTGCCCAAGGCTTTACCAATGAAACGTCATTCTCTGTTGCTGCATAAGTAATACCATAATATGACACAGAGCAGCTGAACAGGAAAAGTGAGGAAGTTTCCTGCAGAAATCAGGCAGATGGATTCAGGGCCCTGCCTACTTTTCATTGGACTGCTACTGGAAGGCAAGTGTCTGTACAGAATTCACTGAAGCTTTTCCAGCTGAGATCTTCAAGTGGGTCAGGCATCCCTGCAGGACAGCTTGATAAGCTGAACATACCATTCAAATTTCACCCACAAAAGTAAAAGCTTTCAGATTCTTCCCTTGAGAGGAACTTCAGGTGATGCCTGGTTGGCAGCCCTCTAGACATTAACCTTAGAAGCCCTAAAATCTCTAATTCCACAAGCAGTACATCTGTAAAGCATGCCTATTATTCACTGCTGTGCTACTCCAGCTGAATTCCAAAGCAGCTCTGTAACTGGTGCAAAATCTGACTAATGAAGTGCTAAATCAAGCCCAGCAAGTAGAAGGATTCAATTCTTTTTTAGTTCAAAGCTTTTGCAATTAAGGATAATTATGATCCAATATTTAAACCGCTTCTGTTTCAGTTTTCCTGCAGATGAGATTTGGGTTTTGCACACATAATACTGTTTCGTTTCAGTAAATATTTCAGTAATAGTATAAGTGGTCTATTATCATGTAGTAAAAATCTGTTGCAACATTTATTTACTAATAGCTCTGAACTATTCAGAAATGGCCAAAAATAAAAAAAGCCACAACCCAGCAGCCCAGTCTGGAAATGCATGAATGGGTTTGCAAGAACACTATTTGCTTTTTCCCTGTAAGCTTCTACTGCTGCAGGGAAATTTGATTTATGAAGCCCTGAGTCCATGTCTGCTTCAGACCCTGGCCTGTTGCTTAATTTAGCAACAAGGCATTGGCTGTGGATTGGCTGCCTTGGAGCAGCACAGCAGTTGGGCTCACTCTCGCTTTCCCTTGTGTAAGGTCACTTTCTCCACCAGCTTGAATGTGTGATGTGCTGCATACAAATAGACAGGAAAAGGCAAAAGCCTGTTGTGAAAACTGTCTGGCTCTCTGGTACTCATCAACAACATTCAGCCTGTAGCAGCTGAAATGACACTGCCATACTCCTCCCACCTTATACCTTAAGCCTCCCTTCAGCCCTTCTCTGTTTCTGCAAGTGTTTTCCTCCAACCCCCTGTGCTTCTCGTTTGCTTTGTTATTTTCTAGCACCTTTATCCAAGAGGCTTTATTTTGCAGACATTTTGGAGTGGTGACAGACCATCTGAGCTCCAGACTGTTCAGTTCAATAGACCAAAAGGAAGGTGACATGACAGCTGGAGTAAGTATCATACCATTTAACACACATAGTGAGATGTGAGGGACTCTTAAGTCTTACAACCTCACATGCTGACTGGCTGGAAAATGGAGGTGTAATAGGTAAAAAAACAACTAACAGGAGTCCTAAAGGGTTCAGCACCTAAATTGCAGCTTTATTTTTTTCCAGGCATGTCTCTGTGTTTTCAGAACATGAAGTAGAGTTCCTTTCTTTTTGTATCTTTTAGTCCCTTAAGTGTATATTCTTTATAACCCAGTTTAGGTCTGGAAGAGCTGCAGCCACTCCTGCAGGAATCAAATGGAGGATATGGTCCATTGTAGAATTTGCATTTATCAGATGTCAAAGAACAGAGATAAAGCAATTTTTAATGTCCTCTTCCAGCAAGTGTAGAGCTTATATCTCTAAAAGTTGCTCACCACTTTGGTTGGATTAACCCTTCAGTTATTGACTTCAGGAGGTGTTCTACTTGACTCTGCACCATGTACCATATTAGATATACATATTCCCATGGATGAAAGCTGTATAGCGCTTCATAAGCAAAGCAGAGACATTCTACCACCATGGGGCAGTCCTTCTGCCAAGAAGCAGGCTTATTCAAGCAAATAGTAAGTCTCAAGAACCCTTTCTAATGAAATTTTTCACAGAATCTAAATATAGACATTTCTGTCAATTCCCTCATTAATAAATCACAAAGAAGAAAACACAATTTCTGTTTACACTGAAGAAAAACCAAATAATACAACCTTTATTTAGCATTGTTTTCTGCTATGACTTTTTTTCATAGCTGACCTTTTCTATTTCAAGAGAGATCTTTATAAAGAATAAGCAGGGATGAGGGGTGGAGGAAGAAATGAAATTATCTTGCTGAAGTGATAATTAAGCAAGACAAGGGCCATGAAAATAATATATTTTCAAAGGTCTGGGCACGCTCAGTTGTCTTGGGCAACAGGACAACATAAGTGACGCTCTGCCCCTCCTACAGCCCTTCCTGTCCCTGACATCAGCACATCACTGTCATTAAAACTGTCATAAAAAATAGATGGGGCTGATGGGCTGGCTGAGAGAAGCTGTGACAGCTGCTTCGCGTGTGTCACTGGGTTTTATCACTCCATTACAGGATAATGATAATGATTAGCCTTGCCTTGCTCTCAGAATGGAAAGAGGTATTTTTGATGAAAGGAACTAAAAACTTGGTTTGGGCATCATGGCAAGATTTCAAGAATCAACAGCATCTGTCAGCACAACTCTTAGTAGTTATTCTAATCTGTATTCCAATGACACCCGGATGGCAAGTGTATGTAACAACCCCTGACCTGAAGGGCTCATAGGTTTAAAGAGAAAAGGGACATGGTGTGGAAGAGGAAGCCATTTTGGGTGTGTTAATGTGCAGTACTGGCTGAAATACATGCATATATGCATGGCAATTTTGTACACAAGTGTAGGGCAAACCAGTTTCTAGCACTGCCTGCCAAGAAGCTCTTGCTTGTGACACAGAGCTACCTTGTACTCATGCCAGGTTTGTTTCCCACTCAGCAGGTGATGTGACAACTCATACAGGTTCTCTGAACTGTATGACAGGCACCAAACTCTTCCTGTTACCTGTATGTGAAACCAGGGTGTCCTGAGTTAGCTCCTCTGATTTGGTCTGTACTCTTCACAACAACAAGGTTTTGTTCTGGGCTGAAAGCATTAGAAAATTAGTCAAAGGTTCTGGGTCAGTTGCAGACTTTCTTGTTGATGCTAAGGATTTAAGACAAGAGAAATACACAAGGACCTAATTGCACAGATAATCTCAGTTCCTGTATTTCTGAGAACTCAAATTTTCAGTCTTCATGCTCATTAATATAGTGTTTTAGGCTCTCAAACAAATCCGAAATGTTCCAGGTAGTATTATCTGGTGACCATACATACTGGTAGGTATTCTCACAGTTTCTAGCATTCCTCTTCACTCTTCCTCTTACAAAGGAAGTAGAAATCTGACTGCAAACACACCAACACTGAATGATCTGAAAGAGTATCTGTTACACCAACAAGTATTTTGTGGCTTGTCTGGGGCCAGGGTCTACCATCTTTATTTAATTGTGAGTGTTTCTTGCTCAGCAGACAGTCCAAATATAATTTCTTATAATTTAAGCATAGGGAAAACAGGCTCATGGCTTTAATGAAGTATCCCTTTCTATGAAGACGAAAATGGAAGTTCTCAGCAAAGCAAGCACATTAAACTGTGTCATGGCACCATAGGTTCTGAAAATTGTTCAAATCACATTCTCAGCTTTCCTCACAGGGTAACATTGTAGGCTACTTTCTCCACAGCAATTATCTCTAAACAAGCTTTAATTTTTCCTACTTTTGGAATTTATTTTCTTATTACAGTGGGAAGTTCCCTGGACATGAAGGATTTTTCTTGTCTTGTGAATCTTCAAGAGAAGATGCACATGTTGCACATGCAACAAAGCCATGGGCTTTTAATGACTTTTTGGAACAAAACAAAGCCAGTAAAAAAAGCAGACAGAAACACAGATGTCTTTCCCTTTAATCAAGTGGGCCCCAAATCTGAGATTGCTGTGGCACTGTCAGATGAAAATGCGACTTGACGTTTGTTCACCTCCCTTGCCACTCGTTAGTTGGTCTGTACTGCTCCTCAGCTGGAGCTCTGTTGTGCTGTGCCAGCTAACACTTCACTGACCACAGGGATCACGAGCAAGATGGACTCTGTGCCCTGTGGTTCTACCACTTACTGGCATGCAGGCCACCAGAACCTCCAGCTCATGTCTGGCCTCGCTCAAATCAGGTGTCAGTGATGACTGAACCACCTGTTGATCTTGAGACAACGGATATTGTATCTCAGCAAGTGCAAATGGAGTTTTCTTCATTTCTTATAGTAAGTTATTACTCCAGAAGAGCTTTAATCTCTGTCTCCCAGACTCCTGCACGTATTCCAAGGTTGATATGTTATATAAACCCCATACATAGGCCATAGCCAGAGAAGTCTAAGGTGTCATCTCTTCTGAAACATTCATTTCTTAGCAAAGCTGACCCACTCCTTTCCAGCCAAGAGAGGACTGTGGGTGGGCTAAACCATGAAGCAGGTAACTTATGAGAAGGAGAATATTACAACTTGAAAATACACTAGCAAGACAAGATCCTAGAAAGACCTGTCTGTGATCCACGTGGTGAGTGTAGGATCTGGCTGCATGCTGCCTGGTATCAGTGGAAGCAGAAGCAGTCATTCCTCTGTGGGTGTGTAATGAAGTCAAATATAGTTTGGGAGTAATCCAAAGATATCAATGTAATTGCTCAGTGCTACGTCTGCATGCTGTGCAGAGGAAGGAAATGGCAATTTCATTAAGCTTTTAGTGCAAACAACACACCTCTTTGTCTTGCTTAGTTCCTACACGTTACTCATGATTTGTTGCCTTCACCATATTTCATTTGTATAAACTGAACTGTCATTTTGCAAAGGGGACACTGGCTTTCATTTTACAATCAGTAAAATTATTTAGTACATTGTGGTTTTATTCATAACAGGACAGAATGTACACGGTCCTCATAATTGGTCTTTTGGCTTACAAGGGAAAGGTATGAAGTGAAAAAAAGATGGTACTTTATGAGTTCTGGATCGTAACAGTCTTCAAAAAGCAGCAAAAAAATAGCACAATATTCTGACCTATAATTACTTAAACAATGTAATTTGTGGTAGAAGCACAGAACATTTTGCAACACAGTGACATGTTAATACCTGCAGATGAATTCCTTTAGGTACTCTTTGAGAAGCATCACTTTTAACAGCCAGACTCTCCCACTGGCAGAGTAGGCAGATGGTTCTGTCCCATGGAGACATGGAGGAGGAGTCACAGCAGGCAGCAGAGGGACAGCCTGCACACTTGGACAGTCTGCTTGGTTCAAGAGCCATGTAAACACCTCCACTCTTTCATCCCCTCCCTGCCATCCTCATTTCAGAGAATGCAGCTCTGGTTCAAGTCGCTGCTGCTGCTTGAAGGCTCAGTGGAATATTTTTAACCATTAGCTGTACAGGCACCAGGAATGACCCAGCTCCTTCTGGTCCATGGTGTTCCTCTACAGCACCACATCCTTTGCTCTCCCTTCCAGGCTGATTATCTCAGGGTGTCCCTACCTGCCCAAGCTCTCTCCTCTCCTCTCCTCTCCTCTCCTCTCCTCTCCTCTCCTCTCCTCTCCTCTCCTCTCCTCTCCTCTCCTCTCCTCTCCTCTCCTCTCCTCTCCTCTCCTCTCCTCTCCTCTCCTCTCCTCTCCTCTCCTCTCCTCTCCTCTCCTCTCCTCTCCTCTCCTCTCCTCTCCTCTCCTCTCCTCTCCTCTCCTCTCCTCTCCTCTCCTCTCCTCTCCTCTCCTCTCCTCTCCTCTCCTCTCCTCTCCTCTCCTCTCCTCTCCTCTCCTTCCAAGTCTTTTCTTCCCCCACAAAGTGTGCCCTTCAGCCTTTTGCTTGGTTACTCCTGCCAAAGCATGCAAGGCTTTCAGGATCACCTTAACTTTTGACCAACACTGACACTCCGTGTTTCTCATGTACTTCATCTTCTCCTGCAGAGGCAGCCCCACTGTATTTGTTTAGAGAGGCAGAGAAAAGCCTAAAGCAAAACTGTAAAAGCTGCCTCAGGCATTGCCACTGCTTGTTAAAGTGGGTGGAACCAGGCAAAGCTATCTCCTAGACATTTCAAAAACCTGCTAAAATGCCCAATCTGTCATGATTTCATGCATTTACACTGTCAAGAAGAGCATTAGGAGAGAAAATTGAAATGAGCTTCTAACCTGAGAATATTTTTAGTTCCCAGTCTAAGCGTTTTGGCATTCAGAATTGTAACTGCATGGAACGGGCTGCAATTTCCCTCTTCCCTGGGCTGATGTGATTTCTTGCTCCTTAAATCTTCCTGTAAATTTTTAATGGAAACTGCACATTTTCCATGTTTTTTGAGCAGTTTTCTTCATTTGTATAAATGGGAACCTTCTGATGCTTTCTAAGATTAGTCAAAATTTTAAAACATTGCATGTTAATAAAATTTGGTAATGAAATTGTGAATTTTGGTGAGAAGACCTTTGCAAAAGACTTTTCTGCTAAAAACTCTTCAGTTGCTTCCAGAGATGGTTAGTATTTCCATGTTCAAAGAATGATGAAAAGAGTAAAGAATATAATATGCCTTCTTTGACTATCTGTATTACTTGCTGCAGGAAATTTAGTGAAGAGCACATGAACTTTGACTTGGAAAACAAAACGTCTCTACATGCTTTACCTATGCAGTTAGCACCATATCAGTGCTGAGGGCTTGACTGCCTGATTTCAGAACTGGCCTCTTGATCGGCAATTTGCCTTTTACCTAAATACCTTAAAAGGCAGTTTTGAGAAAAAGGCCTAAAGTGTTTTGTTTGGGTTTTTCTGTTTTAATTTTTCCTCAAATTGATTCCTGTGGCTGTGGTTCCACAATCTTTGATGCTATAGCTGTATAAATAGGAACCAGCTAAATGAACTTAAACCGGAATGAGAGTTTGCATGTGGTTGTGGCATTTTAAATCTGATTTACAATTGATAGTTCCTTCAAAAGTAGACTTAATTCTTTCCAGCCAAACTAGTTTAAAACTAAGCAATCTCATAGCGAGACAACTGTTTAACCAAATGAGTAAAATTATGCCCTACCCAGGCTGTTGGTCCATGATAGGGTTTTCTAGATACCAAACATGGGTAGAGAGAATCTCAGAAAAGCTGGTTATGCAACTCATGAGGTACCTGGATTGTTGTTCTGACCCCTTTCAGCCTTTCTTAGCACAGCCACCCCACTGCCCTCTCTCAGCTAGCCCTGTGCCAGTGACACTGAGCTGTAGGACCGCTCCAGGCCAGAGGTGCTCTTTAGGCCAGCTTCACTGTGCTGCAGATGAAGAGGAGGCAGGCTCAAGCACAGCCAGAGCACAGCTTCTGCAGCCACCAGAGACTCTGTGACCAGCTGGGTGGGGAGGTTTGGACACCCACCCCTCTGCATCCCTGCATGGGGTGTCCACAGCCCTGGCTGGCCATTCGCCCTCCTTTGGTGCAGCCGGGGCAGAGCCAGACATCCACGCTTTGACCAGATGTAATTGCAACTGGTGGGTCTTCAGGGGCACTGGGGAAAGGAATGAAATGGGTGATTTCATGTGTTGTTTCTATTTTATTTCAATTCCTTTAGCCCAAAGAATGTGAAGATGTTTTGTGAAGTCCTACATCACTGTGGGCAAATGAAATAGAAACAACAAAGATGTGATCACGAGTTCTAAAAGAAACCAGAATGTTTCCAGTCAGATTTAATCTAATCTAGCTTTTTCCTTCCCCCCCCAAAAAAAAAGCTAACAGGCAATGTTCCTTTTTCATACTTTATAGAGAAAATAAATCACTGCTGAAATGCATAACACTTGCTAGCATTCACCTGCAGGAAGTCCATAACCCTGGCACTGACAAGCAATACCTTAAAGCATGATGTTGAAGATGAAAATAAGGCAATGGATGCTAAACAATCACAGATGCAATCTGCAAGAGGGGCTCCAGTCTTTATGAATGAACACCCTGTTGCCAGCCTCCATCTCTAGGCATAATAAGGGATACAAAAAAGGACATAATACTTCTTTAACTTTTTTATTTTGTTAGGTATAAGGCTCTAACTTTTGCTCCACATCAGTGGCCTGTTATTTTTTTGGCTTTGCACCAGAGTCTATTACAACAGAAGAAGGAAAACCTTTCAATCCTAAAGGTCCACAGGGAAAAAGATCTTGGTTTGATCTCATTTTCCTTTTAACATTAATTATATATTTGGTTTTTATAGGCAGAGGGCCAAAAAGCAAAATAACAGCTTCCACCATGAGCATGACTAGGGTCAAGCAGCAGAATTTAAGGCCATCTTGTTCTTGGTGTTTCTGGCACTGAAAATCCCTGAGTCTGGCTCAGTCCTTCTCTTACCATCTTGGATGTGTTACAGAATAACCGTATGCATCTCAAAGTGCAGAATGAAATAAGGGTGTAGGTGCCTACAGAGCTTGAGATTATCTACACAAATTTAGCAGTTTGTAAATATTGCATTTCACCCTCAGTGCTTTTCTGTCTCTTCCCCTTACTGCTTAAGCTGCATCAACCTCATTCTCCGACTAAGAAATGGCAGTGAAGACTTGATACACTTATTTTTTAATCTGAAAATGTTTTTTTCTTACCCTTTGCATGTTCCAGCAACTATAACCACTCCACTCAAAAAGAAAGCAAGTAATTTTAAAGAGAACATGCAGGAAAAAGAAGGACATTTTCATTCGGTTAGCTCTCAGCACAAAAGGGGATTGGTTTCCTTCAGTGGTACAACACAAACTGAGCCCAATAATCAGTTCTTCACACTTCAGAAGGAGTTGGGCTTAAGTTCATAACTTGATGTGATCCCAGTTAGAGAGAGGAATCCTGACACAAGATAGCCCAGGACAGCAGACCATGAGGGTGGTAGGCTAGAGATGGGAATAAAAAGTATCAGTGGAATAAAATGGCTATGGTTCCTTCTCCCCAGAACTCCCAGACACCCAGAGTCTGTTGTGATTGCCCTCAAGGCCTTGATGAGAACAAGAAGATGCCCTGTCATTGCCCTGCTCATGCTGGAGATCTCTTTGCTCACAGATGAGCTCACCCAGGCACTCCTGGAGGACCCTATGTCTCAGCCTGTGTTTTCAAAACAGGACAGAACTGGACCATTTACAAAAGGCCTGAGTTCACCTTGGTGTGCCACAACCACAACTTCTAATGGAAGCAGCAACAAGCTCGTTCTGGGCTGTGTTTTTGATTCTCAGCATATTTTGGGTATACTTATTACAGGATAAGCTCTTTTTGCTGCCATAAGCATTATAATAATTTAATCAGCTGTCATCTACTGAATGATTTCCTTCCTTCTACCAACACTATCATTCTTAGGTCCAAAATTGTTAGAAAAGTAATTAACCACAAACTTCATTTAGCTAACTAAAATGAGATGAGATCTTTTTATTTGTTTTCATTTGTTACTGCAATAGGAGCACCAATTTTGCTGGTTTGTTTTTGCAATGACCTAAGGGGAAGCCAAAAATTTATTTTAAACATGTAATAAATACCTAGAGAAAAATAACAATAATTACACTTTCAGTGTCAAATAAGTTTTACCTACCCTTATCCTGTGTTTCATAATTTTATAGTGTTTCCATTTTTAAAGACTGCTTTTAAAATAAATGTTGATAAGTGTTCCCTAGAAAATAATGTGGTTTTGACAGCATTTCTTTTCTTCTGTGCGTGAATGGCTTAGGGACAACTGTTGAGTTTTCAGCTATAAATGCAAATGTAAACCTAACCCAGTTTACAGCTTGAATGTGTGCTATTTGCTCCAGCTGTTCTGTGTTTGCAAGGTGGTCTGATTC
Organism: Aphelocoma coerulescens; assembly: GCF_041296385.1. Lineage (NCBI taxonomy): Eukaryota > Metazoa > Chordata > Aves > Passeriformes > Corvidae > Aphelocoma > Aphelocoma coerulescens. The sequence goes on from NC_091017.1 coordinate 21,648,646, forward strand.
AATCCCCTCTAACAAATGACACTGTTTAAATTCTCTGGTTGTCTGGAAAAAAAAAACACTGAAAGGTGAAGAAAATAAAGCTATTTCAAGATAGACAAATACTGTTTTTCTGGTTAGATATGTAGGGAAACCACTGCCTGTCCAAAATTTTCATAGGGTTTTTGAACACCACATTTAGAGAAAAGAAAGAAAACAGGATTCTTGACCCCAGTGAGACTTCTGTCACCTGTGGGAGAGTGGACAGGGGAGGTTTGTGGACCCTCTTCTACAGCTTCTGTGGAGCTACAGGCCTCTGTTGTTTCCTGGCCACTCTACCAGGGAGAAGTACATTTTATTTTCATGCCAGGAGTATGCTTGCTCAGCCAGTAGGCTGAGCTCCCATGCTGCTTGCAGTACGCAGTCAGGGACTGAAGGCATTCCCTGTGGGAATAGGTATCTCAGCATACTTGTGTTTTGCAGGCTGAGAAATCCTGGTAGCCGAGCAGGCTGGAATGGTGAAAAATCAGTCCTGGGCTGGTGAGGCTCAGTGTAAGAGGCACTTACATGCAGGAATGTAGTGGCAAGCTTTAAAGGAAAATCCTGAATTGCATGATCTTTTGGGGAGGGAACAGTGCTCGTCCTGGCGGTGTTTGTCTGACATCCGCCGCTTGTCAGATGATCCGTAATGTCACAATATGGCTATGTGGGAGCAGCGCCAAGGCTGGCAGAAGGGGTATAACATACAGAGCATGGATCCTCCTCTGAACCTGCCCCAGGTTCCCTGAGGTTTTGATTAATGCTCATCCCAAATTGTTTCGTCATTTTGTTTACCTTTTCGGCTTGGAGCTGCTAATGCTGTTGCCACAGCTCGGCACATCTCGAGCTGAACACACCTCCAGTTCCCCCAGCATATCAGTTGAATTATGTAGGTCTCAGTCACTGTGGAGAACTTGTCTTGGGCCAGAGAGCCTGTTTATTTGAAATGTTGCTGCATCTGTGCTCAGTCCACATCAGGGTTATGCAACCAATAAAAAAAAATACATGCAAATTGCTCTAAGTGCCAGTTTGGAAGCATAAATGAAATCTGGTCACATGCGTTGTCAGATGCATAGGCTCTGCTGCAGGAAAGAATAACTTTTATTTTATGGCAGTATTTGCTTATGAATCTACTGGGACACTATTTCTTTCTTGTGAAGCTTTGCCATTCCCAAGGTTCTTCATCTCTCTGGTCAAGCACAGTGACCAGCCAGGACGTAGGAGCCTGAGTTTCTGTTCCAAGCTCTGCACAGGCTACAGAGGCACAACCTCACCCAGCTGCAGCCAGATCAGCTGCAGAAGTGGGTACATTCTACTTCTGTTGCCCTTCTCTTTGTCTGATGTGCCTTTAAACATTTGGAGTTAGGAGCAGTCTCCAAGGGTGCATCCCTGCTGCACCTTTGCAGTGGAGAGGGGAGGGAGATAGCCAGGTTGCCCTGAAGAAGCAGCACTAAGCAGCTCAGCCCACTCAGTGCCACACCCTGCCTGGCACCATGTAGCCAGAAGCACAGAGCTTCTACAGCTCACATATTGCCAGCAAGGATCTAATCTAGTTCAGTTATCTCTGCATTCTGCAGTGCACGCACACCTTTCCTACGTTTCTGCAGCCTGGTGACACAAAAGGTTGATGTTTTACAGTGGCTTTGTGATGTGGGGATCAAGCTCCTCCAGGATACCGTGGTCTGCTTTAATACAATTGAGGTCACTTTCAAGCAATGTGACAAGCTACAGTTTGTCTCATCAATACAGGCAGGAGATGGAGCAGTTTAAAGGCTTTGAAGCCTGCACAAAAAGAGTGTAGAATCAGTTACCCCTTTTTGGCAGCTGTTCTAATAGAAGGTAAAAAATTACTGTCCTTGGCAAGCCCCTTTCCTAGCACTCAGAAGCATGCCCCAACCTCAAAATAGCCCATAAAAAAATAAAAAGAGCAACCAAAAACCCCATTTTCCGTAACCAGCAAGCCTTCCTCGTCAAGCCCTTGCTTCAACAACAGCCAGCATTAAGGAAAGGAAGGAAATGGGATGAAGAGAAGTAAAAATTGTCTGCAGGAAGCCAGCCCATCATCTGAAGGGGTGCTCCCCGCTTCCCTCCCCACAGCTTGTTTCTCCTTACAGGGTACCATATGGCTTAGCAGCTCTGCAAATGCTGAGACAAGTGTGCTGGGGAGCAAAGAAATGTTTCCTTATAGCCATGCAAGGCTGTCACTCCTCTGCCTCCCCCACTGTTAGGAGCTGCTAGAGTCTCTCAGCCATCTGGTGCAGGATTTGAAATTTCCTGCTGCTAACCCTGGCCAGTCCTGGCATTGCTGTGCACTTGGTGTATGGAGATGAGACAGGTTTTGAAGTGTTTCTACAAAGCTGGAAAAGCCGTGAAAAGGCTGGAGGAAAATGAGTGGGAAGGTGTGAGCTGGAAACAAGACACGCTGGTGATGTAGGCCTCAGCACATATTTCCCTTTTGTGGGGGATAAAGGAAAGGGCTTTGCCTTTAGACTTTAGTAGTCATGGGACACAGCCACAGGGGAATAAATTGTAGATGACATGCTCCTCTTTATTCCCTGCTGGGGAATGGAAATGCAGACAGATTTCCAGAGAAGCACAAGGACTTCAAGCCCTTTGGATGAGGAAGGGTCTGAGAAGCCATCTGCCTCAGTTTCCTCTGCCAGCTCCTCACTGTGGAACGCCACTCACATGTGAGAGTTGGGAAGCTAAAGAAATCCTTATGAGGTGTACTTAGACCATTGTGCCAGCAACTGGGATCAGGACCAAGGTGTGCCTGCATAGTCTGCATGCACAAGAGAGGAAGTCATTGCTGCTCTTGTGGCTCTCCCTGCTGGAATCTGCTCTGACCCCAAGTTACTCTGGTTTGCTAATGCAAAGAGCTGTAAGGCAGGTCTTAGACTGCTTTGTTTATGCACTTTTTTCATCTCACTGCCGTTCAGGAACCTATCACACTGAATGCATGATTAATTAGGCCATGTTAGAAGACGGCAGTTCTTCCATGGACTCAATGCTAGCAGTGCTAGCAAAAGCACAGAATACCCTGACAGATAGCGAACATCCAGAGCTGTCCCAAATCAGTCTCTGTGATCCCAGACTTCTTATTCACCACTGTGCACATGTCCCTAGAAGTCATTGGGATGAGTTTTGAGCCACTCCTAGAAAGCCCTGCAGATTCCCATTTTGAAATTACTATTCAAAAAATAGAGGAAAGTGCCATAACTTCAGTAGATGTTTTACCTGGGTAAGAGTCTCAAAAGGATGTAGCCTCTGGTTGGGTGGAGTGGGTGGGTTAGGCGATCCTTAGCCAACATGAATATCCAAAATGGATACTGCCTTGAGTGAAATATGGACTGGATTTTCTTCTGAGCATTATTACTTTGCAGATACAGTTTCTGTGCAAAGTGACTTGACTTTTCCCCAGTAAGAATGGCAGGATGTCAAACAGTTATTTAGTTACCAGTATTTGAATTTTGAAAATATGTTAGCTCCAGATAAGAGAAGAAATATCTTAGAGTTTATAGAAAAACCTTCAGTTCACCAGTTTTAAACAACTGTCTCAAATATATACTCTAATACTTGCAGTGTATATGGCAGGCATAACAGTACTAGTGCAGGACTTCAAAGAAAAATATCCCATCTTTCCACAGGCAAGTATGCAACTGTTTGAAAATATTGAGCTGGAGGTATTATTTTTTATTTCCCAGTGAATAGTTGCTGAAATGATTTACAGTCTTCCCACAGTTCCAATTAGTTTCCTGTATGCCCTTACAGGCTCTCTCTATGTGCAAGGCATTTTATTCCTGTATCTCCACACAGAGAAGAGAATTTATTGGCACAAGCTGGCACAGCCAAATTGACTTTAGCTACCTGCAGTGATTTTAAGTTGCAATAACTGAGGATGCTTCTCACACTACATGCACCACCCAACTGTGTGCCCTGAAATTCAGCTAAAGGGTGCCCATTAATTTGAATACTGTTTTGATGAGGCTTTAACAAATACTGCCTTGGTCTCGTTCAAGGCAGTGTCACATGGACTTCAATGTCAATTCACTTTCTGAACAAGGAACAAATAGATAACATCTGCCCCATTACAGATGCAGGTAATGCAGATGCAGTGAGGAAGGTAAATGGTGGGGGGGATGAAGATGATAGTGATGGTGATGACCATGGTGGTGGTGTGTTCCCCGGATGTTGCTCGATGTCCTTGCCTCATGACTTAAAGTGTCTTCCATTTTGCAGGCGAAATGCTGAACACAGCATTCTACACTGCCACATTCTTCAGATTGCCCTTAAGCTTACAGGCTTTTGAGAAGTGGGAGACCTTCAGAGAATCTGTTAGTGCTCCTGTCATCAGCTGGCAGTCATCAAGGGAACACTATAACCATGGACACAACAAGGAGCAGCTTGGACCATAAACAAGCTGTCTAGATACAGATTTTCTCAAAGAAAACAGTTTTGTTTGGATGTGTGCACAGCCTGCTGCTCTTTCGATCTTCAGAGCACCGAAAGCACGACATTTTCACCTGAAACCACCCTGAGAAACAGAAAGCCTTGTGCCCCAAGCAGGGCCTGTTTCCTTTTCCCCCTACAACACACAATGGCCACAAGAGCTATAAAGCTAATTCCTTTAGCATTTTTTCCCCCAAATCAATGACTACATGAAAAGAACACATCTGACTGATCAAACCAAGACTGTAATTTTCACCTGTTAAAAGAAGTCTGTCTACCAACAGAGTCTGACACAGATGAACAGACAGACTTGACTATATTTAAATTAATTAGTACTTTATTTATAATTAAATTTTATAATTAAATTCAGGAAAAATGGAGCTGTATACAACAAGAACTATATACATGAAGGAAAAGTCTCTATATCATCTAACCTCCAAAATCCACCTGAGTCTGTGCTGAGAAATAGAGGTACTCATATACAAATGGGATGATATTCTTTGTGAGTGAGTTCTGTCCTGGAAGTTGGGCAAAAGCTGGCCATCTCAAGGGCAGCAGAGAGGCACTGACTGCAGAACACATGGCCACAACAGGGCTGACTGTCCTGGGTTGAGGTGTATTCTATTACCATCCTCATGAGCCGTTGAAATCAGGTGGGGCAGTGTTTCCTTGCCTCCTCCCCCCAGACTATCTTTCTGTTAATGGCCCATCATTGTCCTGCTGCATGACTCAGAGATAACTCCCTCCGGACTATCTTCTGTTAACGAGCCTAATCAACACTTGGCCTCATGACTCATTACCCCATTGTGAGATGCTCCACCCAGAGGGAGGAACCAAGCATCCCATCGTGGATATAATCTGGGACTCTGAGCACCAAAGACACTGGCTCCACTGGATTTCTAGAGGACAGGACCTACGCAGCCACCGCTGGACTTTCTGAGGAAGAGCAGACCCCTTCTACTACAGGATCACCACTTCAGAGGACTGCAGCCACCTTTCTACCAGACTGCTACCACCACCCTGCCTAACAGGGACTCAGGTTGTATCTTGACTCTATCAGTGTTTTCTTTTACTTTCTTTTCCTTTTCTTTAATTTCCATTAAATTGTTATTCTGACTTGGTGCCTCCCCCTGGTTTGTTTTCAAACTAGCACACTGGCAAAATCATTCACTTTGCACAGTCTGGAAGTAAGGAAATCACAGCATGTATTGGGAGGAAAGAATTCCAAGTTTGCTGCTCTACTGGCACCAGGCCGATAGGACTTGGAGTATCTGCAATCAGTCTGTTACTGTTAGAATAATGAGGGACCCACAGATCTGCCAGTGCCATCTTGGCAAAGGTTTCTCCCTCTACCTTCACCACCAAGAAATAACTTTGGAGCTTCAAAGCAAGGTCTATGCTTCAAGCCAGCTGCACATATCATCCCAAATTAGCTGAGTTGCACAGCTCTCTCTCTGTTCTGTTTCCCATCCCACAAAGCAGAAAGAATGACAACATGTGGATCCTCACCTCTGAGCTGTCATGCACCCAAAATGGACAACTACCAGGACCTGCTGGCCATGCACTAGTGAGAACAGAACCAGAAGACAACAGAACCAGAAAAACATGCAGGTATTCATTTTATTGTGCAGAGGGTCACTGATAAAGAAAATGCCAGAAATTGAAACATTCCCTATTCTGACTTAATAACATCCCAGCCCAGCAACACAATACTTCCAAGAACTTTCATGTTCTGCAAGCATTTCAGCATATCTCAAGCCACAGTGTAAGATACATTCAATCATGACTTCATGAAGACAGAAGAAATGTTGCAGGATGGTTCTGTCCCACAGAGATGTGAGGAGTCACAGCAGGCAGCAGAGGGACAGCCTGCACACTTGGACAGTCTGCTTGGTTCAAGAGCCATGTAAACACCTCCACTCTTTCATCCCCTCCCTGCCATCCTCATTTCAGAGAATGCAGCTCTGGTTCAAGTCGCTGCTGCTGCTTGAAGGCTCAGTGGAATATTTTTAACCATTAGCTGTACAGGCACCAGGAATGACCCAGCTCCTTCTGGTCCATGGTGTTCCTCTACAGCACCACATCCTTTGCTCTCCCTTCCAGGCTGATTATCTCAGGGTGTCCCTACCTGCCCAAGCTCTCTCCTCTCCTCTCCTCTCCTCTCCTCTCCTCTCCTCTCCTCTCCTCTCCTCTCCTCTCCTCTCCTCTCCTCTCCTCTCCTCTCCTCTCCTCTCCTCTCCTCTCCTCTCCTCTCCTCTCCTCTCCTCTCCTCTCCTCTCCTCTCCTCTCCTCTCCTCTCCTCTCCTCTCCTCTCCTCTCCTCTCCTCTCCTCTCCTCTCCTCTCCTCTCCTCTCCTCTCCTCTCCTCTCCTCTCCTCTCCTCTCCTCTCCTCTCCTCTCCTCTCCTCTCCTCTCCTCTCCTCTCCTCTCCTCTCCTCTCCTCTCCTCTCCTCTCCTCTCCTCTCCTCTCCTCTCCTCTCCTCTCCTCTCCTCTCCTCTCCTCTCCTCTCCTCTCCTCTCCTCTCCTCTCCTCTCCTCTCCTTCCAAGTCTTTTCTTCCCCCACAAAGTGTGCCCTTCAGCCCTTTGCTTGTTACTCCTGCCAAAGCATGCAAGGCTTTCAGGATCACCTTAACTTTTGACCAACACTGACACTCCGTGTTTCTCACGTACTTCATCTTCTCCTGCAGAGGCAGCCCCACTGTATTTGTTTAGAGAGGCAGAGAAAAGCCTAAAGCAAAACTGTAAAAGCTGCCTCAGGCATTGCCACTGCTTGTTAAAGTGGGTGGAACCAGGCAAAGCTATCTCCTAGACATTTCAAAAACCTGCTAAAGTGCCCAATCTGTCATGATTTCATGCATTTACACTGTCAAGAAGAGCATTAGGAGAGAAAATTGAAATGAGCTTCTAACCTGAGAATATTTTTAGTTCCCAGTCTAAGCGTTTTGGCATTCAGAATTGTAACTGCATGGAACGGGCTGCAATTTCCCTCTTCCCTGGGCTGATGTGATTTCTTGCTCCTTAAATCTTCCTGTAAATTTTTAATGGAAACTGCACATTTTCCATGTTTTTTGAGCAGTTTTCTTCATTTGTATAAATGGGAACCTTCTGATGCTTTCTAAGATTAGTCAAAATTTTAAAACATTGCATGTTAATAAAATTTGGTAATGAAATTGTGAATTTTGGTGAGAAGACCTTTGCAAAAGACTTTTCTGCTAAAAACTCTTCAGTTGCTTCCAGAGATGGTTAGTATTTCCATGTTCAAAGAATGATGAAAAGAGTAAAGAATATAATATGCCTTCTTTGACTATCTGTATTACTTGCTGCAGAAAATTATTTCCTCAAACTGATTCCTAGGCTGCAGTTGCGTGATCCCTGATTCTGTAGCTCTTCAAATAGCAACCAGCTAAATGAACTTCAACTAGACTGAGAGTTTACATGTGGGTCTGGCATTTAAAAATCTGATTTACAATGGATAGTTCCTTCAAAATTAGACTTAACTCATTCAGCCAAACTTGTTTAAGGTAAAACAGTCTCATACCCAGACAAAACTATTTAACCAAATGAATTTTTGCCTTAACTGGACTCCCCTAGGAACCCACAGGAGCCCCTGTACAGAAGCAATAACTAAAGGTTGCTTTTAAAGTTATCCTTGGAAAATCTTGTAAGGGAGTCAATAAAAATAAAATATAAAAATGTGTTTTGCCTTTTCTGCTATTCCATCTAATTTCACATTGCTTTTATAATTCACTTAGCTGTTGCTATGAAAATAACAACTACATGTCCTTTACTACCTTCAATCTCATCTCATGCCTGGTGTTTAAGGCCAGAGGATCCAAAAACATGAGTGGAATTAATCAAAGTGCAAACTTTATATCAAAACAGATTCAGGTCTACACAGCAGAGCTGATTCTGGCCCAGGTATCCACCACAGATGTGCTGAATTAATAGATACGCCAGAAGTCACACACTGAAAATCCAAAATCTCTTTCTGCAGAACACTCTACATTGGAAGAATAAAGAACCTGTTTCTTCCAAAGGAGCATCTGCTTCTTAGAGCTTGGCTTGAAACAGAACACAAATGAATATTATACTAGGAGAAGAGTAGGGAAAGAGTAATTTCAGTAGAAAAGAAAATAAGACCTCTTTTCCATGACATGAAAATTAGTTTTATTACTTCACACAGTTAATGTATAGGGAGTAGCCACCCTGTCATAGCAAGCATAAATAAATAAAGAAAAACTTTTCTCCCTCTGTTTCATCTGCAGAACACTATGCTCAGTCTTTTCTGTTAGGCTGCATTTCTTGCTAATATTCTTCCATCTCAATAGTCATTTGCTGGTTTGGCCAGCAAATTGAGAAGAATCAGCACCTTCAGAAGCCACCTGCTTAGCCAAAGATATTTGCAGTACAAAACAGAGGGTTGTGACTGTTCTAGCATCATGCCTCTAATGCTGAAAGAAAAATAATATTTGCATATTAATCGGAGCTAAATCATCATCCAAGAGTATAGAAAAACCTCCAGATCTTGCAGAATCGCATGATTGGAGATGAACTTCTAAAAAATCCTCCATAATTTACAGAGATGAAAGTGAAATTCATTTTTGCATTGTGAGAACTTGGCTGCACTAAATCATTTAAAGATATATTTTTATTGACTTTGGAAGGAACAGGGCTTAATTTGTTGATATTTTCTATTTGTTAAAATGAAACCCCCTGACTGACAGTGCTGCGATGGAAACTCCTGGGATCGAGGGTGAGTGGTAAAAGGAGATCTCTCATTTGCCCTGGTGAGTCTCAGTCCCAGCTTCCATTACCAAATGTTCCCCAGTATGGTGGCAGCTTGGACCCTGACCCAGAAATCCTTATTCATGCCCAGTTTGGATTAGCTGCTACCTTTTTCTTCCAAAAGCTATCAATGTATCTAGAAACAGGTGCATTTGCTTTCTGTGTTTTTTCTGGAACAAGAGTGATTTATTTATTTAATTATTTTTAATAAATAAATTATTTATTTATTTATATTGCAGCTAGAAGATCAAGAAGTATCTGAACTTCAAAAAAAAAAAAAATTCAAATCTGACAGTTCTTCTAGAGAACTTCCATTTCCTCACAGTCCATGGAGATGGTGCTTTTACAGATGGGGTTTGGGTCAGCCTGTTCTCACTCTTCATCTCACTCTTCATCTTCCTGTGCATATGAAAGCTCATGACTTGACAGGCCGCTCAAGACCTATAAATGTCCATTTGTTATTTATGGTGATTAGAAAGTGTCCGTGTTTTCAGACCTATTACGTATGCAGTGATGTAAGGCTTCTATTTTAAAGATAATATTTATTTATCATACCAGAAGGGGCTAATGTCTGGAAAGGTTATATCGGTAAAGTAAACATGGAGCACTACTGAACAAAGTATGGCCTAAATGGCCTGTTTGCATTCAGTATTGAATTTTTAATCTCATTTCCCCATTTTGTTACAAACAGTAAGGGGAAAAACCGATAGAGAATCCATAGGAAAAAAAATCCAGGGCACTGTACACTGCATGTGAGAAAAAGAGTTCCACTGATATCCTTCTGCTTTGTTATTGACAACATTTCGTTCCCTGCCAATAACAGTAAGAGCAGCAGGGCTTGCTTTAAATACTGATTTTCCTGTTTGTAGCTAAGTAAGTTTATTAGGGGTCAAAAAAACCCCTAGGTGGAAAGGAGGTCAGGAAATAACGAAGACCTTTATGGTGCGTAGGTTGCACACTAGAGAACAAATACTTAACACCCTAGTACCCCATAAAGCCTGTGTTCCCAGGCAGCTCTGCTTTCTTGGGATGCAGCCAACAGATAAGGGAACATACTCCACTTTCAAATCCCTTCTGATTACAGTTCTGAAGGTCAGGATGAGTGAGAATTAGAAGAGCTAAGAAAAGCGTAAAGAGAAGATCCAGATCATTAGCTGATCTGGAAAGGTGTGGGAAGTCAGACAATTTCTGAGTCCTCTGTGGACTCATGCAAGCTAAGACAGAGTGCTATTTGCTTAGAAGATATGTGAAAAGAGAGCTACAAGACTGTACCACTTCCGGCCTCTAAAGCCTTTCCTGATGATCCTAGAGAGAGCCTAGGCTGTGTGCACAGCTATAGTAACAGCTCCATCTTCCACTTTGACATGAGTCTTATTCCTAAATCTTCTTGTGTTTTGGACAGCTGCTGCCACAGCAGTCTTGAAAGAAAAAAGTCTCACGTTGTATTACTGATTTTAGAATCAACGGAAAGTCAGAATTCTGATATGATTTCTGTGATGGCATAAGGAAGATAAAAATGGCAGCTTGCCATAGAAAGCCCAGGAAAGTGAAGGTAGGGCGAAATCCTGAAAGGAAGGTTTGTCAAAACTTCTCTGAACAAAGCGAATTTACCTGATTTCATGCACTCAGTTGACACAACCCTCTTAGCCTCAGTTTTCCAATGAGACTCCAACAGCCAAACCCACATATAAAACATTTTTATAAACAGCAAAAGAAACACAAAGTAAAGAAGAACAAGGCAAATCAGAACTGACTTCTATTGATTTTGTGATAAAGGCTCCATGGAGACCAGCTGTTAATTACCTTTTCAGAGGAGACACTTATTTAGCTTGTAGCCAGGGTTGGGGTTATTTCACCCCTTTCCTCTCAGGTACAATAGACTGTACTTCTAGGATTAGCATAGGATTGAAGCTATAAATATGTATTGGGACACAGTTTTAATTATTCCTCCATTTTATTACGGTACTGCTAAAGACCAGGCAAGAATGAGACAATACACAAAATAGACACTCCCCATCACAACTGCTTTGATAGTGAGTAGTATTTTCAGCAGTTTAGCATCACTTTCTTTCTAGTCAAAGTTATGCCAAAGCAGCATGTGCCTGTCCATCTGGTTGTCCTTTCCACTGCTGTTTTTACACACCTTAGTGACTTATCCCTGCCAGGTAAATGGCATGAATGACTTAACCCTGACAGGTACAGAGCTCTCTTGATGCCTGTGGGGTGGGGATGGAGGGGAGACAGAGTGCTGTGTCTCTGTGCTTAGCTCCACTCTGAATAAAGCCACCTAGTCCCAGCTGTACGATGGCTCTGAGCTGTGCATGGTGGAAGACCAGCAAGTAGGGGCAAATGAGGCTTGAAAACCATCTGTTCACTCACCAGAGCCTGACACAGGCTGATTCAGTGTTTGCTGGCCTGCCTGGGTGATGTGAGCTGTTCCTTACAGCAATAACAGGTGCAAAGCTTTCTGGCAGCAGTGTTGTTTTTAAACCCCCGCGTCCCTTTAATAACCCGGAGAGGCGGCGGGATGAGCTTTCCAAAGACGTAGGGCCAATTTTATACATGCAACCTGGGCAATTATGGACGCAAAACGAATCCTGCAAGTGAAGTCACACTGCTCCTCACTTCTCAGAATTACTGGGGATAGTGTACAGAGAGTGGGAGCATACACAACAGCAGGATGACATGGTTAGACATAGGTTTGCAAACACATGTGCTTTTCCTCAAAAATCTCTCTGCTGCTACTAGGGCTGATGCAGTTTTGCTGAAAGTCATGATGCAGAGATCTTGGAATCATAGAATGTCCAGGACATGTTCCACTAGGCTGGGCTAGACTCAAAGCCCCATCCAACCTGGCCTTGAACACTTCCATTGATGGGGCATCCACAGCTTCTCTGGGCAACGTGGGCCTCACCACCCTCACAGTAATGAATTTCTTCCTAACATCTAATCTAAATCTCTCCTCTTTTAGTTGAAGACTGTTCTGCCTTGTTCTAACACTATCTGCTGCCTCTTTTTAAGAGCCTTTTAAGTACTGGAAGATCTTCCCTTTTTTAACCACCTTGAGAAAGAAGGTCAAAGAGAAAGGGCTTTGGTGGCTGCAGTGCACAAGAAGATGAGCATTTAAATTATTCATTTTATACAAAATCACCCAATACATGATTGAAAACAGGTGGTGCCTGGAATGACAGCTCATAGCTGCTTTCTGATTACTAATACACCATCATTATGTGGTGTAAGGAAAAGAGCTGTAGCAGATGGGGCTCTCTACAACCAGACAGCAGCAGACCATACAGGAAAATGCATTACTCTGTTTTGGCTTACAAGCTGTAAGCACAAATGCTAGTATGATTTTGATTCAGAGGGAGGGCTATGTGCAGTAAAACTTGGGAGACTTCAAACACTGCAACCACTCAAAGAAGATAGAATTTAGTTAGTCACTCTTCTCCTGCCTATCATGAATTTCTTTATTTTCTCTGTGCTTGTATAGCAGCACATCTAGTGCAAACTAAGTAAACAGTGTAAACTAGAAACAATCAGCATGATGATCTTGGTTCACACTTCAGCTCACACATCAAGGGTCTCTGTACCTTAACAAGCTGCCACTCACAAGGAAGCCAGCTCAATCACAAATTAACAACCTCTGCTTGGTTTTGATTCCAGATCTATTGTGCCTTGACAAATATTGCCTCTAAAAATACTCAGTGTTAAGGTCCCCCATACACTTCAAGTGGGGTGTTCTAGAAATGATCTACAACATTTTGCATGTCAAAGAACAGCAGTGGCCTTGGTGAAGAATGCTTTGCTCATTTGTATTTATATACATTCCCAGAACAGCAAAGTGGCCAAGGTGACTTTGGGAGGAAAAGGCTGCTTGAGTACAACCAGTGCAATCGGGGCCCACAACTTTCTGTGCATGTCAAAAGTCGTTTGCATATTCATTATCTTTTGATGAGTGCTGTGTGGTCAAGGGAAATGTACTTTCCCCTTTGGTGCATATCTCAATTTGATCAGCCTTCTGTAAATCTCCTGTGCTCTGTATCAGTGTGGGTATAATTTAGTCCATTTGCTGTATGGAAAGATCCTTCCTCCAGATTACTGTGGTTTTAACTGTAAACAAAATATTTAGGCAGGCAGAGAGCCTGGCAGGGGAGTTTGCTGAAGGCAAATATATAATTGCTAACTGTTTAATTAGGACCAGTCCCTAGAATTTTCTAGAAGATAAAAGAAGTTACATGCTCACTGGGGTTGAGCAGCAGACGTGCCAGCCAGCATTACTAATAAAGCCAAGAAATTTTGGCATTGGGATCCATCCTCAGCTCAGAGGTTATAAAAAACCCACAGCTTTTCTGTCCTCACAAGAAGGGTGAAAATTGAAGCAATTCATGATCCACCCGTAAATATGAGACAGAAGCTACAGAAGAAAGAGAAGGGACTCAACAGATGAGCAAACCAGTGCAAGTGAATTTGGCATTGGAGAGGTCAGGTTACTGAAAGCTGGATGTCTTGGTCTGACTGCTTTGCTCCAGTAACTCAAGCAGCAACTTGGCTTGTAGGTCTATAGGAACCATTCTCTGTCTCTCTCTCAGGTCTTCTTTTACAGGACAGCAATGCCACTTAGTGGCTTCATGAAATCTGTTTTCTCATGAGAAAAATTGCCTGTATTAGAGAGGAAGGTGTTTGACTGAATAGCAGCTTTTTGCTGAATCCTGAGCATAGCTGCAGAGTAAGGATGAGACACCACCCAAAATTTTCATCTTCATCTTTTCCAGATGTTACACAAGGCATAACCTCCAGTGGGATGTGCCCTATCTCTGCATGTGCCCAGAGACAACAGCACAAAGCCCACAAGCCTGGGAGGCTGATGAGCAAGGCAGGACTTTGGGCACAAAAGCCTACCTTGCCTTAAGAAGGATGTCCATCCTTACAATGGAATTAGAACAACCAACCACAATTCAGCAGGAAAAGCCATTCTCTGGAAAGGAGAGGAGCCTGTATGGCTCTCACTGTCTGCCAAGCACGTTCATTCCCAGATTTGTCAAGGTGCTGTGCCATCTAGAGGAATTTGAGGGGCATTTTCCCGTGCCTCTCCAAAGAGCTCCTGGCTCCTGGCTAGTAAAGCTGCCGAGGACTGCCACTGAAGGAGCCAAGCAGCGAGACCTGCTTCTGGGCCAAAGCCACTCCTGGCAGCCCCTGTGTCTGGTGTTCCCAGCACAACACAGCCCCGAGGCACTTCACCGAGGGGATTTGTGTGAGTTATACTAAATGCCTTTAAAATGTGCTGCCTTAACTGTTTGAATGTGTTTTCTTTACGAGTTCAGGTGTGATTTACAGAAACAAGGGCACATCCCTACCCAAATACAGGGCTACTGCTGACAGACACGTGTTACTAGATGAAAGAAGGGCTTCATTGCTTTTTTTTTTTTTTTTTTTTTTTTTTTTTGCTTTGTCATCACAAAGGAAACTGCTGTAATATCCAGCTACCAGTGACTACAGGCAGAGAGGGACTTCATGGCTTGTGGTGTGAGGTAAATATGGAGCACACTAATGCTAATTAACATGAAATGGAAGCTGTGACCTACAAATAGAGGCACAGGGTATATAGTTGGTGAATATTGCTATTGACTGAAAATAGTTATTTAATCTTTAAAAATGTTTAGTTGATGCAAAATATTGCCTTCATTCCTTTACTGATCAACAACACCTCAAGTTTTATTCACCTTCTGAACTCGCCAGCTCAGCCTGATGTCCTCAGCTCTGTCCTGCCTCATGTGCCTGTCCTGGTTCATGTTTGTCTCCTCTGACTGGGAGCCATCCAAAGCTGACAGGCTACCTGTGGCTTTCCTTTGCATTACCAGAGTAACCCTGTGCTCTCAGCCTCTACAGTTCCTTTAGGCATCCTAATCCCTATGTGATTCTGACCATCAGAGAGGTGAGCCATGAATTACTAGAAAAAATTATGTCTTTCCAATTTACTGTAAAAAAAATAAAGGAATTTCCCAAGTTCTCAGAAGTTTGAAATCATCAGATGACTTGTCTTCAGTTTTGATGCCCTCCGCTCTAGATTTTGTTCCCACCAACCTGTGGGGCTGTGCTGTATAGCTCCAGATAAAGGGTATTTTTTTCTGGCAGGAAGTGACTATTGCCAAGTGACTGTCAGAGTAGGATGTTTGTTGTCAGAACCATCATCTCACACTGTTTGTAGTCTAGCTACAAAAAACCCAAACCCAACCAACCAAAAAAAAAGGGGTGGAAATAAAGATGCCTATTGCTACAAGAAGTAACCCATTAGCATCATATTCTGTGCTTTTAAATTAGCACGTGTTTGGGAGGCCCCTGTGTAAACTTTACTCTGCTTTCTTTGCTCTGTTTTCTAAGCTTTACTTTGCTTTCACAGCAAATCTAGAGAGCTCTTCCATGCCACAGTTAGATGATTTTTCAGATCCAGAATGAATGTACTTTCTTCTGGTTATTCAGGGGGTGAGGTCAGGGTCTCAAAGGCTTGCACTTGAGGTGCTGACATCCCCACCACGCCCATGTGCTCTAGCACTGGCCCAAGATCTGTTTCTGACTGTCATTAAGTTTCTCCGTAGCTCTTAGAAGTCAGTTACTTCCTCCTGTCTTTTTATCCATGTCCTGAGCACACAGGGCATACAGCATGCAGGGGAGAAATGAGTTTTCACTGTATTTTTTTTCTTTCTGGGATTTCTGCAATGTGCTCAGAATGAATGATTTATTTTGCCCCTTGTCCCTTGTCCTCACAACCTGCCTGGCTCCCCACCTCAGCCTCCAGAGGAGAACAGAAATAATTATTTCAGGGAATAAGTGAAACACTGCTTAAGCAGCAAGGGTTTCACATTTTAGTCTAATTCTGCAGTATCTGAGACCTGTAGAAAACAGCAGAGCATAATTTAAGTTCTAAAGGATTAGATTAGGCAAGTACTCCAACCACTATAATTTCAGAACCAAAGGGCAGATGGATTATGCACATTCAGCTGAATTCAGACCTGAAAAAGATGATATAGCTCCTCTGGGTGTAGCTATTCCTGCCTTCCCCAGGTCAAACCCAGTTGTGCTGATTCACTAGAATAGACTAGAAAAACAGGTTCCATCAGTGTCTGGTAAGAAATGGCACCACTGAGTTGAAAGTCAAATCAGTAGACAAGGATAATACATATATACATTTTGATTCATGATATATTTATCAAAATTACCCTGTGTTCTGTGAAAGAAGATTATGTGGAATGGAGGGACTGTATCTTGCAAAAGAAGAAATTAAAATGTGGCTGGAGTAACTGGATAAATGTGTAGTATTACAAAGAAAGTAATAATAATGATAATAATAATCTAAAATAGAATAGTCAAAGACAACATGTGTCAATGGTCCCTGGTGGGGATAGCCTATGGAAGTTATTGCTGCGGGACCACAAGGTAGGAAGGATTTCTGGGCTGATTGGTGAATGTAAAAAGTTAAGGGACATAAAAGAATTCAAATGTGGTTTGAATCACCAGACAGACTTAATTGCAGGACACAGAGATGCTGCCCTACTTAGCGTACAGCTTTGAAAGCTGATCAAAGTCTGGACAAGAATGACTATATTCTTATGTAGGAAAACCAGGAAAATTCTTACAAAGTGCTATTAAAGCAGGCCCTTTAACACCTTGTAGGAGTATACATTTGTCCAAACTACTCTCAGAAAGGTCCTGCAGGTAAGCAATGAACACTATGTTTGGTAGAGAATCTCACAACACAGAGGGAGACGGAGGCTGCAGAATGCTGAGTGTTGTACAAACATGCAAGGCATCACTGACTTTTAGGGCTTCCAGGCTGAACAGGCAGTGGAGATAACAGGACAGGCAAGCAGCAGTGGAAAAGGCACTACTCAACACAATGAAAAGGTTGGCAGTAAAGCCAGGAAGCATGACCAAGCTTGCCAAATCCCCATCTATGACCATACCCCCTGGTCAAATCTCCTTTGGATGATATGAAAGAGTCTCCACTGTTTTGTGACTTGCCTTATAGAAGAAAATCTTCCACAGGAAAGAATTCTCACAGCAACAACATGAAGATTAAAAAAAACTAGACTGTCTCTCAAGAGAAATTTGGGCAACTGTACAATGTAAGCTGCATTTTCTGGCCTGAAACATCTGTTTTGATGCACTGCTTTCTCCAGAGTATGTTCAGATTGTTATCTCTCTGTTTCAGTTGTCTGAAAGTCCTGGTGGACAACAAGCCATCCATGAGCCAGTAGTGCCTTGGTGGTCAAGAAGGCCGATGGTATCCTGGGGTGTATTGGGAAGAGCATTGCCAGCAGGTTGAGGGAGGAGATCCTGCCACTCTGCTCAGCCTTGGTGAGGCTTCACCTGGAGTGCTGTGTCCAGTGCTGGGCTCCTCAGGACAAGAGAGACAGGGAGCTCCTGGAGTTCACACAGAAGGCAACAAAGCTGATTAAGGGACTGGAGCATTTCTCTTACAAGAATAGAGAGGGGAATCTTATCAATAAGTGTCTGAAGAGAGGGTGCCAAAAGGATGAAGCCAGGCTCTGCTCGATGGTGCCAAGCAATAGGACAAGAGGCAATGGGCAGAAAATGGAACACAGGAAGTTCCACTTGAACACGAGGAAGAATTTCTTCACTGTGAGAGTGACTGAGTGCTGGAAAAAGTTGCCTAGACAGTTTGCAAATTCTCTTTCCCTGGAGAGACAAAAAACTGTCTGGACACAGTCCTGAGTAACATGCTCTTAGAGGACCCTGCTTACACAGGAAGGTTGGACTAGGTGACCCCCAGTGGTCCCTTACAACCTTACCCATTCTGTGATTCTGATTAAATATCTGAAGGCTGAAATCCTTCAGGAAGACTTGGAATCTTCAAAAGGAGAAGTGAGTTCCCCCTGTTCCAGAGAATGGAGAGGAAAAGTCGTGGCTTCCTTAGTAACACCAAGCAATTAGCCCATGCTCTTATCAAGCCTATAAATGACCTTGTGGTGGACCTGTAGTTTTGGGAAGATGTCCTCCAAGCCTAACATCGTGTGATGCTGGATCACAGCCTGCCCTCAAAGCTAATCAGCATTAATAATCAGTCTTAATGTGGAACAACTGAACAGCACTGCTCTTGAGAGTGGCACTTTCCTCCTTACACTGCAGGTGTCACTGTAAAATAGAAAATCTGCTTGTAACAGACTGTTCTGGTGACTTTCCAGGGGAATGTACACAGCTAGAGCTTATGGGAAAATGTTTGTCCTCTGATGCTGGATTACATGCTATCCTCTATTCTAACACTGTTGCTTGATCTGTATTTGGTGGTCATGGTTCTCATGGGAAGAACAAAATGTTGATGTTATAAAGGCAGATTTTCCCCTCTCCTATGATATTGCCATTTGTGAGAGAAAGGCAGAGCATCCTTGGTCTGCAAATCGTTGCTTTGTACAAATGCAGCAGAGCCGTGAAAGTTCAGCAAAATATAGAAAAGCAATTTGCTTCTTGGGCATGTGATTGCCCATGGAATTTTGTCTTTCAGTGATGCCAGAGAAATTCTTTGCAGAAGGAACTTCAAATGCTTTAATTAGGGTGGGTAAACCCAGTCCACCAAGTGATTAGGATGATATCATGAGGAAATCCACAGCAGGCTCCTGTTAAATGTCAGCAGTATTTTAATTCTGCTGTAGCACAGTTTTGTAAGGCAGAGAGATCGTCTCCTGTCACAAAGGTTCATTGTGAGGATAAATATATTAAAGAATGTGAATCACTTAGATATGTTAGGTGTGAAGGTGAGATCACATGCCAAGTGAAATTCACCTCTCACTCAGAAAAACTAGTTTTTGCCTGTTGTTTCACTGTTTTCACTGTCTGATGAAAAACCATGGTGTGAAAGCAAAAAAAAATCAGCTTGATGCGTTCTCTTATTGCAAGTGAAATTATCCAATTTACCCATAATCTATAAAGATTTATAAAGGAAAAAAAAAATGCAATTTTTTTTTCATTAATTGCAAGCATTTATGCCCTTGAAACATCCCTAAGGATAGATTTTAGTAATATGAAATTTGGTACATTTAAAAAAGTTTTGGAAGCCTCTTTTAAGAATGATGCAAGAATCTCCAGAAAATGTGACCTTATCAAATGGCATAAAAGACTGTTTTTATTGTGCAGATATATTAGAGACCTAAACCAGTATGCTAGCATTTATATATCAGTATTCATATATATGAGTATATTAGGACATATCAGCTCAGATATCCTGGAAGGATTTCCCTTGACAGCTATGTGTGAGGGTAACAACAGGGTGTGTGCAGGATCTGGGAAGAACAAGGCTGTAAACCTGCAGGAAAAGCAACACAGTGCAGCCAAATTGTAGTGTGCCAGTATTTCAGTAACTATTTCTGTCTATGTGGGATAAAAGTTCTCACCTCTCCTGGTATTTTGTGTTGATTCTGTTTCTATAACCAGGATCATGGAAAACTGTTGTTGTTTTCCACACTTCAAAGAAAATGTTTGCTTTAGGCAGATTTTTGCCTTTGGCTTGTCCTGGCTAGTATTTGAACAAGTTCTGAAAAGATGAAAAAGATACATCCTGATTTCATTATAATGCCTGTGCAGGGATTCCTTCTACTAGCAGTGTGGATACAGTGGGCCACTTCAAATAATGTAGACATCTAATGTGATCTTTTGTTCCCTTTACTCCTGCACTAGACATATGGACAGATTATTTTAATTTGTTCCAAACCTGAATTTTCAATGTTCCTTCATCAGACTGGGTACTTTGTTATCCTTTGTACAACAAAATGCTGACAACTCTACGCTTGATCCTGCAAAATACTTAAATACATGCTTAAACTTACCTGCACATATGCTTTGATGCACAGCAGCTAGTGCTCAGCAGTTTTCAGGTCCATTAGCTGGGGAGAATAATTTTGAAATATTCTGCATGAACTGCAAAAACCAAAATTCTTTCAAGCAGACCAATGCAGAGGAGAATATTTCTCTTGGTTTTTCACTTTTTTTTTCCTTGGGCAGGAAGGAAAAGAAGTGGAAAGACAGTAAAAGACCTGATGCAGAAACAACGTTCCTATTCCTTACTGACACAACAAACTTACACATTCAGTGTAATAAAATATCCTGCACTGTGATCTTCTCCTCTCTACATTCAGATTCATCCCACATCTATATGTGAAGCAGGGAACTGTAAGAATAGCATAAAAGGAAAATTCACACACACAATTTAATTTTTCCATCTTATCTAGGCCAAAAAATTGGTACCTTTTACAACAGGCTTGGATAGTTGTTTTAGATGTGCTCAGGAATGTGGCTCTTTCCTCTGATTCTAGATAAGAAAATATACAAATAAACCTGATATACACATTTACACAATGTACAGGGAAATCTGCAAGAAAAAATATTTTGGAAGAAAAAGATAAAATAGATTATAGAGAAATATTAGTCAGACTTTATTTAGGAATGCACTAATTTACTGCCTTAGAAAATTTATTTGAATAAGAGACATATTTTTTCTATCTACTGTGTGCAGAAATAGAAAATGTTGTCCAGTTTCATTACAGGAGGTAATTACTCTCACACTCATATATATGGGCATGTACTAACAGAATTTCATATTAATTTTTGCCTCTCTTTTCTCCCAGGGTAGAATTATTGACTGTGAGATTTTCTTTTGATATATATATATATATTTTTTTTTTTTTTTTTTTTTTAAATGAAGTAGAGGTTGCCTTACTCATTTAATTAAAAAAACACATGTATTTATTTTTCTTGTTTGGTAACCTTGTTTTAAAATCAACAAAGTAAAGAAATTTTTTTCTCCACTCTTCTAAGGTAGGTAGAGATGAGGTACTAATTTGAAGACCTTAAAATTACACACAGTGGCAGATAGCATTTAGTATTAGGGGCTGTAGTTTCCTTAAATCAATTAAAATAATGTGTCTATTATCTAAATAGGAATTTAAAACCCATTTAGAATACATTAAAATTATTAAATAAAGGACTATATCTACAAAAGCATTTAGAAACTGTAGTACTGCCTAAAAGCCCAGAGTGAGTTGAGAAGTCAACACTTCATTCTCCTGCTTGTTGACCACTTGCCTTCCAGAGGCTTGTAAGGTTTCTGCAGATCAGTGAAATCCCAGTGCAATTAACATTCTGAAGGGCAGAGCAGTGAGGTGCCCCAAATCCACATCTAGATGTTTCTTTTCCATCTGTCTGGTCTTTGGTTTCAAAACTGGCATGTATTTGAAAGGTTTCTGTGAAGGCACTATGATGATCCTGCTGCAACACCTCAGCCTTTCAGCTCCTGACTTAATAGTCTGGGATGCCAGAGGCTCAACTACATTTCCTTCCCCTCCTTGAGGTAGTTTCAATCTGCATATTTCCCCATCTCACCCTGTAGCAGAATTGCCTTAATTTCTCTGGCTGTTGCATTTTGTATATGGTAATTGCACAGTCATCAGACAGAGAGACTCACCACGTTCATTACTTCCTCAGGAATAAGGCAGGACATGGGAATTACATGGTGACAGCAAGTCACAGTGCCAGGAATGAATCATATTTCTTAGCAACTCTGCATCAACAAGGAATCCAATTGCAGAATATGTCCTTCTCATCCCACCAGCAGCAAATTGCCTACAGAGTCATTCTTGCTTTCCCCAGCCAATTAAAAAAAAATAAATCAGTGTTATTCATCATCTTCAGAAGTTGCCAAAAATCTTGGAGGCTTAGCACCTGAAGAACTATATTAGACACCACTATCTGCATTTTCAATAATTCCCCTTTGAAAGTCTTCAGTTTTCATCTTGTACTCAATTGGCACAGCTTCACCTAGTTTTCTCACTATTAAAAGTTGCTGTTATGAAAAAAACCTCAACTTATATTAAAAATATTGGTTAGCACCCCTCCATACAAAAAGCAGAAAGAAAGAGAAATGATTTCTCCTTCAAGAATGCTGCCTATGAGCTTGAGAATTTGATAATTTTAGCTATAATTAATCTAGTGCAGAGATAGAAGGGCTAGATCATAGTGCTTCTTCATGCTTTCTTTCCACTAAATGAAAGCAAATAGCTATCGACCTTTCGCCAGCAGCAAAAATGAATTGGTGTGTTCAGCCCACTGTTTATTTGGAGGAGAGAAGAGAAGTGCTCTATAAAACATGCTCACCAGCAAGCCCATCCATTCTAAGGCTGTTGCCAACTTCTGCCTTCAAATGTTAAGCTTCTCCAAAGGCCCTACAGTGATAGGACTCCTTCATTAACTTTTGGTAAAGTTTGGAGCTGGACCTAGTGATTGTACCAGTAAAATAATATCCAGCTTCTGGGATGTGAAATCCTAGCCTGTTCATGGGAGTGGGTGAAAGAGTTAGGATGTGAGCTGTCAATTGGATGATCAAAGCCCTCTAGGGCACTGGAGGAAATCTGAGCTGTGGGAGGCAGAGACATGCACCAGACAAACTGCAGGTAGGAAGGGCACCCCTGCAAGCAGGTGTACCCCTGCAATCTCTTTCAACAGAAAGGACAGCCTGAAGGAGAGACTTGGGGTGTAGAGGACATCTCATGGCCCTGTTATATGAGTCCTTGATTTATGAGAGGACCCAGGACCTGATAACTTAGTTATAGGGAATAATCTAATTCATGGTTTGCTTTTTAACTCTGCATTTTTATGCTAGATATGGCCGTGTTTGAAATGACATGTGTGGTTTTATATTTACTAAGCATTCTCTACTAGTTTGCTAGGAGTTTCACTTTGACTTATGGAGGGGTTTTGATTTCTTTATTTACATTTGCTTTCCCTGACAGGACCAGGGGACTAAAGGTTGCTGTCATCATATTTCTGCAAAACTAAGGCCTGAAAACAGTTTGTCTTGTGGCTACATCTACCAAAAGACTGAATATTGCATAAATGAATAGCCTAACTGATTTTCTACACTCACATAGAGTAGAGCTCAGTAAGACAAGAAGATAATTAGCATTTAAGGTGTAAGTTAGACACAAGCTTTTAGGAGAGAAAGTCCCTCTTCCCTTCTCCCCATAAAATAAAAAGGTCAGGGGATATGGATCAAATTTTTCAAAAGATGATGTTGATTTCTGGTAGAGTTGAAAACCAGGAGTTTCTAGCAATTTATCTATTTCTACATTAATTTAAATGGTGAACATTCTTTTGGCAAGATCTATGAAGACAGGGCTCATAGAAAAACTCTCACAGCATCTTCCCTTGCTTTGATCTCTAATGAGTGAACTGTACAAGGTTCATGACTCCTTACAGAAGAGTTCGTGTCAGAACCTATGTAAAATTTATTGTGCAGAGGCCTGGAGGCCCTTTAAAATTCAGAAAAAAGCCATGAGATGTAAGGGAAAGGGAATGTGATGCCTTAGGTTTACAATTTGTACTTTCTTTTCAGTTCTTATGGTTTTGCTAAAATTAGAATCATAGGCCACTTTGTACAATTCCCAAGTCACTGCAGCATTACACTGGGGGAGTGTATACTAAGGGATGTGCTCTATGGTATTAATAAACATATAATCTCCCTCTATTACACATACTATCTATATATGTATATCTAAAATGAAAATATGTATGGAAAAGACATATTCCAAGAAAAGAAACAGAAGGAAAATAAATAGGGAAAGAAATCTATTCATTGTAGGGAAACATGTTCACTTTCAATTTTGAAAGGTTGGCTGATAGTTCATAAGGAAATCTAGACACATGTCACTAGATTGTCAGTGAAAAACCTTTCTGAAGAACCTGCAAAAAACCCCCCAAAATCTACACGATTCAAATAAGAGGCATCCCAAATACTCATCTAAACTAAGTGTCTCAAAATGGGTTTTTCTGAGTCAGCAGGTTTCTTCCATGTTTATATCTGATAACTGCAGCATTACTCCCTTACCTTCAGAAGCTGTGCAGAGTTCCTGTTTCTAAAACTGAATGAGATGCAACCCTTTCCATTTTGTCTACCAGAATTATTGGTTAAATCATGAAATACTACTTTTCAAAGTTTTATCTGTGGAATCTCATTGAAGGCTATGCTTCATTTGAGCAAAAACATGCTGGCAAGCTGTAGTTAATATCTATGTGTGGTCAGCAGTAAAATAAATTTGGCAGGCAGTGAAAGAAAATCATATCAGGTCTGAAGAGCTGGCAGAAAAAATATGACCCATTTCATGATGGCTAAAAAGCATTTCCCCCCAAACACCTCTCCCTGTAGATCATTGCAAAAGCTGTGGCAAGCTGCAGTTCTGACTCACAGATAAAAGTCTGAGAACAGGTGCTGTAAAGACTGGTATTATCCTTCAGAAGGGTGAATTAGTATTTGATGATCTCACTACATAGATCTCAAAATGTTTTAAAAAAGCTAGAGAGTAATTTACTGTCATTCTCCAGTGGCTTGATAATGGACCCGGGAATAGCTTAAATTCATTTATCTGGGTTAATACTCACATGACAGTAGAGAGAGAAACATAATTTAGAATGTGCTGCTTTTCTTTTTTTTTCCAGATGGCTAACTCCACATTTGTTGGTAATGATGGAGAGATAATAATGACAGAACAGAATAAATAGGAATTCAAAGAACTAAGAACTAGTATTTACAGACATCAGCAAGAAAGACAGATTGGTATAAAATATCCAACTATCCTGTCCATTGTCACAAGCCATTTTAAGACAGATTTTCATTCCTACTTCTCATTGAGATGCATCTACAGACCGAGTGGCATCTTTTTTTATAAAGCAAAATAATGTGTGTCTGGTTGCCATCTCTGGATTTGTGTTCTGTCACTCCATTTCATAGCATGAGTTACTGAGCCAATGGCAGCAGCAATCCACACACATCAGCCTCCTCCAGAGGCTTTGTTTACTGCCATTTGTCTGTTTTCCCACTCCTTTCTCCTTCCTCCCTGGAGAGCTATGTGAGCTAAATCCTGCTCCCAGCCCTACTTCTGTAACTCTACACTTGCCCATTGGAGAGACAATTTAAAACTCATATGCACTTGTGGCAATCTGCCCTCCTTTGCTGGTCCAAGGTTAATTGTGAAAAATACTGCAACTCCCCAAATGAACAAGGAACAACCACTGAGTCCCCATTAGACTCTAGAGGTTTTAATGGATTTCTTTCCTTGCAGATCAAAATCCACATGACTCTACTGCCTACAAATTTTTTCATTTTTTCCTCCCCCCCATGCTTATCTGGTGCTGTGAGTGCTGTGGGCACACCAGGAGGCTCCTTTGAAGGCAGAAGTCTCAGCTGAAGAGCAGTTGAAGAACATGTAGAGCATTTTCACTGACACAGGACATTTTAATTACTGACTGATTATGCCAGCAATTTTCAAGGTTATATTAGGTCTTGCTCAAGTGTTAGAGCAGCTTTTCCACTGCTGAACTTACACCTCTGCTAGGACATCATTATTGGGATTCTCTGTAAAGGCCTAAAACGGGAGACACAGTTTTCAGCTTACTTTCAGTTCAGGAACTGAAGTCACTGTGTAAGGCAACAAACTGGGACCTGAGGCACTTCATTTTCCAATCAGGAGATTCTCCACTTTGGTAGCAAACTTCCCTGGGACTTCAGCTGTATCATGCTGGTATCCTCCCAATGTCTCCCTCGATCTGGGGCATCGAGTTAAACCTGGAGATAAAAAGCATCCAAAGTCCATCACCTCTGCCACATCTAGCATTTAATCTGGATTTAATGCTAAATCTAAACAGCATGCACAGTCTTTCCAACTTACTGGCATTGTGTTGTGGCAATATTTTGAGAATGGCAAAGATCCTCTGAGTCTTGTGTGCATGTGATTTATTTCCTGCTTCCTGACTCACAGCACGAAGCAGTTTAATTATATTACTTCAACATGTAATTTAGCTTTTAAAACCTCAGCACTGAGGTGTGAGGTGTAAGCTCACACCTTCTGCCCATGAACAAAATCAGACATGGGTCATGCAAGTTCCTCTCCCCAGTGGCACCACATCAGCCACAGCTGGAATTATGTGGAGAGCCTGGACACTCACGACAGCTTGCCAGACACAGAGGCTTGGGCAGATGGCTCTGAGATGGAGCAGAAGTCAGGGTTGCAGTGTTGCTTGGGGTGCATTTAAATTAAATTGTCTATTGGCTTCCTGACAAAGGCCAGTTTTCTCTTTGGATTACTCAAGCACAAAGAAATATACTCTGTAGGGACCTAGAAGAGTGAAAATCCGTAAAATAGGATTTCATTAGGAGAAATTGCTGCCTCAAGAGTATGTCCTCAAGACAACTGTCTCAAGAAAGTAATTTAAGGGCTGTAGAAAGCTCTGTCCTCTCTCTCTGTAAAGTATCTGCTTATTTGGGCTGCTACCAACTCAGTGTTCTGCACTGGTGATTCTGTGGTGGATGCAACATACCACACTGTCCATTAATAGCAATTGATTAACTTTGCACATAGTTTATAACAGCAGCATGTGCAGGAATATAGAGTCTTCAAATGTAAGTTTTCAGGAGAAAGACACCCTGACTTATGCCCATCACTGCATCAAATTTTCAGGAAATTGCTATTATAGTTCCAGGTTTATGTAATTTTATGTAATTATTATCAAAATTTGACTCAGTATTACACTGAAGAACGCACATAGCTATAAACTCTGTGCCTGTTTTTATTTTTTTCCAGATTTTAAGACCTAAAAACTTTAAAAAAAAAGGAAAAAGAAGAAAAAAATTTAAAAAATTAAAAAAAAAAGCCACAAAAAAACCTCCAACAAAACAAGATATTTGAAAACAGCCTCAGCTGTAGTAACTGATAATTTGTAGCATTTCAGCCATTTTGGTTGAGTCACTTTGAATACAGATGTCTGCTAACATTCATGCAGCTGTCTCAAAAGATAGAAAATAACCTAAAAATTGTTCTAAGAAGGTGAAGACAATCAGATTTATTAAAAGGACATAGAGTATAATGTTAATGATAACTCTGATAATCTCTGCAATATTCAGTGCCTTAGCAGTATTAGATGCTCTTGGCTTTTCCCTGTTCATGAAGGTCTCACTTCACAAATAATACATATTTACTTATTTATTTTCCTGCTTGGTAGCAGGATTTTTCAGTACCCCATGCTACTAAATTTAATATCCTTTGGTAGCACTTAATTCCCTTCCTGGAGCAGATTTCCAGCATAACATCAAATATAAACTAACAACAGTGCAGGAAAGCCTCTCTGGCAGGCAAAAGAACATTGCAGCAGCTTGTCCCTGTGATCCTCCTCGTTTCTGTAACTGAGGATATTCATCATCTTGACAGCCACACTTGACAGAAGATTTATAGTTTCTCTCTCAGTCACGTTTCTCTGGAGCATGTAGAATCATAGAACAGTTTGGGTTGGAGGGGACTTTTTAAGGTCATCTAGTCCAACACTCCTGTTAGATCAGGTTGCTCAGAGACTTGTCCAGCCTGAGCTTGAATGTTTCCAGTGATGGTGCATTTACCACCTCTCTGGGCAACCTGTTCCAGTGTTTCACCACCCTCATTGTAAAAAATTTCTTCCTTATATCTCAGTCTGAATCTACCCTCTTTTAGTTTAAAACCATTGCCATTTAACACCTAACTTGTCCTATAGCAGCAGGCCCCATAAAAAGGTCTGTGTATATGACAGCACACAGTTTTCTTCTGCTTTCTAGGGTATTACAGACATATGGAATGGATGTGCACCTTTAGCCTGATGGCTGCTCCATTAAAAAATATCTCACATCAACTTCATTCAGGGTTTTTCTACAGATGAAGATTTTGTAGAAGGAAAGGAAGGGCCCATATGTCCATATTTGCACAGTGACTATACCAAAACACAGAACTGGAGCTGAAACTTTGAAATAACCCCAGAAGGAGGACTTAAGTCATGTTTTATTAGAAACCCAGAAAAGAATTCATGGACATGCTCAACTGATACAAAAAGCAGTTCAGGCAAGGCTCGCTGTGCTGTGATCGGGATCTTAATTTCCCTTGAAAATGTGTTTTTCTTGAAACTGGACTTTGTGAAATTGTACTAATTTGGCAAAACACTGCCTGAGAGGGAAAGAATTTTCACAATAATGCAACATGCCACTTTTCATAAGAATTTAGTTTTAGGTGTTTTATTTAGCAATTTCTTATGGTATAGAGGAATACAGGCTGTTTAAATCCATTTGGTTTCAAGGTTATTTTTCTGTTTAGTATGAAACTTAATTTGGAAATCTGAAAAACCACAGACAATCAGACTTTCCATTCTCTACCTCACTTCTCCTCAGATGATTTGTGTTATGTTTTTCTAGGCTACTTGCTTTCCTTACATTGATTGGTGAAAATGAGAATTTATAGAAATTGCCCATGTCATAGCTGATAGAAATCATCGTGTATGAGGTGCTTAAAAGCCTTTGAAAAATATGACTCGAGTCTCTATGGTATAATGTGGAGATACGTGTAGATAAGATTAATGAACACAAGTTGGGCAGAGAGGAAAACATAATTAGGCTGGTTTTGATGTTTATCAGAGAGGAAGGAGCCATGAATGAAAAGCAGGCATTTAATCAGGGTGGAGAGACGTGCTCATAGCTGTACACTCGCTGCAAGCAGACCTTCTCTTGCTCCTTCAGGAGGCTGTTTGTCGGGAGCCAGTGAGGGGCAGTGGGAAGCCACGGGGAGAGGAGGCGTGTGTGGAGCACACCTCTGCTCCCCAACACATGGCACTTCTGCAGCAGGGCTGGCACAGGGCAAGAAATGAAAGCAGAGGTTTGATGTATCTGATAGTCCCGTGATTGCTCCCCTCCCCCACGGAGCTTGGAAAGATGATATGGGAGCTGAGGCATGGTCATGAGCTGTTGTCCCTTTTTAATTGCTGCTGGCACCACAGGGAGTCATCAGAAGTGGAATGTCAGGTGCACCGACTTCCCCACTTGGCACCACACTGTGCCACCCAGAGTTTGGGTCATGATTTTTAGGGAATTTTTTTCAAAAACATGTAGGAAGAGGGAAAAAAACATGAAAGTTTTCTTCCACTCTGAAAACATCCATCCATCTTGTCAGACAGGGGCAGTCCGTAAGACAGAAGGGAATGGCACATTCAGGGTTTTGAAAGGACTCAGCACAGAGCAGAAGATTGGAGTGCAGACTAAATCAGCTGCAAGGATGGTTCCAGGTAAGTATCTGACCCAGTACATAGAAGCCAAGTTTGATAGGTTTTTTAGTATGACAGCGACTGAGCACTGGCACAGTTTTCCCAGAAGGGTTGTGGAGTCTCCATCTTTGGAGATTCTCAAAAGCCATCTGGATGTGATCCCGAGCAGCCTACTTAGCAGGAAGGACTGGACCAGATGACCTCCATGTGTCCCTTCTAGCCTCAGCTACTCTGTGATTTGTTGTTCAACAAGATCATTACTGTTATTGTTGTGTCCACTTGCTGTTTCTCTGTAGATACTACAGCAGAAGCTCCTTCTTCCAGCCTCTGGGCTGTCTTCTCCCATCTGAAGCTGCTCCTAAGGCACAGATAACCTCTGGTTCAGTAAGGGTATCAAGAAACCGTGACCTCAGAGGCAGGTTATGGCTAATATCATAATACTGCATTTGATCTAACAGCCTCCTCACTCGGGGAAAGGAGATCGTATTTTCCCTGTATTTTCACTGAGTGTCTATACAGGGTGTTGCAGAGAAGGCAGTTGGGTTTGGCTACTTATTCCCATCACCATAATCCAGAAATAAAATTAGTCTGAGGTGGCTCACACAGATATGAAATTGTTATTCACCCTTTTATAAAGCATCTATTTTAACTACAGAATAATTACAAGAAGTAAATTCAAGCAATTTTATGTCCTTTAGTTCCAGTTCTACATTTAAACTACCTTAACAACAGCTGTAATGATTTTTGCCTTCTTGGTCACGCTCAATTTGATCGATGGATGGAAAAAAGTCTGAGCACTTGAAATGCACAACCACTGTGCACGGGAGCATAAGTCATTCTGCTGGTGCCAAATGTAGGTATATGTTGACACACAGCATTTGGGCAGTTTTAGTGCTGCTAAGAGATGCCTCATCTTAGCAAGTGAGCAGAGGGTGCACCAAACACCACTCTAGCAGTGTTTCATAATCAAGGTTCCCCTGAGATGTGAGGAAGCACTGAGCGGTTTAGGCCATCCCACACTGGTAGCTGGAGGTGGATCTTGAGGTTGCAAACCAGCTCATTCCCCCAGGTCCTTTCCCTTTCCCCATTTTCACTGACTGCAAGCTGCCATTTAACTGTTTAACTCTTCATCCCCTCAGATGTATCTAGAACAGCTTCAGGAACTGCCACAGCAAATGCAGCCTTAAGCACCCAGGCAATAAATATCTGGAAAATGTGTGCAAGCATTCCTGATTTCTACTGCACAGCTCTAGACTCACAACACTCTTCCCCCCTCACAGAGACATGCAAGGCTGAGCCTCTTCTGGACAGGGTAGGGGCAGGTGTTTCTTTTCCTGATACAGGAAAATAAATGCAATGGATACATTGCACTCTCCCAGCTTTCTGTGAGTTAGGTGCTGAGAGAGGGGTGGCAAAAGATGTCACTGTTCAGCTAACGCACTAATGGCTGTACCAAATACTTTCACTTTTTATCCTTCCCAGATACAGCTTGTTTCTTTGAAGACATCATGGCTCAATTCAGCCCAATACAGCCCCTGGTGTAATCACAGTGGCTTCAGTTGCAACCTCCTTATAAGCAGAATAAAATTGCTCTTTTGTTCCACATTTTCTTTTTCCTACCAGCCATAGCTCCATTGTCCTGGCTTTTAACACTTGTAGCAAACCAGCAATTGCTGCATGAAGTGCTTTTGTTGTCCATTTGCAAGGGATGACCTTCCCTTTCTCTTGGCACAAGTCTCCAGATGGAAATGTAATCTTTCACAGTTGAGTGGCTTTCAATACACAAGCAAAGGCAGAGTGAAAAAACTCAGCACTGCTATTAAAGCTGCTCTCTATAAACAATTACTTGTCTTAATAGGGATTAATATGAGAAATAAGCATTGAAAGAAAGTGAAATCACTGCAAAGCCTGTCTCGCAGCTGTAATTTCTTTCTGCAGATATAGAACTGTGAATCTACTGACTGAGTCAGGCACTCTTCATCGAGTAGGTAATCTACAGAGTGAGAGAGCAGAAATAAGCTCCACTGGTATCCATGGGAAGAAAACCTGTTTGTTTATTTGTTGTTAATTGCAAAGACTGAAAATACATGCTGACATACAGAAAGCATATGCTACAAGGAGTTTGGTGGCTTTTTAACAATAGAAAGTTCACATAAGACTTCAAATAAAGGACAAATGACTAGCGTGTGCAGAACACTAGAGCAAATATGAATAAGCCAGGTAGTAACTTTTATTTGGTGAATTTTAATGCACAGGCAGTTCATTAGGAGCTACAACAGTAGAGAACTAACTACTCAGAGATGCACTAGCATAATCAGCTAGATTAAATGCAACCTTTTGAACCACTAATAAGATTACATTTCAGTGAGTTAATCAACGCAATATTGTGATTACATGGAGTTAAAATAGATTTTTAGAATAGAAATCAGGCCAGTCATTTAGATGGAATTAATAGTCCGCCTTTCCTCATTTTTACATTTCTTAAAATTCAAGCTCAGTGATAATAACTTTACAGAATCCTTTCTTTGTTATGTTCTGTCTGTTTATTTGCCATTCACTGGAATAGTCTTGTTCAGCCAAGTGAAGTGATTAGTAAAAATCTCATGCTTTGTTGTAATGTGTGGAAAAGCGGCAACATCTGGGGAGATGTTTGTCTCATTTGCTAAGGGACACCAGTCATACAAAGATGCTAATAACTGAGAAGCTCAGTCAAAGCCTTCTTTAAATGCTGAGTGTGGACCCTGCAATGTGTCCAACTCAATGTTCTGGTGACAGTGCTGGCCTGCTCTGTTTCAGAGTCATCTCTGTCTCACCTGTCTCAAGACAGAGGCTGTTTGCCTTCCTCAGCTTCTCCATGGAGCTCAGGAAGGAGCTCTGTGCTTAAGAGATTGGCTGTTTAGCATGGCATGTGCCCTGGACTCGGCCAGCAAGTCACACTTGGAAGCTGTGTGGCTCCCCTGAAGTACATGCACGTGGCCAGTTGTGGCACTGCCACCAGAGATGCCACACATGCCACCTCCTACAGGAGCACCTCTGTGTTCTGAGCACCTGGAATACACAAATATAGCTCGTGTCATGCAGCACCAAATGCTTAACAATAATTGCCAGGTTATGTGACAACAGCTCATCTGAACAACCATAAAGGCCCACAGACACCATCCCCAAACCTGCTCCTTTTTACCTCCCCAGGCAGGCTGTCTCCTGGCTGCCCACTGCCCTGTGTCCTTTGAGCAGTTTATCTGCTTCATACTTTTTTTTTGTTAAATCTTGTCTCCCTCATTTTAAATAGTGATTTTATTTTTTCTGGTGGTATGAAATCAAATACTGTGCTCTAAGTGTAAGTAGATGAAAACTGCTCTACTTTCTCATCTCTAAAAAAAAAAAAAAATCGTATGTCTCACGGATTTGGCTTCAATCTGCCATATACCACTGCTCAAAGTTTCTGTTTTTCTCTGTCAGGTTTCAGAATTTTGTGCATTCTGAGGTCAGATGACAGGATGCAATGTTTGTGCAACTGTTTTTTTAATCTTTCACTTTAAAAAAAGCTATGCATTTGCTTTTTGATGGTCATGGTATATATGGCACCTTGATTCGGTGTTCATTTAAAATAAAAAATTCAATCTTTGACACCTAGAGCCAGAGCTCTGGGATGGAGAATATCCTATTTCCCTCTGTCTTTTTTAACCTGCAGAACCTTTTTTACCCAGTTCAATGCTCAACTATTTATTTCTATAGGCCAGAGAAGTCTCTGGTGCAATCTTCATTGAAAACTGATGCAAACTGTGCTGAATTTAATCCCATTCTCTTTACAGCACTCTCCTCTTTCTTTTTTTTTTTCCTCCACAAGACTGTTCCAATTTCCTTTGCATGCTTAATATCTGCCTGAGCAGCAGCAATTTTTACTTTATCATTATTCCATAATCTCCTAATATCCTTTTTAATATCCCCCTAGTGCAATTTATTATCCTTTTTTACTAAAATAAATAGCAATCAGAATACTATTATGATTAAATTTTATAAAGATCATAAATTTATAAATTTTATAAAGAGAATAAGCCAGCCAATACAATTGAAATAAAAGGTAAATGCCATTTTTCAGGCAGATTAATGTGAAATTCTTGTTGTCATCAGCCTGGTTTTCTCCAAATTACCAATATCCTTCAACCAAGAGCTCAGGTTAGGAATCCTCTCCCCATATACAGATGATCAAAAATTTTGTAGTTGTTCCTTAAAGCAGAAAGGTTGGAATGGCTTTCTTTGCTCTGCTTGACATACATTTAAATATATGCTAAACAAAAGCAGTTACTGGGTTTTCTGGAAAATCACAGAACCACAATATACACTGTGAGCAAAATTCACACTTTTCCATCTATACCCAGTGAGCAGCTTCATGTTGGAATAAAACACTATCTGCAAAAGGCATATTTAGATCATTTTGTTGTTCTCTTGTGAACTCTGTGTAATAACTGCAGAGGAAAATAGCACATTTACAGAAAATAATGGTGCTACATTGATGCTGTCTGCAGAGTTACAAAAGATCTGACAAAGGCTGAATAAACCATAGAAATGCGCTTTTTCTTTCATATTATCAGTTCAAAATGCAAATTGCACTTGGTTAGTTTTACATTTGTGACATACCTTCTGCCTGGAAATGCAATTTGCTTAAGAGGCAGTTAACTTCTGTGTAAAAACCAGAAATTTAAGTCTCTGAGTGAAATGGATCTATTTACGTGGTGTATTTACTTCCAAATATGGACTTATTTCTTTATTTTGCACTTTTGGAAGCATTTTAGGTAGTTTTCATCCCTAAAGATTCCTCTTTTTTTTTTTTTTTTTTTTTTTTAATGTATTTCTTTCCAGACATTTATTTTAAGATTAGAAGAACCTCCATAACCTTTATTGCTTAATCAAGACACATTCAAAAAGGAAAACACCTAGGTTTTCCCACACTCTCTTATGATTTTCAAGCAATGACAAAACCCCCAGGTAACCCCTTCCTGTTGATCCAACTACAATGCAGTGATGACAGGGCACAGCTTGACTACAGGACCACATCAACAATTTTGGAAGCATGATATGCAAAAAAACAAGGAAGGTCTGAGTCCCTACCCCAGTCTGCTCTTAATTTGAGCCAAACAGAGTTTTGCCATTTATCATTGTCAGACCTTGCAGCCCAAATGCACAAATTCATGCACTTAGACAAAATTACATCTTCAAAAACACTCGAGGGACCTGCTGTGGAGTAGTCTGGCCATAGTACAAATATGGAGAGGGCAACAAGCACCAGTACTAAATCAACCTGCTATTTTGTTTTCTGCTTTTGAATAATGCAAAGCAATCAAGAAAGCACTTCAGGTTTTCTGTGGATGCAAAATGAATCAGGTATCACATCAGAAAAGACATCATCAGTTCCAGCAGGGTCTGCTATCACAAGTTTGTCATCAGCACATCTGGCTGGCAGGTGAGTACAGGAATGATAGTGAAGCACAGGACAACAGTTTTCTACACAGAAACAGCAACTATTTCTAGTTATACCCATAACTTTTTGGTTCACTGCAGTCTTTTGATCAAGTGTTTGCAAATTTGTTTTTCTTAAAATGGGGCAGAAGCAGCAGATCACTCCTTAAAGATGAAAAGAAACAGTTCTTCACAACTCTGCATCTTCCAGTTTTATGAATAATGTTTATACATCAACAATTTTTTTTATTTTATCATGTTACAAAGAAATCAGGTTAGAAGGTTTATCCAAATTTGTGAGCTGCACATTGCCTTATACTACTCTGTCCAGACATTTTTGTTTTCTTTTCTCCTCTGTTCTTACTTCCCTTGAAACAACCCCTTCCACTCCTCTATCTCTGCATAGAAATTTTCTTTCTCAGTGTTTTCCCTGTATTTTTGCTTACAGTTTTACATGCCTGCAGGCAACCCATGAGGAAAAAAACTGAAAGAGCATAGCTCATCTAGCTGGTAAAATGAAAGCTAGAAGAGGGTAGGATTTTTCCTCAGGAAAACTGCAAAATGGTACCTGCTGCAAATGGAGAACGCTGTTGAAACTACTGGACTGTACTGGCAGCAAATCAAACAAGGACCAACCAGTTATAAATTAATTTCACTTGGGTATTTTGAGGGTTCAGTGCTGGGTCTGAGCTTCCAGAACAGTTTTCCAACAGGAGCACGAGGATAACCCACCAGAGTGGTATTAAAATAGTGTTTACTACCACTATAGTAAAAGGTTTGTTCAGGAGAGTTGTAACACAAAGTGACTGGAGGTCCTCTCCAGATCTATTAGCTCACATTCCAGGTGCCCAATTCCTTTTCCTGTGCTGAAATTTCCTCTAATTCTACATGAAAGTTCATGCATTCAAACAGAAAAGACAAATAAAAGCCTCCACATTTGTATTTCTCTGTGCAGACTTAGACTGGCCTCATGCACCAGCCACCTCAGTCACAAAGTGGAACTGGTGGTAACTCTTCAGTGCAGCAATACTTTGTTTTCCCTAGGTCTGCTTTCCAAAAAATAAAATGCTTGAATTACACTAAACTGAAACAGACAGTAACACAGGTTTTGTAATGCTGTTGTTGTTACCTCACAAATTCCTGTCTCTTTTTGTGAGGCTCAGAACATCTGTGAGCCAGTTGCTTACAGAAGGTAATTAGTTCTTGATTAACACTTACACCTAATTTTATATAATTTTACATTTTCTAGTTTTCCCAGCTTAGCCTGCTCTGATTCTTTCTGTAATGAGACAACAGCTTTGCCTCACCCTGTGCCCCTCTCAAGGGAAGCATTCTGATGCTCTTCTGCAGCCTGGTTCTCAGACACACCCTGTTGCACTGTTCTAGATACCAGGGTGACTCTTACTAGGGCTGTATTTCTCCACGTACCCAGACCAACAAAAACACCTTTTCAAACCTATTGTCAGTGAACTTCAAATTAAGGCAAGAGCAGCCCAAAACTATCAACTGCTCTGAGAACACAGTAGGGGCTTGACTGAACATGTGTGAGGCAACTGCTTGTGTACTTATTGGTGACTAACTGAGCATGAAAGACATGAGATATGAGCTCAGAGCTATGCACATGTATCATCTGATGGATGTTTCTTTTTTGTTCCAGGTTCACCAGCCCAGCACTTCTCTGGCTTCTTAGATGTTGCACATATATGTGAAGTAGAAAGCTCTTGGGAAGTCCCCATCTATGAAAATACACCCTCCCCCAGAAGAAAGGGAAGGGGAGGGGAGGGGAGAAGGGAGGAAGGGAGG
The DNA here is from genome assembly GCF_041296385.1 of Aphelocoma coerulescens. Taxonomy (NCBI): domain Eukaryota; kingdom Metazoa; phylum Chordata; class Aves; order Passeriformes; family Corvidae; genus Aphelocoma; species Aphelocoma coerulescens. The sequence continues at coordinate 21,685,261 of NC_091017.1, forward strand.
AAGGGAGGGAGGAAGGGAGGAAGGGAGGAAGGGAGGACCCTTTATTCTCTTCAGCATCAGCCTCTTCATCCAGCAGCAGTCAAACATGTATTCATATTTTCATTTAAGTTCTGTTACCTTTGGAATTCTGTAAAGCTCCTAAACAGGTTGTTTTGAAGATGACTGTAGTCTTATATTTTGGTTGATGATTGGAGCATGCTGGAAGAATCAAGTGTCAAATCAGGCTCTGAAACATAAACTTAGTTTGAATTTTTGCTTTTTACTGACAACATATGTTCAGGGAGAAGCCCCAAGGATAAATCATGCCTTGTCTTTAGATTGGCATGCATACATTCAGACAATTAAACCATAAACTCTCAAGGTAACAGGAAAATCATCACTATTGGACTAGAATATTAAATTTCAATCTTGGTTAGTAGGAACCTGAGGATACAGCTCAAGCTTAGTCTTACGAGAGTACACTTACTTCTGCTATTGTCTCACTGTCTTTGTATGTGCTTTATTTTCCATGGATCACGATGCCCATCAACTTTCACAGGAGTTACCACTGTTAAGGGGTGGGTGATGATAAGCTGTGTAACTCCATCACTTCTGACCATACTTTACCCTTCATAACTGCAGCTAATGAATACTGATCTTGTAAGTCCTGTCCCTATTCAATGGCTCAAGGTAAACAGCCTTTTCCTTTCACACTTTTTGTCAAAACCTTTCTGACATGCTTCACACACAAAGTGTTTTGCTGCCTTTCTTGAAACAAGGAAACCTTTGCTGCAAAGTTAGAATGACCTTGATTTTTTTTTTGTGCTAAGATTACACTCCTTGCAGGTACTGCTTTCCTTCGAATTGTTTGCTCTTACTTCTGAAGTGATTTTACAAGGTCTTCTTTATCTCTTTATTCCAGACTAATTCATTATAAATGTCTACAGCCTGTCTTGGACCTTTTCAGTGATTGTACTACAGTGGCTTTCCCAGCTCCTGCTACTGCTGCCGTTGCAGTTTGCTGTGTATCAGGCAGCTGTTTCCCACCCTCCACACCCCTGGCAATCTTTCTGCAGTGATCTGCTAAATATTGCTGATCACCAGGTTAGACTGGCTCCAGTTAACGTTGGTCATTTTCTGCTTGGCTCATTGCTGATACTTATTACAGAATAACACAGATTAACTTCAGCGGAAACCTTTGGTGTGGTCACAATGTCATACAGTAAAACCTCCCTAGCACTGTGTTTTTTCCTTTCATACTGATAATCTCTGAGGTTGGACAAATGAGGTGGTGGGCAGCCTTTAAAGGTGACCCTCTAAAGAGCTGTCTGCAAACATGCACTTCTACAGTCTAAGCAAGATAAATTACCTGCTTATTTAAAGGAAGCTATAAGCTTTCATCCCATCAGTACCTGTGAAATAAAAATGTTTGTGGTGGATAGACATCAACTCATTCAGATTTACAGTACCTCTGTGTTAATGACACAGTTAATGTCACAGCTTTCCTGCAAGTATTTCACAAAATCCTTGACACCAGAGCAGACCAATGTCTGTGTCTCAGTTCCTTCTCTTCAATGAGGGAATATCCATGTAACCCTGTCCTAGACATTACAGCAAGAGAAATGAGCCAAAGATTTCATGGCTTTAAGAGCCAGCAGCCAAAAGCAAATCATGGTGTGTACAAACCTGCTCCCATTTCAGTGGTACTAACAAGCAAAGCTGAACCTCTCAAGGGTCCTGTATCTCTGTATGCTGAGCTGACAAAGACTTTAACACACCCAGCAGTGATGGCGTGTCACCCAGTCTGATTGTTTTCTCCCCGAATTTACTCAAGGTTACCTCCCAAAGTAAGTATCCAGACACGGGAAACATTCCAAATTTTAGATTCCCTAACAGCACTGACAGCCTGAGTTGTGTTTTCCAAAGGAGAGAGAATCAAGCTGGGCTGTGCAGTGACTCAAACATTTTCAGATGACTAGCCCTTGGCTGTACTTCAGAGGACACTTGCAGCCTACCTAAGCAAGCACAGAGACCAAAAGAGGCAGTCCTGCCCTTCTCCTCTGCTGTTTGTTTCCACACTTCCTCCTTGTGCTAACACAAGCTCTTCTGTGAATATTCTGCAGTACTGAGCAGACTGAAAGATAAATCTTCCCATTGGTTTTGGCAAGGCTATTTTTCAGCTCCCAGAGTCTCACCTGTCACCCAACTACACAAACATTTGTGCTGGCCCAAAGATGAGGCAGGTTTGAGGCCACAGAAACCACAGCCTTCCTAGTTGTAGTAATCTGCACTGACTTTTTAAAGCCAGATAATCCACCAGTCGTCCTTTGTCAGCAATGCTGTTTCTCCAGGTGAGGGTTGCAGGCCTTGTTCCAAGCCCTGTGCCACACCTTGACACAGCCATGCCATACTGTACCTTTGGTCTTTGCAAAAGAAAACTACCATGAGTAAGTGATCTGCCAACACCAAAACAGTGAGAGTCATGGGTCTATGAACAGCTCAAATGACAGGTTCTCCACACACTGAAATGAGCTTTTCTAAGATGCATGTATTTTCACAGAGTAGCCCTAATTGCTTTGGTGTTTTTGTCCTTGAAGCTTTACCTGGTAGAAGCCCCTTTTAGGAGAAATCTGAGAAAAAGAAAAGGGACTTTGTAGTCTCATTCCTGAACAGCTATTTCATTCTGGTTTTGCAATGTCTTTTCCATTCCTTGGTGTTCCAGCAGTAAGAGAGCAAAACCCAATTACACTTAAAGTAAAGCTGTGAAATGAAAACAACTGCAAAAGCAAAACAGAGAACAGCAAGTGGTCTAGGAGAGCACATCTGGCTCTGCCCAGGGAACACAAGTACCCTGCCACTTTGTTAAGCTCATGATGACTGGGCAATTGAGCAGCCAAACCTACCTGAAAATGACAGAATGTGGCTACTGTTAAGAGGAGAAAGTGTTTTTCTGTGTGTATTTACTTTATCTTCTCCTGGAGGAGATGGGATGTCTCTGTGCATGGATGCTTCAGTCACAGCTTGAGTGCCAATAAAACCAAGGAATGAAAGGACACAGGTTACAGGGGGACCCTAACAGGTGGTTCAGACTGGATGATGCCTGCGTTTTTGGGACCTGTTTTGCATTCTGTCTTAATACGAATACAAGATGGTACTGAATAGTACAGAGTGTCTAATGAATTTAACTGCAGCTACCTGTAGACTTACAAGCTTAAGCTGAAATAAGGGGAGGCAATATTGTTTTGTTGAGTTTACTGCTCAGCTGTTTAAATGAACTAACTTGCTGAATAAACTACATGCAGGAGTTTGGTTTGGGTTTTTTGAAACTTTTTTTTAAATCATTTTTTCCCTCAACTACTAAACCTCTATAATGTTTGGAGGCAGCTCTTGAGAAAAGTGCCCTAGTGCAAGACAAGCTATGATGTGCTGGTGACCTTCACCCGGCTCCCTGGAGCCTCCCTGAGCCTGTGATCATCCATTCACTCAACAGATTCACTCTTCATCACGGACAGGGTTCATCCCACTCACCTTTCATCATGAAGGTATCTTACAGAAGCCATTTTTCTTGTCTTCTTCTGTATGATATGAAGAAAAAAAAAGTAGTCTACAATTAATTATAAAGACTAGAACAGAGGAGAGTGCAAATATTTAAAGCTCTTTTAATTCAGCAGAGGCTGTTTTGTAGTTATTCATCTTTGAAATTTAATACTCTGATTACTTTAACACTTGCAAGTTATGGAATGAAAAATAATTTTGCTTTTTGTTACTTTTATATATTGAGTTTATTAACTGCCATTAAAATAATGCAGGACTTACAGAATTAAGCAGTACATGTAGGAATTACAGTATTATGTAGATTTCTTGAAAAGCCATGGCTCTTTCCTCACTGGTCCCTCTACAATTATTTTTTTTTTATATAAACAGATTTTTGACCACCAATATGACTTGTTTGTGCCTCTAGTCAATGAATAGATGCATGTATCTTTCAAGCAATAATATTGTTTACAGGTGATGGTTTCTTAGTTCATTTGAGTCTAGAATTAATCTCCTCCAAGAGTGGGTTTTTTTTCTGTTTAGCTCATCACAATACAACTGTCTTCTATTGTAGCCTTGTGCTTCTACAAGTAGTCCAAATGGGTTTCCTTTGTTCTGATTTCCCAAAGGGTGTATGAGACACTGACCATAATTCTAAGCTTGTCCCGCAGTGGGCACTGAGCATTGTACTGGGAGGTGTTTACAGGACCTTCAGCCAGATTAAAAGAGAGAAGATTTGCTAATGTTGCACTTTCAGGAAATCCTTCCAGCTAAACATCTGTAGTCATAGCTAACTTTACCATATGTGTAGTTTTCTGGGGATCAGACAAAATTTTTTAAATTATTATTTTAAAATACTTAATATAATAAATAATAAAATAAAACATAATAAAATAAATATAATAAAATACTTAATATAATAAATATTAATATAAGACTAAAACATAAAATATTACTATCTTTTTAAAACATGTTGCTACTTGTTAATAAGGCTTATCATGCTGATTTTCTAATTGGTGTAATTAATGTGCTCAAACTGAAGTGCAATGAACACCAGGAGATTTCATACTGCTCTTTATCTACATAAAATCATTAATCAATGTATAAATATATTTTATACCTTCAGCTGGGCTTCTAACACGTGGTAACTTTGCCTCACAAAGAGTTTTTCCTTGATTCTCAAAGATTAGATACTTTTGGCAAAAATAACCAGTTCGTTCAGTTACTATATTTAAGGTCTTAGGTGTCTTCTCTATTTATCCACAATCTCAGGAGTGTTTTGTGGCTCTTGTGATTCCTTCAGACATGCCTGAGTTTGACTGGTTTCTTTGTTTCAACATGCTAAGGTACTGGGCTGGTTTTTGTGTGTTTGCTTGTCTTCTTATTCCTGAACAAATTAAAAATATCCTGAGTCTTTTTGGAAGTCAGAATGAGCGTCTTGCAGTCAGATTGTCTCAATTCACTTGGGCTCTGTCTCTCTCCGTTGGCGCAGTGTGCCATCATCTGTGATGTATGAGCAGAATTACGTAATTTTTCTTAATTTCAATTAATTTCTTATGTTATTTATGCCTTTTTATACAAGGGAAAAGATCGCGTAGGTGAAAGTAAGGGATTTGTTCCAACATTAAGCAATGCTTCACCAAGTGCTTAAATGTATATATATGTTTATATTTCTCAGATCAACAGCTCCACTTTCCCCCTACATTTTAAGGGAAAAACTAGATTTGGTGACACAGAATGAATGTGGAGAAGACCATCTTCAAAGAGGAAAAAGACCCTGAAACTGGGAGGACAGGACAGCAAACACAGCACCAGTTTCGAGCCCAAGACCATCACCCTCCTTGGAAAGCTACCCGCCGCGTTTTAGCAGCATTTCCCGACGGCTCTCGCCCCGCTGCTGCCGGGCTTGCCCAGGGATTCGTGGCTGGCAGAGGGGGGACAGCGGAGGGGAAGGTGCCCTGGCAGCGACCAAGGTGGCAAAGGCGGGTCTGAGGGCTCCTCTCCCCGCCGGGCACCAGGTGGCGATGCACGGCCAGCGAAATGCAGCGCTCCCGGCCGCTTCCCCACGGGAGATGCTCGCGGTCTGGGGAACATCCCTGGGGCCGACGCCGCCCTCCCCGAGCACCTCTGATGGTTTTAAGTAGGGGACAAGGTCGGGTAGTTCCTTACTTAGCTCCCCCTCTCCCCACTGCTCAGTGGGTAAATCTCTACTCACCCCGGTGAGAGCTCGCAGATTTTGTTCAGAAAGGCACAAGATTCATTCCTGGCATTTGTCTCTCACTTTAATTTCCCATTTATTTCCAAAACAAACCCAGAAAAAATCATTACTAAATAGGGCAGATTTCCCTGCACGCAGCCCGTCTGAATATTTGCACTGAGCACGTACAGCTTCCCTGTGAGGGGAAGAGGAGGGGCAGGCACTGATCTCTTTCCTCTGATCACCAGTGATAGGACTGAGGGAATGGCCTGAAGTTGTGTCAGAGGAGGTTTAGGCTGGATATCAGGAAAAGGTTCTTCACCCAGAGGGTGGTTGGGCACTGGAACAGGCTCTCCAGGGAAGTGGTCACAGCACCAACCTGACAGAGTTCAAGAAGCCTCTGGACTCTCAGGCACAGGGTGTGATTCTTGGGACACTCCTGTGCAGGGCCAGGAGTTGGACTCCATGATCCTTGTGGGTCCCTTCCAACTCAGCCTGTTCTTTTACTCTGTGTAGTCCTTTGGGCCAGCTGAGATGTGGCAGCAATAATATTCATGCCTAAGAACTCCTTCGGATGACAGTTCCATTCAGTCATCTTGAAGTGACTTGCAACAACCAGAGATCTCCAGTACTCTCAGATGAGCTGCTTAGATTGTGTGTTGGGCCACCCTTCCTCCACCACAAGAAGACTTCCAGTCTGTGTTCTAAAAGGCTTAATAACCTCCGATCATATTCCCTAAGTTTGGAAGACCTTTGACAATCAACCCCTTTGAGAAAAAGATGTATGAATTAAAAAATGTTAAATGCAGATTCCACCTCTATCTACAATTGAGGATGCAATTTTCTAGAGTCTACCACTGAGGCTTCTGTAGCTGTGTTATTATTTGTGTCCATCCTTTCCATCTACTTACAGCCCAACAACTCTTTGCAATTCAGTTTGAACACTCAAAGCTGTTTCTTAGGAGGGAAGTGAGAACAAATTTTCATAATATTTACAAGAAAATACTATCTAGGTTAAATATGTGCCTTTTTTTTTCTTGCATTCTGTAAGGCAGCATGGCTCTGCAGTACTTTTATAATCATAAGCTGCCTTCAAAACCACATGATGGGTGAAATTTCAGAGTTACAGGATGAAATATTTTCGTCAGTCATTTCAGTTTTGCTGGATATAGCTCTGCAAAGCAAAATTCACAAAAGATGCACAACTTCTAAAGCAGCCCTGAGAAGGTTCAATATTGAGCACAGCTCTGCAAAAATGTTACCTACTGTTAATAAACAGTTGATTGAAAGGGCACCTACAACTTTTACCGACCTCTCCTGGCCTCTCACACCCTGTAATGAATACTTTCTACTTGCAAAGAAGGAGGAAAGAAATGAGAAAGGATGAACTGCTCAAACAAAGTCAGAGAGAATTCCAGCGCACTCAGACATGATAACAATAAAAATGTAGGTAGGTTTATTTTGGTAGGAAGAAGCTGTGACTAATCATGCACAAAGGAAGCCTCTCTAGAGTGGGAGTTTGAGGTGCAGGTGGGGAAAGAAAAGGATGACACCAGGAGAAAGAACATTAACATGACAGAGAATTTATATTTTCAATGTCTGTCTGGGTTTCCCTTCATGATGCCTCAGTCTGTGCCAGTACTATTCATTAAATCCAGAAGTTGCCATGATGGCAAACTTGTACATACCTTGAAATCTTACAGAGTTAAAAGAAGAACGAGCAGATGCTCATTAGATGCTGAGAATTTAGATTAGACTGAAGAGGAGGAGAAGGAGGGAAACAAGCCCATTATCTGCCAAACCTACTAACAGAGCTGTATTCACAATTACAGCTCTACTTAAAAGAAAGCCCAAATTGTTCTCTAGATCAACACCAAAGGAACTATTAAGAATCCAGGACTATGCGTGAACTCCTCCTGAAGTCTGTCTATGCCAGCATCTGGGACACCAGCAGGTACACCCTGCTCCTGGGCATTGTAAATGTCATCATGGAGCATGGAAACACAGACCACTGCAACACTTCACCTCCTCAAGTTGTGACCCCCTGTGTAGTTCTTTAAATTAATTCGTTTTTGACTTGGAAGTAGGAATTTGCTTGCCAAATGCACCATAGTCTTATACGCTCTGCAGAGGATGAAAATTCCCAAGTGTATTTTACCTTAAAGAAATTAGTTTCATGTACCTAAACAAAAGCAGGAGTCACCCTAAAAAGTTCAAACCTGTCTGTCGGTGGATGGTTTTGTTTTGTATTTTCTTTTAACTTGTAATTGAACAAGCTGTCATTTTTTTAAGAGCAACTGGGCTTAAAACCAAGACCCAGCTATATACTGGCCTGGTGATATTGTGATATCAAAGTGGCTGGCCTGGTGCATAAGCAGCTAAAGGCAATTTGTCCCTAGATCACCTGTGTAGACCACTAGGGAGATGCTTCCAGGGCCTGGAAATCCCAGAAGAGGTGAAGAGAGTTTATTCTGTGAGCCTCATCTGCATCTGATGAACACCCAGGTCACAACCCACTCTTGGTGCAGCCTGAAAACCAATCCCTGATTTTCAGCATTCCCATGACTGAAGTGTAACAGAAATGGCCAGAGCAGGCCTGAGTGGAGAGGAAAAAAAGAGAGAGGTTCACAAGCGTTAAATAACTGTTGGGAATTAGCTGAATACTGCATTTTTAAAAATAAACCAGACCTGACCTTCTAAGAACTCTCTGGAGGGATTTCAGCTCAAAGAAGCAGCTGGAAAAGATAGTAAGTAAAAGTGTCTCGAGAAAGAATAAAATATTTAATTTTTTCAGAACAATGGGAAACCATCAACCAGGTAACTGATGCAAAGATAAAATTGGATACTGTGTGCTGAACATCACAGAAGGACACACCACTGAAATGAAAGACTGTTTATAAAGAACAGAAAATGAGGGGACACCCATCCCCTGTAGATTATGGATTAGTTTCTTGGCAATGTCTGTTCTGCATTTACAGCTTAGAAGCATAAGCCCAGCTCAGCTAGGAAAGCATACACAGGTGAGACCATGCAGTTAAGCCAGGACTAGGTGTTCAGGTCCCTCCCTAGATGATACCAGGCTCATCAGATTTTCTGCTGGAAGACTGTTTCTTCATTTGTGCCTGGAACCAAAATGAAAACTACCAGAAGAGGAAGACAACAAATATGTCTTGAGCTATGAAATAACAAAATATGTGAAAGACGTTCTTGCAGGTCAAATCAATCTGAAGCAGGCTTGCTAGCTGTCTTATGAACATTCTAGTTTGAAAAATAAAATTATATATTCGATCATCATCATCTGAAGAATGAGAATACCCAGCAGTTTTACAGCATGGAGTCAGTAAAATTCTTATCCTTAAGACTATGATTTTACCTTGAAATTTCCAAAACTATATGAATGTCCTGCAAATTATTAAGAGTTCAGTCCTATGGCATTTGCAAGTCTTTTCTTGACATCAACAGAGATCAGTACTGTTATATCTCTGAGTCTTACTGTGTAGTGTAAATTCAACTTGGCTCTGTAGTCGAGTTCTTAACACACACAAAAGAAGTTCAGAGACAAATGTATGTATCCTGAGGCTTGCAGACATATTCCTCAGCTGTGGGGGAAAAAAAAAATAAAAGAAAAAAGAAACTAAAACTGCAGTTTTCATATCTTTGTAATTTTCAACAGAGAATTTGAATGGGGATCATCTATCCCTGCTGGGCAATTTCTGAGAAAGAATCTGTTTAATTGTATGGCTGTTACACTCCATATTGCATGCATCTAAATTAAAGTAGGAGAGCCTGTAAGTTATAGTCCAAGCCAACTATTAGTCTAATCAGTGTATCGTGCTTATTGTAACTCAGTAATGAGTTGCTAGGAAGATTCCTCTAAGCTGTATGGAATGGCCTGGAAAAGATTCAGTCACTTTACAGGTCTGAGAATGTCACCAGGAAGAGAGGAATTAGATGTATAATGCTATTGTAAGAAAATGTTCATACTATTTCCTATGGTTTTTTACCACCCTTAAAACACACAAAGGTGAATAATTTGCAGTGACAATACAGGGATTGTGAGCAGTAACATTTACCTCAGGAATATTTTTTTTCAGATACCTGCAGCTTAGCTACAGGAAGGAAAACCCAAATTAAACCATTCTTCAGAATTACCTTATAAATCAAAGTCAACCCTGCTAGGCATGAGTTGGAACTATTCAGAGTCAATAGTGCTGTATCATATTTGGAGGTAACTGGTTTGTTTTATGAATCTCTCTGCAAATAAAAAGCTATGCCTGGTATGTCTAAGACAGTGTAAACATTCCCCATTTGTGACATCCAAATTCTGTTTCAAGCTAAATAATTTAAAATGCTGTCTGCAGAAACCTTACAACAAGTAATGCAGAATGTAAGTCTGACATTTCACTTTGGACCAGTTACTTTGAGAATGTGATTTCTTGAATACTCTTCTGGGTCCATGGGTACCCAGTTAGTGAATTCAAAGTTCAGAACCTGACCACACTCGGCTCCAGCCTCTAGAGCAACAGCATCCTGTAGGAGGTGGACATAGCAGTCCTAAAAATGCCAGTGTTCCCATGAGAGAGTTGGGATGGAGGAGCTGGAAGTTTTGGGCTGCATTTGTACAGCATGGATGCCCAGGGGACAAAGACACCAGGTACTCCCTTGCTGCTTCACAGACCCTGTAGCCAGCAACAGCAATATTAGGGAGCAGGTCTGAGTAAAATATTTACTCGCCTCTGGAGCAGCTGCTGAGTAAAATACTTTGTTTCAAAATATATGGCATTCAGGTGCTTCTGAAATAAAATTTTCTTTGATTTCTGGTTCACAGATTTCTGCTTGAAACAGAAGAAATCAAATTAAAAGAATCAAATAATGTCTCATAAACAGTGACTCCTGGCTGTTCAGTGATCTCCATGTGGTACTGTTCTCTAGAATAAAAGTTTATTTGAGGACAGTTCCCATTGCTTTTCTGCTGGTGGATAAAACAATAACAAGGATTCTCAGTATAGCTGTATTGAAGCTTGCTTTGGTTCCAAAATAGCATGAAATAACATCTGCACAAGAGAACCATACACAGTCTTGCCAAAATCAATCAATGCAAGAATCTTTGAAATAATATCTGAAGTGGGAGTAGGAAGAACTCCAGCTTTGATCCATCACTGCTTTCACTCAAATAATGTATTACTTTAAAAAACATCACCTGCAGCAATCTTTAGCAAAGCAAAGGAGGAAGAGGATGAATTTCATCAGTGGGTTTCCCTTAAGAAGAGGTCAGTTTGGTAAACCTCTACAGGGATCACCAACAAGCACGCTGCTGCTGTCCTTGCTTTTTCTGAACCGTGCCCTGTCCCTGAAGAATTTCAGCTTCCTGCCCAGTTGCACCTCAATGAAAATTGGCACCATGGGCACAAAGCTGACTGGGGAACTGTGTTCCTTCCTGTGTTTCCCTAGCAGCAGCTACAAATCTGCTCATGGGCATCCCCTCCATCTGAGTGCTGGCTAAGATAAACATTATTTTGCTGTTTAAAACACAGGTTCTGAGAATGAAGTCAAGCAGGCAGCTGGAGCAGAGTTCTTCCCTCTCCCACCATCACTGGCACCTATGATTTATTGTTTTTGCTCTCTGAGCTGCTTAGTGGGCTAAGTGGAAATACTTTACCAAAGACTGGAAAAGTATACTCTGTTTCAGAGAGGAAACAGTGAGGCAGTGTGATTTTCATTTGCTGTCCTCTTGGGCACTTTCCAGCAGCTCTGCAAAACTACTCTCACCAGCAAACAGAATTTGGCCAGTGGCAAGACCATAGCACCAGTGCCTCTAATGAACTGGAAAAGACCCCGCTCCCAGGGGTATGCCCAGCATTTTCCACGAGGTATTTAAGATACAAGATATCAGTAGGGCTCTTTGGTTAGTTCAGGGTGTAGAACAATAATTCATCAGAAAATACTCCAGAGGTCCTGGGAAGTTGGATTGCAGCCACTTAAACAATATCTAGGATGGTGTCAGTCAGCATAGACAGCAAAGACAATGCAATTATGCACTGAGCCTAAGCAGAGGTCAAGACTGGGCTGCCTCTGAAATCACAAAAGCAAATGAGAAACAAAACCAGTGACATATGCAGAATGACAGCTCTTCGTCTGCATCCAGTGGATACCACTGCCCCATCTCCTCTTTAACTGAAAACTGAAAGCCTAAGAAAGGATCCCTAAAAACGCAGACCTCGAAGTCTCAAAGTTTAGGCTGACTGAACAGGTGGGGAGAGTGGGACTGGGAAATCACCTTTCCCATGAAATGGCTGAGACTGTCCCAATACACACCATGGCACTCAATCTCTCCTTACCAGATGGGAACCCTTACAGCCTGAGAAAGGATAGCACACTCTTCCTGTAGCCAACAAGAGAAGAGGCTCCTACTGCTTGTACTCAGCAAACAGCCTTTCTGATGAGCACCTGACTGCCTGACCACAGCCTGCTCTCTAGAGAAAATTTTAACAGTACAGTCCCCCAAACCAACCCAGCTGCAAGTGACTAGAGAACATCTGTGGTGAACACCATCAGTAACTGCTCAGAGATACTGGAGCCACTAAAGCTCCTGGGATGTAACACCCTTGAAGCCAGGAGGTGTCTGCACCCCTAAGCAAGAAGCTGATTTCAGCAGGAACACCACCCAGTGACTTTGGTGATGATTTCCTCCATATTTCCATGGCAATTTGGAGATGTTATTTTGAGTAGAGATACAACAAAGGACTAAACAAAATATTAATCTCCAACTGCTTTAGAAAATTAGCTCCATAGGCATCTTTGGCATGATTTACTAGATCCATTAAAACTCTAGCAAACATTTGATAAATTATATAAATTAGAGGTAAGGAGAGAAGTTGCAAATGCATTTTTGCTCAGCCTTGCCTCCCTTGTTGACACAGATGTCTGTGGACTATGATTCATCAATACTGTTTTGGGGTTGGATTTACTTTTAAGCCCAGAAGCATGCTTAGATTAAATGAACAACTTTGCAATGCATTTGCTCCAGATTTACCAAGAAAAAGTAATCATGGCAGTTCAAGTTACCCTGGCTGGTGCATAGCCTACAAAATGTTTTTCTCAAAAGCCTTTTCACAGCTGAGAGTGGTCTTCGGTTTTTTTACTTCATTACAAAAGGCAGAGAGGGACTGGTAACATCACTCTCATATTAAAATGTTTCCAAGAAAGAATTAATATAATTTAAAGAAAATCAATCAAAGAAGACATTGCTTTCATTGTTAATCCCTAAGCAGTAGCTAAAATGCTGGGATAAAAAGAAGGACATAATTTCTAGGGAAAATTAAGGAACCTTAATATGACACTGTTCTTGTGAACTAAGGCAAATACTGCAGATAAAGAAAATTACGAGCTTGAGAAAGAAAGCTCTTGGTTGGAAAAAAAGATAAGAAATTCAGTTTTCAGTAGAATGAATAACACTGTAAACTGCAGCAGGCTTGTCACTATGAAAAAGCAGCAGTCTGTTTAATTAAAAATGGTGCTTTTTCATGTAAGAATGTGCAGTCTGGGCTGTGTCAACATGCTGCCTGCCTAATCTGAGTATAAAAAGAGCTGGTAGCAGTGAGATAAACTATAAGCCAAGGCAATGGTTTGGTTGTTTGGTTTTTTTTCTTTTTCTTTTTTTTTCTTTTTTTTTTTTTATTGTCACTCTACCTCATGGATTTTTTTTAATTCCCAGGCATTAAGCAGCCTCATGCTCGTTCTCAGATCCATATTAAATTGGATCATTCAGTTAGGGACTGTAAAACACCAGAAGATGGATCTAGATGACAAAGGGAGCAAAGACATCCCTCTTGAATATTGAGGTATGTTGGACCCAAGAAGTTTTGGAGTGCTCTTGGCCCAAAGAACTGTGAACTTTTTGCGATTTATTGCAAACTGAGTATTTGAGGAATGCAAAGGAGGGTTGTGGAGGGGGCATGAAAACTTGGTAAGGCTCTCACATGCAGCAGGTACACTGAATCCACTGAATGTTTTCCTGATCTGCAGAGGAAGTAAATGTCTATGTCACATTCAAGACTCTTACTAACATTTAAAACCATTTGGAGGAAAACAGAACATGACCTGAAGGTCTTTGCAAATGTTGGAATGAACTGTGATGAGTTTTGGCTCAGCATAAGAGGATCCTCACTGCACAGGGCATACACAAACATGGAATCAGTCAGACTAGGGGAAAAAAAAAGGAGGATTAAATTTCAGATCCTAAACACACCCCTCCAGCATATTTTGACAAACCTTCTCATCATTTGGGAATTATCCAAGAAACCTGAAGAGTATAAAAATCAGTCAAGCTCTATTCATTAAGCACCTTTTAAATTTCTCTAGTTGGTACATTTGCATGCCAAAGATGCTACAAACAGTTTTCAAGTTATAGTTACTGTAAGGAAATAAATATTTTGATTGTTTGCAAATTATAGATTTGTATGTCCATCCATGGTCTGCAAATTTCAGATGATACTTTTAGTACTATAATCTAGTTTCTTTCCTGCATGTACCAGCTTGTTAGGAATAAAAAAACTAAAGCGAAAACTCATATTAATACAAGCACGAGAGACTTCAATTCTCAACTGCAATTACAGCAACTCAAAGCTGAAGAGCTGGAGCAGAACAAATTAAATGGTGTAAGTACCAATACTTTTTCATCTTTTACACACAAAAAAAAAAAAAGAGAAGTGTTGAAGGAAGAAGTTCTGAAGCCCCTGCTCAGTCTCCAATGAGCCACAGTCTGATTAGTTTGTATTTGTTGATGTTTGACATGACCTTGAGTCAGGAGCAGCCCCATGTCATCAGAGACCAGAGACTTCCAGTGGCACCAGAATCAACAGGCAGTGCAAAGCCATGTACACATTAATGTTACAGGTTCTTATATCTAAGAATAAAAAAGTAATCTTTTTGGTGATCAAAAGACAGAGAAAGATGCTAAATGGATACATTTTCATATGCAAAAATATCCGTAATTTAGAAGGAACAGAATACCTTCCCCCCCACCCTGCAAATTAAGGCCAGGTACTGCTAACCCACCCTACTGCGTCCCTAATTTTTTTCCCTGCCAATATTTTCTTCCTGACAACTTCTGTCAAAGAGCTACTGAAGAAAACAATATTAAAAAGTGACAAATACAAAGTGACAATACAAAAAAGTGACAGAACCAAGTGTCTAGCAGACAAAGAGTTTCATTTCCTTTCAGCTCCTAAACAGAATGCAGTGAACTTTCTCCTGAAGATGGAGTTTTAAACAAATAAACAAACATACACCTATTGTTTGACTCCCAAGCAACATTTGTATCCATTTTCAGGAGAAGCAATAAATCATCTAACGTCTTTAAGATTCATGTGAGTAGCATAAAAAGTTATACCTGGGGATACCACACAGGACAGAAACTTAAAAAAATACTTTATAATTAATTCTGGCATGCAAATTTAGTGAATTTTCCCATCTAAAAATTCAGGAAGAAAAAGGAAGGTGACCTAGGAAAATTAAGTTAACATCAGTCCCAAGAAAATTCATGGGGAAATTAACACACAATTCAACTGATAGCCAGGGAAGGATGTAATTAATGCCATCAACAGAGTTTTATGGAAAACATCCTTAGGGATATATGGTGTGTTTAATGGAGAAAACTACAGGTATGTAGTGTAGTAGAGTATACACAGATGTTGCTGAAGTGCTCAGTTAATCTTTGTGGTGTGTTCTGATAAAAACTGGCTCAAATAAATGGATTTGAATTTACGGACTGGCCGACACAAATTTATTGAACAACTATTATTGAAATCCCATTTTCTAGAAGATTTTTTTTTTTTTTTTGCATAGAAGTAAATTAGATCTGGTACAACTCAATAGTTTCAATTAGTGATCCAGAAGTACTCTTAAAACGTTGATGACCAGATTTTCAGAGGACAAAAATGAGTTGAATAAAAATATTAAGACAGACAAGCAGTCATAAAAAATGACAGAGACCATCGGAGAGGAATGAAATGTTCATTTTAACAAGTTTCAGTGCAAAGCACTGTATTTAAACACAGAGACTACAGAACAAGCTAGAAGATGACAATATCCATCCTGGAGCAGCAACTCAAGAAAGACGCTGCCACAATATCCAGAAGTCCCACCCTGAAGTCTCTGTGTCATGGTATAATAGAAAAACAGGTCCTGCAGCAGACTTCAAGGGCCTGAACACCTTATTACATACAGCTCCAGTGCTTCATAAACACAGAACAAAAGGCAGCATCCCTTACCCCCAGAAATTAAATAGCACAGATGCAAGAGATGCAAATTTACTGGCGAATGGAAACAAGCATTCACATATTCCCACAGCATTCACATGGATCTGCCACAGACACCAATAAAAACAGTGAAACAGGTAACAAATCAAACTTCACATGGGGAAAAGGGTAAGCATGAGAGTGTAAACCCTGCTGCACTTCTCAAGGTGAGCAAGAAAACAGAAACTGTGCAGACACAAAGGTCCCTGAAACAAAGCCCAGCGCTGGAGCCAGCCAAGGCTGTGTGATTCATGGCATTGAGGATCCTGGCTTCTGGGAAGGTCTGGCATCTTGTACATAAGTAGCAACAGCCAGCTGGACAAGGACCAACTCTGACAGCAACAGCAGCACGTGTAACAGATGGAAATGATAAATGCTGACAGGAGGTTCCTGGATTAAATGTGCTTATATTAACCTGCACTGCACTGTTTTTTTATTTCTGCACCTCCAACCCCTTGGCTAACCCTTCCTTGGCAAGGTTTCCCTGCTCCAGGGCAAGGTGCAGGAGCTAGATCTGAGCCTGAGTAAACAGCATCTTAGCAAAAGTACAGTGAGAGTCTTCAGGGTCAGCTTTCAGACACTGGCTCCAGTCCTGGCCTGGCATTAAGCCAGAGCAATCCAGGCTTGCTCTAACCTGTGACAACCAATTAGGACCACCAAGGGACCACTGACCAGCAGAGATTTGACATCTGTATGAAACACTTCTCCATCCCTCTCTTACTCATCCTCCTAACACACCTTCTCCTTGGAGTCCTACACTAGTAGGGGTATGCTGGCAGTGCTCCAAAGGCCACCTCGATGAATATAAAGGACAAGCAGAGGAATCAGGCTTGCAAACTAATCAGACTGTGGCTCATTGGAGACTGAGCAGGGGTTTCAGAACTTCCTTCAACTCTTCTTTTTTTTTTTTTTTTTTTTTTTTTTGTGGAATCATTTTGCTTTTTCAGGAATCCCATCTGAGGAGTAGAAGGCAGAAATGGCCTCTTTCCTCTTCCACAGACACATTTCACTGTGAAGATCTGCCTGCAGCACAGGAAAAGATTGGAAAAGCTGCTGTTTCTGGAACACCTAGCAGAGGTTTGATTACACAAACTCAATTTTTGGTCAGCAACCCTTTGCTAATGCAACAATTCTTCCTGTCACACCACACATACCAGTGGGAATTTGTAGCTTCTATATACAAGCTGGAGAAAAGGAAAAAATACTCTTGCCACCTTATTCTACTGAAAAAGCCACCAAAAGATAAGAGGCCAGCAAAATTTTTAACTTGGAAAGCAAGAATATTTGCAAAGTCTTGTTTAATATCTATACTCTTCTGTTTCACAAAAACCCAAGTTCTTACCTACTTTAGGCACACAGAATACATTCTGTGGACAGCAGAAGAAAGCTGCTGTATTGTAAACAGGGTGCCAAAATGCCTCCCCAACACCTAGCTCTAGCCTTCATTGGTATCAGTGAAGTCAGCAGAGCAGCACCATGCCCGGTTTGTCTGGAGTAATGATTGAAGGTGCCAATCTCCCCCGTCTGTGACAGCCACTTAGGGGAAGCACAATGCTGTCCACGCTCATTTCTGGGCCCAGACACAGGATGTGCAAAGACACCATGTCCTCCTGGAGAGAGCTGAACCCTGAGCTCTTTGCTTCCAGATCTCTGCATGAGAACATCTCATCCCTTCTCCACACATAAGATTGCATATGATTCAGTGAGAGCTCCATATGTGACAGGTTAAGGACAGTGATACAGATACCAGTCACTTATGTCTCATAATACCTGAACTTCTAAGCAGATGTCAGATCAGATGATATTAGTAGTGATGTCTGATTTTCCTCCTCCACTGGAATTAACGAGGTTCACCAACACCAGCCCAATGCCAATCCATGCCTATGCCAGAACTGAAATATCAAGTGGGTTTGAGGCTTTTCCATAAATGTTGCATGAACGTATTTTTCTCAATCTGAAGTATGAGAAGCCTTAACCAGGCAACAATTACCCCAGAGTGCCAGTGTCTGCTGTGGGCAGAGAGTGGGAATGCTTATCAGCAGGCAGGTGACTGGCACCTCCAAGGGAGGCAGCACCATCCTCTGCAACACCTCCCTTTCCTCGGAGACACACTGAGCATCCAGCTTCCCAGGAGAGACAAAACCTTGAGATCCTGAAGAAAAGCTCTGCAGCTTTGTTTACACTTGACATTCAATATATTACATAAAATCCACTGAGCTTCAATTCACGAAAGCAGGTGATCACAAACTTTTTGAACATTTCCCTTTACAGTGCACAAAGACTGGTACAGCACATTCCTTCCTTTTCCAAGTGTTACAATGCAACAGCATGTGGTAACGCAGATTCACCTTCAAGCACTGTGAAAAGTAAACATCTGCCATTACCTGATTCCTGGTAATACTGTAGCACCTATTCAAAAACTCTCTCTGAAATAAACAAAAGCAATAAGCAAATTTAGGTATCACTCACCAGTACAATAACCCAAAGGAGCAATTGGAAAGCATCTGGGGCATGAAACGTGTGTTTATGACTGTACAGCACCTAGCACAAACGAATTTTGAAGTTTGATTAGGCTGAAACCCATATACACTGCTGTACAGCAATTAAGATCATTATTAACATTAAGAATTAAAACACAAGCTGACCATGTTGCTATGGAAATACAAGAATATGGCAAATACACCCTCCTGAACAGGAGCCAATAATTAGGAATGGCATAAAGGAAATGAGCCTAAAATTAATTACTAAAATAAAGAGGATTTCTTTAAAAACAGAAGGAAGTAAGCCTTGCTTGGTCAGGCATCAGGAAATACAGGTGCATTAGTATTTGCACTGATCTTTACCTCCAATAATAACATTTCCAGTAGCATAGCTACAAAAAGGATGGGAAGAAGAAAAACGAAGCAAATAAACAGAAAGTAGATAAAACCAGTTATTAATCTAAAATATTTTAGAAGCACAAGCTTTCTGTCTTATAAGAAACAATGTTGCTTCCTTTTCTGGTTTGAAAATGAAAGCTCTACTACAATATATCAAGATAAACAATCTAAGTGCCAAAAGGCAACAAAAGTGCTATTCTTCACTGAAAATTTATACACCAGCCAATGCAGGGATGCATCTAGAAGAGAAAGATCCTCTTTGGACTTCCTTTCATCACCACATTTCCATCTGGTAACTTCAAATCAGAGCATGTATCTCCCATGCCTGAGTCTGCATTTCTCTTAAACCTCAGGTAGGCTGGCCCCGTCTTCCCCCAGGTCCTGAGTCTTTCCAAACTCTGTGTCCTATTCCAACCTATGGAGACACCTGAGTTGGTAACTGAGAATTGTCAGAGTACCTCTATGGATCAGAGAAGGAGTAATTTAAACAAATTATGGATAAACTTAATAGAAGAGCAATGGAGAGGTCCAGGAAATGACAGAACTTGTTCAGGAAAGCAATGAGCAAGAGGGGACAGAAATGCTTTTGCTTTCCTTTCCCCACAACGCAGTCCATCTCCTGAGAGGTTTGCTTTCATCTGTTGAAAGAAACCTGCATCCAAAATTTCTCATAGGATCGCCTTCCCTGAGGTTCTGCTGTGCTCTTACCTAAGAGATCTCTGCTGGTTTGTGTTTTTGCTACTCTATTCTCACAGCTTCTGGAAATTTCCTTGCATACTGGAAGTTATTCCCCAGCAGAGGTGATTGATTTTTCACACACAAAACATTCTGGTGATTCTGAAGGGATTTATTTTTTTGTGCTCATATGTTCTTGTGCTGATTTTCCCTCAAAATTGTGGCTGAGAATATAGTTCTGTCCTCTTTCTGGTGGAAAAATATGACATATAGGGACAAGGACATAACTCTGTTATCTAAATTCTAGGCAGCACACAGCCTTTTGAAATACTGATATATCACTGCTTGAAGACACACTTCTGAGCTGGACTCTCACTTCAGCATTAGGAAGCAGGGAAGACATTCTCCCACCTTGAAACATACATTTTGGGCACAGGCACCCCCACTCAGAGCAGTGGATTCAAAAGCTCCACTCTTTCTGGATTGCCCTGGTCAGCACCAGGCGACACAAAACATATGCAGAGCAGAGGAGCAGGCTGGTCATACAGACATTTAAAGGGTAGGGAGCAGGAAAATACACACACAAACTGTATCTGTACACCAACTCCCCATCTTGCCCTGGGTGGAAGACTGGTGCACACAGCCAAGAGCTGTGCAAGCCCCCATGTGAGCAGCCTGGTTTTCAAAACAGATGCCTAATAAATTATATACATCTCTATTCGCATCCCGGTAACAATTTGTGCTTTTCTTTCCCCATGGGCAGCACACAGAAATACATTAATAGTAATTTAAATGCCAGAGGTTATGGAAATTTTTCAGTAGAATAAAGTCTTATACAGCACAAGTAAAACAGACTTTATGAACAGAAAACATTTCCACAACAGTCAGGGGAAAAAAAATGGATTATTAAAAGTGACTTATCATTTTTCATTTAAAGACACCACCACCAATAAAATCAGTTCTTTGCCCTGATGCAAGTTCCCTTAGAGGCAGACTCCATCACTTCACGTTGGGCTTGGAGTTGTGTCTGAAGCACCAAAAGAAGATTGAAGAGTTACCTGGAGTAAAATAAACAAATTGCAGTACGAAGCCTGTGAGTATCTGAATGCTGCTGCTCCTTTGAAAAATGTTACGCTATATTAGAAGAGTGGCAGGCAGGCCTGTTTCTCATTTCATTGCTCTGAATTGTCTAAGTATTTAAGGGTCATTGACTAGGAATATTTTTCACCCAGGACCAAAGAAGGAAGTACCCATTGGTAGTGATTATTGAGCACAGAACAAGATATCATTCTTGTGTTCACAGAAAAACTCAAGCACTTCCAAAAAAACTGAAGCTGAGCATCATGAACAAACTGCTGATAAATGACTGAATCTTAATTAGAAAAAGAAAAAAGCCAATATGAAATACATGCTTTTAAAAAGAAAAGAAAGGAAAAGAATGATGACGGATGCTACTATTCCACACACTTCAATTGGTTAAGATCTCTCTCATAAAGAAAAGAACCACTAGAGAAAACCAGATCCAGATAGAAAAAAATATCAGCGACCAAGAGAGAACATCACATCAGCTGAAGAGGCAAGCAGGAGCACCATGCCAGTGCTTTGAGCAGCACGCTCTACTCCACAGAGGCTTTGTCTGGAAAGCTCATTTACCATTTATACTTTATAGGCAGTGTTCCAATAGCTGGTCTAATCACATAATTCTTTTTTTCTAATATTTTCAGGAAGCCACGCAGGTTGGAAATGTAATACAGTGTCTGGTAGCTCGTGAAAGGGCTGTAAATGTGAGCAGAAAGGATAGAAGACATTTGTTTCCATATTTTCTAAACTGAATTCCAGCCCAGGCATTGTTGAAAATTGGATACAATACTAAGAAATCTGTATTGTATTGACAAGGCAATAATCAGAACTGAGTTCTTATACTGAACTGGAACCCAGTTTGGACCTGAGATACCAAATGCTCTATCAGCAAATTTTCAATTGTGAAGCATTAAAAGGCAAATTTTTATTGCAACTCTCCAGCCTCTGCACCTGCTCTAGATAGAAACAAACTTGTTCACTGAAACTGGAAATAGAGATAAAAATGTATAAAGTGGGAGGAGAACAACAGTGCACTCATAAACAGCATCTGTCTTCAGAAGGGAGATGTAAAAAGCTGGAGAAGAAATAACGAGTTTTATAGAGGCAATGAGAAAACAAAGATAATTAAAAACAAAACTAGAACTCTTTACCATTATGATCCCCATATAATAGCTTCCCCACAGGAAAATAAAGGAACTACATCTGAATATACATCTATGGGGGAAGAAAGTTCTCTTGGCAGCAGAAATAAGTGACAAATCTTTTTTGTTTGTTCGTTTGTTTCTTTTTAAATTCAGATGAGCACCAAAGAGACAACCTCAGCTCCTGTAATGCTAGAAACATTCTGGTGCCATCAGTCTCTGGTCACTAAAGGACACCCAGCAGAGGCAGGATCACTGTCACCTTGCTTCCCCAGCAGCTTCTCTCTGCCTGTGCTCCCCAGTCTCCAAGTAAGATGGTATGCTTGTTTCTGTAGAGAAACAAGCCCTGTCTATCTGTTCAGCTGAGACAGTAGATGTAGAAATTCATTTCAGTTGTATTAATCCTTTCCTACAAATGCTAATAAGTGGAAACATTGCCTGGCCCATGCAGCAGTGTTCTGGTCACCCTGCACTTATCCAGCTCCCCCACCACCCGAGCTCCAATACTCATTATCCACCTCAAAACATCCCCTCCAATCATGTAACTGTATGTGGTGCAGACATCAAGCTGTCTGGAGAACTAAAATGCAAATAACTACCAACAGTTACACCTTTCTTCCTGCCCATTAGGAACATTCTCCAATCTCCAATTCTCATGTGGTTTTAGCTGCAGTTAAAAAACACTTTTCAGGAATAATACCACACCATAACCAAAGTTCTGGCAGATGGAATCCACACCCTGGTCTTGTAGGCAGTGATGGACAGAACTGTACCTGTTCCTCCATCTCTCCAGAAACCTTTCCAGTAGGAGAGATGCAGGCAACCTCACCCAACACCCTGCCACATCCTAATGAAAGATAGAAAGGCAGCTGAAAGCACAGACTGCACATACAACTACTGCTGCAGGGATAGCAAAGATCCCATTTCAAGGCTAATCTAAAAACCCTACTGTGCTGTGCATGGAAGTCTGCCAGTGCTTTAAGAGCAGGAGGTGACTGTGTGCCAAAGGCACATTTCAGAGCACATATATGCCAGGGTGTAAAGATTGTTTCCTCTTCTTTTACACTCTGTTGTTAATAATGCAGCTAAGTTTAAAATACTGCGCACCCAAGGTCTCTGGTGGGAAGCAAAGCCCTTGCAGCTGAAACAGCTTAAGCCAAGAGTTTCCCTTCCTGCAAGCCCTGTCTGAAGCAACAGCTGTGTCTGCCAGAGCGAGCCTTGCCTTAATTCCCTCTCCAGACAGTGAGGTCAGGCTGGCAACAAGACAGTTTTCTTGGAACAAGTTTGTTTCAGAAAAGGCAAACACAAACAACAGCCCAATAACAGCTCCATGTAAGCAGTAGTGGAGCTTTAAAACCAAACCTTTCCGCTCTGTCTCCACGTTGCCTATGGCTGCACGCTAGGGCCCACCCCTGCTGCTGCTTCTTCACCTCCCCTTCTTCTTTGAACTCACCGAGCACATATTGTACAGCAGATGTGGGGAGCTGCCTGCCCTCCTACCTTCCAGCCGCTGAAGCTCTTAAGTCAGGTCTCTGCTGAAAAAGCTCTCAGAGACTGTCATGCCCCTGACCTTTTCTGTTGTGCTCATTTCTGTAACTGTTTGTATCACTGAAATGAAATGCCCGAAACATACTCTGTAGGCTCTTTATCTTTGCCCCTTTCCTTGCTCTCTTCATGGTAAAACCGATGAGCAAATCCCTGGAGGTCCCACCTGCCCCCAGCACCATTGCTACACTGTTCTCTCACGTGGGGAAAGAAATAAGCTACATTTTTCCTCTGAGAAACAAGATTGACTATGACTCTGGTGCACAGCTGAGAAGTATGTAATCCTATTTATCACTTGCAATAAAAGTCTCCAAGATACCAACCAAAAATTTAAGCTTTTGGGTGCTAATTAGAGCAGGCTGGCTGACGTTTTTACAAAGTTTTCTTCACATTTTTGACCAAACGCTTGGCAAAGAGTATCAAATAACAGCAATAATCATCATCAACCACACAAACAAACAAAACCCCAAGTCCAACAAACAGACACAAAAAAGAACACTTTGGATTCTTCAGACTCTTAAAGAAGCACTTGTTATGAATTCAGCAATGCAGGTCAGGTTAAGATACATGTTCAAAACAACTTAAAGTTGATGCAAAATGCAACAAAAGCTCTTTCCCTCTGCTAAGGGCGCCTATAAAGCAGTTTATCTGTTTGAGTCATCTCAGTTTTTGTGACGGCATCAGAGGAGACAAGAAGCCTACCTCCTCCAGACAAACCACTGAAGTTAGCAGATGAACACTAAATTTAAGCAGAACCTACCCTTCTCTCTTTGAAGGATTTGCTCAAGTTTCTCAATATTCTGTCAACATCTGCGTGCACAGAATTGAACATATACCATTTTCCTGGGCTGCTTTTCCTTCTCTTTAAGGAATAACACAGGGCAGAGGAAGTGTCAGAGTATCATGCAGCCCTTGTCACTTGTCAGTGTTATTTCATACTGTTTTCTTAGCAACTCCTGCTGAGATTCATAAACTGTTTTCACATAAGGATTACTAATGAAGTTCAGTCTCATTCTCCAGCCCCCCATCCAGCCCACAGTGCAAAATATAGCTGTACTTTGGATTTCGAAGACTGACTAATCATGCAAGATATACCTATCATTTATCTGTGGAGAAGGCAGCAGTTTCTACAAGAGGATTCCTGCCTTTTGCCCCTTTGCTCAGCTCTGCATCAAGACAGGACTATTTTGTGGGCAAATCAAGGCTTCTAATCACAGAATTTCAAAACGGGAAAGGTTGGAAGGGAGCATTGGTGGGATCATGTGGTCCAACCTCCTTGCTCAAGTAGTGTTGCCTGGAGCATACTGCATAGGATTGCATCCAGGTAGTTCTTGAATATCTCCAAGGTTGGAGACTCCACAACCTCCCTGGGCAACCTGTTCCAGTGCATGGTCACCCACACAGTAAATCAGAGCCTTCAATCCCAATGGAAGGATTAGCAGGTTTCAATGCCCTACTCTTTAGGAAGACTGCTCACCATTAGCAGGTAAAGGATGATTGATCTAGTATTTATAGTATGAATCTGGGAGTAAAGATGTACCTTAAAGTGCTGTCTTAACCTAAATTTTAATATCTTGGCACTGAGAAAATTCCCTAAAACCCAATAAAACTGATGATGGCATAGATCTCTTAGAAAAACTTGGCTAACAGATAGCCTTTCCCAGATCAGGTAGTTATCCCTTCCAGACTGTATTTTACAGTCCCAAAATACTTGGTGTTAATATTCATCCTCTACTAACAATTTCAAAGCATCATAAAAGTCCTGCTACATTTCCACACTGTTAACCATTTTCAGGTTTAGGGTCTTTTTTCAAAAGCCTTTGTAGATAAGAAGAGACAGAAAGTTCCAAGGTAAGAAACACTTGTCTGTGCATCATAGATTTCTCTGTGCAGCCTTTATGAAGAGCACATCTGGAACAGAGAGAGGAAGAAAAGTCTTGCAGAAAAGCAAACCTTTAATAAATTGGTTGCATGCCAGAATCTGTCAGCTGTGTGACTCATTCTGTGGTCGTTTCTACTGTAACAAATTACTGCTTTTCCAGGTTTGAATTTTCTCACTCGCTGTTTTGCTACAGCACTGCACGAAATAACCCAGCTCTGAGCACCCCACTGTGGGAGTGCAACATGCAGTTAATCATTAGCAATATTATTATGGCAAAGGACGGATAAGGGTGGTAGTGCAATCCCTGAATAAAGCAATATTAAACAAATAAACAACGGGCAGCAGCAGGTGGATTCAAAACAAACGGCAGGCCATAATTGCAGTAGGCTGTTTTACACTGAGGCATCAGCTTGAGTCCTGCCTCAGTTTGTCAATGTTACTGCCATCAAGCAGCCACTTATTTTCCTATTTCTAAACATGGTAGTGGCCACAGTTGTTCTGAGAGGGAGGATCCAGATTTTCAAGCACAAAGAGCACACCTACCAGCACCTAAGGGCAGAGAAGAAGGCAGAGTATCACTGTCTCCCAGTTCTCCCTTTCCTCACAATGCATCTTCTCTTCAGCATTTCTGTTATCCTTGCTCAGCTTCACTACCACCCTCTCTGCATGTCTCCTCTGTCCTAGCCTTTGGATGGCTGGTGCAAAACCTAAAAGGCATTCCATAGATAGACCTGACATTGTCTTGAGCTCCAGGGTGGGTAAGAAGAGAAACTGGAAGTACACAAGTAGACATGAAAAAACAAAGGAGGCTTCTGGTGTGAAAAGGACAGGCTGGAAGATGTCCCTTGCTGGGCATTTCTATAGTATTTCCAGAGATTGGAGGAGAAAGAACTGGCTTCACTCCCACACTTTCCCTGGGGACTTGCCCCAGGGTTTTTAACTCACTGAAAGAATAAATTTAAAACTCAATTAAAAATTGCAAACCAAAAGCACTCCCCACCTCAAAGCTCTGTCCCCTGTAAAATGACTGTTGAGGTAGTCCAAGGTGAGGGTGACAGGGAAGAGGCTTCCTGAAAAGTCAGAGCTGATACAAGAAATATGAATTCACTAATATGAAATGAGATGTATCTGGAACAAAGTTACATGATTGGTTTCAGAATGGCTTAAACAGAACATACCTCTTTTCTTCCATTCCAGTAGATGTTGGTTTCCCTCTGTGTTACAGGCTACAAGTGACAAAAGGATGATGACTTCTAATCAACAGTAATTTAAAAATCCAGAGCAGAACCAATGGATTTGGGGTTTTGTGGGATTCTGATTATTAGAAATCCCCCAATCCCTGGTTTTGGGCTTCTCAAATTTTGGGATTCTAGAATTTTGGGATCGTCTCACCAGGGCCAGCTCAGGATCAGTTCTGGGATCCACTCCAAACTCAAAGTTGGAGGTGCCCAGCATGGCTGTGGGGTTTGACATTGGAGATTTGGGGTTTTTTGGGATTCTGATGGTGCCAATCCTCAATTCGCAGGAATTTTGGGATTCCTACCAGTGCTAGCTCAGGATCAGCACTCAGATCCACCTCGAAGTCAGAGGTGTCCAGGCCCACAGTGTCTGTAATGTGACTGCAAAGACAAGAAGCTGCACCCAAATAAAAGGAAAAACCAAGAAAATCTTCCTAATCATGTCCATCACACTGACTTTTGTCCTGGCATCTCTAAAGCTAAACACTTGCGAGGTCAGACTTTGAAAATGTCCAGAAAAAGCTGCTATTTAAATTCAGAGGTGAAGCATTTTAGGTGCTAGCACAGTAACCCTGAGTTCCTGGAACAATACTCAGACAAAAGGTTGTGTCTGTCTGTAACCCTGATATTTGTATTTCTGCGTGTCCACCAGCACATGACCTAAAGATTGACCTGGAAACTCCCCTTGCTTCATCAGCCTGTTTAGCTGCACAAGACACTTCAGGCTGTGTCTGCACACGTGGCAAAGGAAGGAGACAATGGCAGAGCAGCAGCAGGCAGGCAGAGAGGAGGAGGCACTGTGATTCAGATGCACTCACTGACTTGCCTGACTCGGAATTAGTTTTACACCATTATGTCACGAGATTAGCTGGAATACAAACAGCTTACTATTAGTTGGTGAATTGCTTGTTCAAAGGTCTCTGCTCTAAACAGACTGAATGCTCCTCAGCTCCTTGTGTGACAGCCTGAATGGCAAATTGTGTTTAATAAAAGAAAAAAAGGCATATTGGTACTACAAATCAGATGAGAGCGTTTTGGTGGTTTTTTAAAGTCCTTTTAAAGAAGAATCAATAAAAACCCAGTACATAAATGATGACATATGAATAACATTCTTGGTAGGGTTTTTAAGGTGTATTCAGACATAGCCCCGAAAGGTGACGCTGGTTTTAAAGAAACCCTACAGCAAGGTTAGACTCAACATTTGGGGGATCATTCATCTGAAATAATTCTAGTGATAAACCTACAGACCACCAGAATTTGCTGGGGGAGGGAGGTGAAGGGAGGAAGACCTTTTGGTGGCATCCTAACAAAGTGAGGGTTTGCTGAGTGCTGGTTTACCTCAGTACCTGATGTTCAGCTGCCAACAGTACTCTTCAGTTTCCCCACCCTTTCTTCAGCAAATTCAGGAACATTGCATTGGAGGGTCAGAAGGCAATCCCCAGCAGGTCAGCCTAAAAGCAAGGGTATTTTCCAATGGATGCTGAAAAACAATCTCCCTCACCCTCAAGGGTGTGTGATTGGTTGCAAATGGGGAACTGCTGGCATTTAAAGCCAAAGTATTTCCCAACCTTTCTCTGCAGTGTTGTTGTTTATTTGCATGGCACTGGGGATATACCAGGTGTTCTAAAAAGCCACAAAAACTCACCTCCCTTTCAGCTTTGTAAATAGCAGCTAATGCATTTACATTCTTTGTCAGCATTGTTTCTCCAACCTAGTATTTTAGAGCCCCTTGGCCCAATCATGTCTAGGGCCTGAGGATGCTCTCCTAACATCAGCAACAAATAACAACTGAAGCCCCTGGGATTTCTGTAACTACTGAGAGGTGAAACAGTCTGCCAACCTGTCCAGAGAATTCACAATCTCATAAAAACCCACAGAAATGACACCAGCAAGCTGGCTGATAAACTGGACATGACAGCCAGAAGCACTGATCTTCCTACAACCAGTATCATTAAAAATGCCACTGCAACTACACCACAGTGTGAAACTGGGTGAAAGCCAAGAGGAAAGGGATAGGTCCCTCTGTGCTTCAGCAAGCTTTTCTCAAGTGATAGGTGAAGCCTTGCATACCCACAAAAATTGTAGCAAGTTACTTTTAAAGGTAAATCTGATAAGCATCAGCAAAAAGAGAGGCAGAAATTTGAAGCCCAAAGGCAGAAATGTGAAGCAGGAGGAGGAAATGAGTTATTTTAAGAATTTTGAATAGCAGAGTACTGTGCAAAGTGGGATTCAAAAGCAACAGCAAGGTGACTCCCCTTCTGGAGAAGGAAATTAGATTGACAAGTGTGGAAATAAACTACCTGGATTGCAATGAGCAGATTAATTAAATCTGGCCTCTGAGGTCTGGCTGACTTTTAATTGTCCCTATAGTTGAAAATGGATTTTTCTCCTCTGGTGCATGTTCACACCTGGTTCTCACCTGGACCATTTATTCCAAGGCTCCCTCATGGCTCTGCAAACCCAATCTCACTATATTGTGACATGTAACTAAAATCACTGACACAGAAAAATGCCTATGGAGAAGCTATTGCAATGCTGGTTTCCATCCTCTATCTCTGTTGCTCTATTTTCCTTCAAACAGCCAAGACTCCTACTTACTATCTAGTAACGTGCCCAGAAAAATGAATATATTCATAATCATCTAGTTTAGAAATAATATAAATGGGAAAGAAAACAATAAAAAGGAGCAGCTTTCCTTTTTAAAAATCAGCACATGTCCAATTGTACTAACCCTGCACTTTCTGTACATTATGTCTCCTAAGAAATCCCACTGGGAATCGGGGATGTGCAAGGTTGTGACCTGATAGTCAACACATCTTGGGCTTTGTAACTGAACACTGTAAGATCAGCAGCAGAAAGACAAGGATAAAAGCTAACAAAGAAAATAGACTACTCTTTGGCAAGAGTGTTCTGGAAACAGTGTGGGAGTGAAATTCTTCCCAAACCCAGAAGGAAAACTCTAGGAAGGATGCACTCCAACTCCTGACACTCAGCACACAGTACCATAGCTCAGACTGGACTCTTGCTCCCCAATCAACAAGTTCAGAGCTAATCAGAGCAAGTCACAGCTCTCCTCTAGCCCAGGTATGATTGGGGTACAAACCCCTGTCCTCAGGTCAGCACGTGACTGTGGCATGATCCCAAGCCAGGGAAGATGGACAAACAAATATCTTCAGGTACCTCAGGTACAGCTGATGTTGTGCAAATCACTGATATCCATGTGAATATTCATGCTTCAGTTCATTTAATGAAAAAACTAGAGAGTTGTTTGCATTTTACATCTAACTGAGCCCAATCTTCACTTCCAATTTAAATTAAGAAGTTGGAGGCCAAGACCTGCTGTTGCTCTTTTCCACCACAGAATGATAAGTGAGATAATAAAAAAACCCCTTGGGGTAATGTTTCCTTTTTTTAAAAGTCAGCCATCTATAAATAGTATGGCTTGGTCATTTTACCAGAAATACCTGCATGACAACAGGGAAACCTGCAAACTCATTCTTTTACACTTTTCCAGTTCAGTTGTCTTGATCTTGTCCTGTGTTTCTTAAAGTCACAAAAGCCATCTAGCCCCGGTAAAAGACATAAAAAGTGTGACAAGAGAAGGCAGAGGAAAAGAAACATTAAACTATGACAATTAGCCACAAATTAATTTCTAGCTCCTTATGTTCTTCTGCTGTATTATGTCCATATTGTTAAGTGAAGTCAGAGTAGCTTCAGAACTAGCAGTAATAACACCTCTCCGATCTGCAAGCACTTTGCAAGTACAGTTGGGGTCATAAACTCAGTTGAGGTGATTTCCCTACCACAACATCATAAGCAAA
The DNA here is from genome assembly GCF_041296385.1 of Aphelocoma coerulescens. Taxonomy (NCBI): domain Eukaryota; kingdom Metazoa; phylum Chordata; class Aves; order Passeriformes; family Corvidae; genus Aphelocoma; species Aphelocoma coerulescens. Next base: position 21,715,531 of record NC_091017.1, read on the forward strand.
TAGCAGAATTTGAATTAAAGTCTGCCTCTGTATCTTACAGTACCGAAGGACACCCTTGTTGTCCCAGCATTGTGGGATCTGTACTTGCCCACTGATTTAGTTTTCTGGTTATAACCCTTCATGCCCATCACAGACACAAGGAGCTGAAGGGACAGCCCTGCATTGGCTGTACTGCTTCTGCAGGTACTAAAGAAACAGCAAAGCAATACTTCCCACTTACCTCTAGAACACATCTGCTTTTTGCAACAGTGCAGTCACACATTCCTCTTCCTTTCCTTCCCTCTCCAGCTTCTGTGACGAGATAAAGTAAATCCCAGTTTTAAGCCAGCATCTTCTCTGGAATTTACATCCCTGTCAGCCAGGGGGTGGTGGAGCTGGTTCAGGTACTAAGCTGGAGATGGAGTAAGGCACAGGTACATAATTTTAAACAATGCAAAATCCTTTGATGTTGGGTAAAGTCAAACTTCTTCCATGACGATACCTGCACTTTGTCTAATGAGAAGCCTGGCAGGAACTTAGACAATAGTTTACAAAGAGTTGAAGTAGCCCACAGGGACTGAGAGCTGAACTCTGCTCCAACACCACTCATACTATTTTCCTGTAGATTTCAAAAGGGTCTCCAGGGGCAACACACTTGACTCTGTTCTCCTGACCTCCAGTTTAACAGTATTATCCTCTTACTTCACCTAAGTTTCAGTAATATTTGAGGTCCTGTCGAACAAGGGAGTGAACAGTCATGGAAGATGCAAGGACCTTTCCTCCAGCAACCTTGTGACATGTAAGACAAGACAAAGTGATTAAAGAGAGAAAACAAGTGGGTGATTTATCAACATGTTAAATGCAGTTTGTCCCCAAAAGCTCTCCTCTCTCTGCCTGTTCTTGTCTCTCAGATCTACCCACCCTCCTGAGGGAGCAAACACTTGTGCTGTCATTCTAGACTGACTTGCATTACTCAGCTAACATCCTCCCAGAGCTGCCTTGCCATCAAGTTGCTCTGCTAACATTCATCTATTCAGCTGTATAGTCAAGCTCAGGACAACTCCCTTTATTTAAGCAACATAGCTTATCTCCTGATGAGAGAGAGACAGACTTCCCTGATTTAACATGATTGTTTGCATGGTGGTCTACCCTTGATAGGAAGAGGTTGTTGGCAGTCATATAGGAGCCAGTGTTCCATGGGCACTCGGGTTCAGAAAAGCCATGCTGTTCTTAGGAGCAGAAGGGTTGCCAAAAAATCCAGTGTGTAACTAGGAAATGCCAGGATTTCTGGGTAGGGTGCTTTTATTATCATGCTCAGTTAAGTGGAACTGGCACTGTGACAAGAGCTTCAGAAAGAGCACTAAGCACAACATGGGGGAGAAAAAATAAGAATCTGGACTGATGGAGCTGTATCATCAGGAACACCTACTCCAGAGGGGTAGTAGCAACAGTGCATCTTTATTACACAGTGTATTTCACTGGAAAGGAACAAATAATGTCAGTAACACTGCACTGTAGGTAACATAAGCCACATATGGATTTATACAGTTACGTGGTTATACCTGCAAAACTCTGCTAATGCAGGTTTGGCCTCAGTTGTGAGGGCTTGAATTTGGCAGCTTTCAAATGTTACCTAGTATTTATATTAAATGCCTTAAAAATGGATTCCTTGAATTTGGGATAATTCCCCACCCCTGAAGACAATTATTAAAATAGTATCAGTTATAGTATCTCAGCATAGTGGCTACACATACTGAACAACAACTAACACCAAGAAAAGACTCATCTGTCTGTGAATGTCTGTCTGTGATGCTGTCGCTCTAGTGCACAGCAGCTGCCTTTGCACAGAATGGAACAGACTGGAATTGCCATCATACTTGAATTCGTTGAGCTTTCATAAAACTGAAAATGAAAATTGAAGGCTTTCAAAAGTCCATTTACTCCACACCTCACAACATCCAGTTATTCAAATGAAATATCACTCTCGCTGCAAATCTAGGCCAGAAAGGAACTTGATTTTGGAATGAGGAGGCTGAGTAAAAAGGAGGAATTTTGTTTCAAGGGTTTTGTCAGAGATGCCATCACCTTTCTTTGCCAAGGAAAGTTGACACTTACTTAGTGGACTGAGATCACAGATTTCATTTCTTTTTGGCCTTATTATGTATCACTTGTAAATCACTGTTCCTTATATTCTCCCCATTAACATGTTTTCCTATTTTATTCAACAGCACTGTTATGTCTTCTTGCTAAGGCTGCTCCTTTTGAGATGTTTCTGGTTTTGGGAAGTAGGCAATGCAGCCATTTCAGCAGGATGCTATCTTACCAACTGCTAACATTAGATGACCATCTTTGTTATTTTTGCAAGGCTTCATGGAATTTTACATCTGAAATTCACATGAATAAAATGCCTGGCCAAACAACAGAGGATACAATCCTAAGGGCATTGTTCAGCTCCCTCTTCTATTCAGGAGACTGATAAAATCAGATTTCATACTTTGTTTTTTATTTATTATCTAGTACGCTCCTCAGTCAACTGCTTTTGTTTTCCTGGTAGCACAGAGGATTTCAGAAAAAAACAGAAAAGGAAACTCAGCATAAAAAGCTAGGTCTCCTCAAACAGCACAGGAATTCTGGCTCATGGAGAGTGAAGCATCCCTGTTCTGAATTTACCTGGTTTCTCGAGGCTCCAGTCCCTGGAAGCACTGTAAAGCCATGGGCTATTTTCTATCATTAGCCTCTCACACCAGAAGCAGTGGCCAGGGCAGGGAGGCAGGATGAATGCCAGCCAATTCTCAGCAAGGCTCTCCCACCTGTTTTTTTTCTCCAGCCTCCTCTGCTGTCCTTGAACAGCCACTTTGCCTCACCCTCAGTACCTTCAGGTATTGCCTCTGCCTTTTCGTGTCTTTGGCTACAGCAGGGATGGAGCAGAGCAAGGGGCAGACGAGCTGCCATCTTTTCAGAGGGAAGATCAAAGACTAAAAACCCCAGTTCTCCAGGCATGCTTGCAGCCTTGTCACAGCGTACTAGACACAACGGCTGGAGTAAAATTTTGGAACAACATGGACACTCATCAACAGGTACAGGGTAAGATCCAACCCTCTGAAAATTTAGCAGATTAGTGGAGATATAGAAACCAATGGGACAGTGGTGGGCAGTAGGAAAAATAATAGAAGTTGAGGTATCCTCACAGTGGCCTTTCCATAAAAACATTACTCTAGTTAAATCTCAGGTTAATCATTGGAAGTACAGGGGTGCTTTGGCCTCCTGTGAAGAGCTCTCCTATGCTGCAGCTGAAAAACACACACTCATAGTCTCAGATATTCACCTTTCCTGAAGAATGTACCCTACAGATGTATCAGCTGCTGGTAGACTCTGACCTATGCAGAGATGTGAACATTAGTGGAAAATCATCAAAACCCACTTTTATGCATCCACTGGAGGAAGCATTTGTGAAAGCATTTATTCCAATATGGAAGAAATCTCATCTGACCTAGTTTCCTATTCTGTTTGTTACCTCCTGGCTGTCTCATCTGAGGTTCCACCTGCTGTTTCTCCATCTGCCAGTCTTTTTTATATCAGAGGAACCTTGTGAGTTACACGTTAAATGTCAGGCGGGCTGGAGAAAAGTTGTTTATGTCTGCATTTAAACAGATGATATTTCCATTAAAAGTGCATCATGGAGACACTAAAGGTTAAGATGTCATTTGCATTTGGTTGTTGTAACTCAGGCCTGCTTGTGTGAAAACTCATGCTATTGCTTCAGACCTTTGTATACCTAAGCAAAATGACCATTACCTGTGAAGCTCACTGTTAGTGTCTTTTCTAGTAATATTGAAAGCCTCAGGCTAGGGGCCAAAAAGTTACCAGGTAATTCATTTAAAGTCACTGGAAACCAAAACCACTATCAGGGAACCATCTGTTTCTCCCACTTACCTCCTAAGCTCTATTTCAGAGCAGAACATGAAGAGTTAGTTTGGATTAATGTGTGAATAAATATCAATTACCTGAAAGAGTAATTACCTCTAAGGTTGGAATACTTAAGGGCAACTACCCCGTTGAAAACCAGCATTTGAGGTATATTTTGCCAGCATAAAAAACCTCAGCTATGCTGAAAAAGGACTAAATTGTGGGAATATTAAGGTATCTATCTTTCTTTTTCTGCAACTTTTGCTATTCTTAGATATTTTGCAAAAGAATCTTGCTCATTTGATCTCTGCCATCTTAGTTCTATGCCGAGAGCCACTGGGAATCATCCAAACCCATGTAAGCCAACAAAAAATCTCCCTTTATTTTCAGCAAGTTAAGGATCAGGGAGCATCACCTCCATCACACATCATCTGTCTGACAAAAAAAGTACTGTATATCCACCAGTGCCTTGGGAAACTCTAGAATCAAGGGTTTCAGCAGTTATCTTCTCTCAAAAAAGCATTCAGAAAAGAACTGGAAACTCACCACGTCAGTGCAGACTGCCACATGTAATTTGTATGAGAAGATCAAATGTATACTGCAGCTATAGGTGCCCTAACATATCCATGTGAAGCCAGTAGGAGTCTTTTCACAGATTTCAGTGAACTTTGGATCAAATCTTAGAGGCAATTAAGCAGTCCCATTCTGTATATTAAGATTTTATGAATATGTGTAGGCAGACATTCTGTACCTGTCTTTCATGGTGCTCCTGGAATAATTGCAGCCATTAAATGGACAGCCATGGATCTTCCAGTCTCTACTCTGAGTTTGCTGCAGCTGTTTGACCCACTGTCCATGTCTGATTTTTCCATATGAGAATCCTTAAGCCTAGACTGTCCATGCTGTGAAAACCAGGATGAATGAAATCTGTGCTTCCTGACAAGATACAGGCATGTTACTTTTCTTTGAGTTTACGGCATCACAATTTACCTTCATTTGCCTACTGTCTTGAGGGAATGAAGGAAAGGCTTGGTGGGGAGAGGAAAGACTTGAAATTCATTATATGAAAGTCATGTAACACCAGTATTAACACTATGATTTACAATAATAAAAACATTGTTACAATGTGTTTAATTAGGAACCATTACAAGACCAATTAAAGTTGTCAAAATAGAACAAAAAAGCAACATGTGTTTTTCCCCTGGAGGAGTAGGATATGGTGAGGCTCATTATTAACTCTAAATTTGACAATAGAAGACTGCTTTTGCTTTGAGTTAAAATCCAAGCTCTTAGAAAAAAAGAGCTCAGAGTTATATTCCTCTCTGGCAGACATCGTTTAAAAAAATTTTAGCACAACAGAAGAAGAATTTTTTAATACCCAGAGTAGACACTTAAAAAAATCTGAACTCAGCAGTATCTATTTAGTTCAGCTTTAGCAACCAACACAGTTCTGATGTTTGCAACCTGCATGCCAGTATCCATCTTACTGCAGAAAATAAGACACAATGGCACTTAGTTTACCTGGAAAGGATGGTCAGGCAGCCCTTGAAGAAATCTAATTAAAATGCAGCTTGTTACCAGAGCAGTGCATCACACTGTGCTGCCATAGCAACCATGGTCCCATGGGCTTTTGAGGCCATCTGAGGGCATGTTTGCAGAGGCCCACAAGAACCAAACTGATCACCTTTAGTAAATTTGAAATGACCTAAACACTCGGAATGATTTGCTAATGTTACCAATGAAAGAAATTAATTAACTCTTACATGTTCAGACAGTGGACCAGTCTCAGGAGCAAATTTATTCTTATTGTTCTTTATGATATAACACTCCCCACAGCTAATTTAAGAAGTGCACAACTTATTTGCAACATGTGAGCAACCAATTAAAATTGATTCCCTAGGAGAGAAACTATAGAGCAATCAAGACCTGTGGGCTGTGGAAGAGAAGACGAATAACAGAAATACATGTTCTATGTAGACTGCTATTTCCAGTGCTATTTTCTGAAGTATCAGGCATGAGACTCATCTCAGTTGTTGCTTTTGGTGGATGATTCCCTGCTGCCACACTAGGGGAAAAAAATCACACTACAGGACTGGGCTTTTCTTCCCAAATCCTTCTCCTAGAACAGAAAGATCCTTAAACAACATAAAGATATATATATATAAAAGCAGTATCGTACATTGTACCTCATCCTAATATAATTTTCCAGGAATGCAATCAACAGATTTGTCACTGAGGCATTCATTTTTCACCATAAAGATGTCCAGGTCAAGAAACTCCTTTGACACATCACCTGTGAAGGAGACTGCAAACTGCTGGTGGGTTGCTACAGGTTACCACAAAAGTTTTCTGCAAAAAAGCACAGGACTTTAGGTTCCATTAAGCAATTAAACTGTTGATGAGAATACCTCAAAGTTGTTTTAAATGATCAAGGGGATTTTTCATTGTTTGAAGAAAATAAAAAAGAGCTTGATAGCAATTATTCTGAAAAAAATGAAATTCCTGAGAAATATTGAGTTGGGACTGGGGGATGACGCAGGAAATTGAAGCACTGGTTTTCTAAGCATCATGAAACCAGTGTGTTCATGTGATTTTTGGTTCAGAGTACTACATCATCAGCTCCCACTGTATTCAGATGGCACAGGCACTCACAGTTGGAAAGATCTATTTCATGTTGGGCATGCTACTACCAGGAAGGCTGCAGAAAGCCAGAAAGGAGCTCAATTCAAAAACAAATTGGAGAGTTCATCCTCCATGGATCTGGGTCTCTTTTTGAGCATACCAGTAACACACATTATGTGGTTGTGCCTAAGTCTCCTCACTTCCAAAACCAGACAATGATATTTACCTGTTACCTAGAACACTGGAAACAGTAGCACAAGTCAAGCTCAAAATCCTACTCGAGACCAGAGAATCTTTAAAACACAAAACCACTTCAGGTTAGAGGCAACACTAGATCCAAAATAACAAATAATAAAACATCACAGAAGTAAAAGCATCTCACATTTAAATCTTTTTACTATATGGAAAAATATCCAGGCAGCACATGTCTAAAAACAGACAGTAGACTGTACTTCTGCAAAATGGGACTTTATACAGGACAAACTCATTGCAACTAAGCCATCACTGTATATCCCAGCTCTTTAACAGCCTTGGAACAGTAATTCTTCAAAGGGCCTCATGACTTCCTGATAATTTGCTGCAGCCCATTATTAATGGCTTCATTCACTTTCAGGTTGTCCTTACAACAGCAAGTTTATTAGCCCTGCAAACGAATCTATCTGTCAGCAAAGCTGTGCCCAGCTGAGGTAGCAGCCCCGATTTTCTCATTCTTCACCATGTTTTTTGTACAGACTGGGCTTACATTTGCTGGTTTTGTTCCTCCAGTTCCTTCAAAAGAAGCAACACAGCTTGAATGCTTCAACAGGGACTTTTGGAAGGGAAAGGTGGCATTAGAAATCATCACTAATTTAGAAATTCATTTTTAATGGGTTACGTTTTATTTGCTTCAGTTGAACACCATTATTTACAGACACAAGTTAATAAAACACATCACAAAGCAATAAAATTTCAACAGCTAATATTTATAGGTGCATAGTTCATGCTCAATTACTTCTTTTTATATGTATAATACTTACACATATATATAAAGCTCTCACAATAAGTAATCTCTGCACAGAAAGAATAGTCATAGGAAACAAATGAAAACTGTATCATAAACAATATCAAATTACTGACAGCCTATCAACAAAACATGTACAGAATTAGAAATAAGCAGTAGACACTTAGGTGTTTTTACTTAATATTTTCTTTTTTAACTTTTAAACTTGAAGCCACAATATCCACAGCACAACAATGACTCTGCCAACCGGCTTTCATTTCAGCAGGAGGGAAATGCTGAAACAAGGTGGATGCAGTCACAGATACTCCAATCATTGCTGATGGAAGACTTCAAAATACACCGTAAAAACTGTAAAAAAATTTAACGACTGGGCACATTGGAACTCAGCACTTGTACAGGATGGGATGTCTTTAGTAGTTAGTAGATTTCAGGTGATAGAAAGGAAGGAAAGGACTCTCATGCTTCAGGTTCATAGTCTTGATACTCTTCCTATTGAGGGAGAGCAGAAATCAACACTACTGGTATTTTAGATAAAGACATCCTGTTTTCTCTATTTATTCTACTCCTGGTGGATTCAGTGCCCAAATACAGATTCTCATGTGATCAGGATATGACATTTACTTGTGTTTCGTCACATTTTCCAGATTCTGTACCTTACAAGTCATGGTACTTAGAGAAGAATTAGACTTTTACAGCAATTAACACATCATTCAGCTGATGCTGCCAGGAACTCCTGAGGCCACCCATGACTATTCACTTGGAGAGGAAGGAGGACTACCTCTGGGCTGAACAGCACACCAGGTGCTGCAGATCCTCATATGAGTCAGTAAATCATTTAAAGGAGTGTTTAACTGTGGACACATGACCAGCATCCATAATTTCAGTGATATTCAAGATATTACACGCAAGCCTTTAAGTCTTTTACTGGATCATGGCCTAAATTTTTTATACCTCTCATTTTCAGTCTAATTAACTATGCTACCATAAAACTGCTACTCCATCTACCAATGCATCACGCCAGACATTGTAGTAATATTTTAGATAGCTAGTTCATAAAAACCAACAAAATAATTTACTCCCATAATTGCATTAACTTAAGATCATGTTTCACAAAGCATGATGCATTGGTGAGTGTCCAAGCTATTAAAATAATCTATGAAGATGCAGTTTGTCCTGCATTCCCTATTAAACATATTAAAGATACAAATTTACTGTGGATTACTCAGAAACGCAGGCACAAGTGTTTTGAAACACACACACTATTTTCTCATTTAACTTCCTTACTATCAAAAAAGCAATTAATTTCTGATTCCCAGCACTATACCTCTGGCAGATCTTGAACAAAGAGGCCCTTGCAGCTCCCAGCATCAGCCTGGGTCAGGCTCATGTAACTGGAGCATGCAGGCTCCTCCTGTGCCCTTCTCTTACATGCATTCACAGCAAACACCACAACAGATTTACCTCTGGAGGCATTTCGTAAGCCTCGTTCTCAGGATCCACAGGAACATCTGTATTATTCACCATTCCCTCCTGCAGGAAACCTTCTTCATTCTACATTTAAAACAGGGAAAGAAAAGTGACAGTGACTGCTTGTCTCATCATTTCCACCACAGTGTGACTTTCCTCCCCACCAGAGCTTGACTTCTCGGCCTGTCCTTTGGTTGTGGGATGTTGCCAGGGGTGATGGAGAGGGAAGGGACATTAGTTGCAGAGAGATCTTCTCCATGTTTCACAGGGATATTCATGGGAATGACTACTGTCATCTTTTTGAATAGCTGAGATTCCATTTTTCTCTTGCCATGGACAGGCCAAGAAGTCAATCTGAATACAAGAACAGTACCACGGCCACCTTGCTAAGTATGTTCGGAAAATATTTTAACCCCACAGAAATGCTTTCGTTGAGTCACAAAACAAACCAAAACAAGGGGATTTTGTGCCTTAAGAAACTGATCTGGGAAAGAAAGTTCCACACAAACTGTGTAAGTATCACATTAATTCCTATTTAACTGCCTTGGGGAACACAGTCACAGGTATGCAAAAGTGCCTGTAAAAACAGGCCAATATTGAATAGTATCAAGACACGCAAATGAAACAGTAATTCAATTATCTATTTTTTAATGTTATAGGTGCATCCATCCTCTCATAAACCTTTATTTTCAAGTTTTAGCTTTTTCACAATACACTGCAAAAAAGGGAAAACATGCTGATTTTCTTTTTTCTTTCAGTTTTAGAACCTAACTGTATTGGAAAATGTTTTTTTCCTTTAATGGGTCATACCTTTACATGCTTTCTTATGTCAACCAGTATGCTACTCTATGCACTATTGGTGTACGATACATGGCATAATACCTTTTACCCAGCTTCTTGCTTTTTCTTTAGTATAGAAGCACTTCTATTTTATACAGCAATTTTATAAAGATCTCTTGGAATTAACAAGATTGCAGTGTTGTGACGAATAACTTGTTCAATAAGATTATTAAAGAAAAATTATTATTGTCCTAGAACTATGGCTACTATGTACCAAATGAAACAAAGGAAAAAAACCCACATTTCAGTTGGGCCAATCCTTTTTGTAGCTGTTACTACAGAAGTTCAGAGAGAAGAAACATGAGTACTGCCAGAGCAGAGGCTGCTGAGTTCATCCTGAACTGTAAGAAAATTGATATGAAAACAGGAGGAGTGTCTCAGTGGAACTATTGTGACCATGCTGATTTATAACAGGTGTCAATCTAGACAGAAATGCACTAAAAACCAATTACAGACACTCAGAAAGAAATTAATTTTAAAAACCCTACCTGCAGGCTGGTAGCATAGACAGAAATACAAAATTAAGTAAGTCATAAACCAGACTAATGAGATAATTCTTCAAATCTACAAATTATAATATAGTGGCACTAAATTAAATTTAGGATACAGAAAAAATAAGGACAAGAGAAGCTAAACCTGAAATTCACCTCTGAAAGCTTAATGCAAAATAGAATATAAGATGCAAAACAGGTGGCATTAAACCCTCTTTACCGTCACACAGTATTTATTGTGCTTCTCCATTTGCCACATACTGGTTTCCTCTGTGGTTTAACCAGGTGACCTTAGTCATAACACTCTGTTCCTCACTTTCTGCACCACCCCAAGCACAAACTGTGATTTCATCTGCCAGATACTAACCCTGTTCTTCCTTGGATCCATCACCTTTCTATACATATGTAGGTACACACTTTTGACCCTCATCATGGAAGTTTATGATGTGCAGAATTTATATCCATAATATGGATTCTTCTCTTCACCTCTTATTTCAGACTTTAAAAGGTCCAGTGTGGAGAGATATCTGATCCTACTGCTTCTCAGTGGGGCCAGATATGCTTTTTCCTTTGGAAGTGAACAGCACAGTCTGTGTGGAGACAGGGCCTGACTGTTCTGCCAAGTTCCCTCCATGCATGTGCTGGCTCTGCATCAACAACCTGTGCTGCTCTGTGGCATAGACAACATGGACAAATTCCAAAAATTCATTGGACACTGATGAATAAGCTTGCAAATGCCTTTATTTAGGTATCTAATAGGCACCTGTGTCTTCCAGAACTGCCAAAAATTTGAGGTGTTCAATATGACAGGTATTTTTTCCAGCATGAAATTATGAGAAAGACTAGGCCCAGTTACAGTTCTGCCTCATCTTATTAAAACACTTGAGTTCCTCAGATTACTTGACTTCAGTATTCACTTACCTTAGCGTCTAAACAAATTTTTAAGAGCATTTATGCCTACTTCCTTTTATCAGAAGTAGCATCAGTCCTTACCAGCTTTGATTGAAATAGCCAAACAGAGTGTGCGATGCAAATTTTACAGCTGTTACCGTGCCCTTGATCTAACAGATCAGCTCTAAGGACCTAAAGCTCCCATCACCTGCTCTCTTGCTTAATCCAAAACGTAATTTAATTTCTGCTTCTCCCAATCATTAAGGAACAGCTTCAGCTAACAATCAGTATATCAAGTAAAACTGTGCCCAAAGTCAGGCTTGAGGATGCACAAGAAAGCAAGCGTGCAGCTTAATGTTATCTGTAGCAAGAAAACAGATGGCAAGTGAAACTGCCAGGACCATTAGTAACAACAAGGAAAAAGACTTGCCAGCCAAATTTCAAATAAGAACTTCAAAGTTCACATGCTGTTTGCTTGTTAGGAACCTCTGCAATGGATCTGGACTGTCCATCAGGATTAGTGAGACACAAGGCATAAAAGACTGAATTTATCATCTTCCCAAATTCCTTCAGCAAGTTCAGGATGGAGATTTCTCTACAGCTTCAAATAAAACAATCAGCAGCACTAGAAAAATACAACATCAAGCACACCACCATTATTTTTCCAAAGGAAGTAAATCATAAGCTGTACCAAACCTCCAAGGGAACTCTTTGCCTGGGAAAAGTTTATCACCTTTGCCCAGCAGCAAACAGTAACACAAACACCACCATTCATGCTGATGTCACTGCAGTTCAGATGAGGATGACATTACTCAAGGTCATCTGTTACATATAAATGCATAGCAAAGGTGACCACCTCATTTTAAATGGTGGCATGCTCTGCTTCTGATCTACAGTCCCCCCAAAGTAAGGGTATCACAAAAGTAAATCACCACCCCCAGTAGCACAGAGCCATCTCAGGTAAACTTTAAATCATAATTTACCTCCTTTAAACCAAAGAAATGCAATTTTACATTGTCATGATCTATAATTCCATATCCTAATTCAGTTATGGAAGAGGAAAACCACCCAAAAGACCAATTCTTGTCTTAGTATGGAAGACACATTTTTCTCTAAAAGCTCCAACCTCTCTCAACCACACTGAAGGGTATTTCCAGAGGGAAAGATTTTTTTATATTAGATGATCTGAAAAGCTCAACTAATGTTTCTCAGAGATGAAGTCAGTTTTTAACTGGGGACCATGAACTCTTGCTGGGAAAACAATTTAAAAAGGGAAAATTGCAACTTACCCAATAAACAAGGTGTTAGAAGAATAGTGAGGTGAGGACATCTGCTCATCCCCTGAGGATTCCCTTAAGAAAAAATGAATGCCCACCTCTACATTGGTTTGAAGCATGGTCACTCTGGGTAAGACTTGTATTTTGACTCCAGAGAGTCTTGTGCCTTCAGACCCCACGTTACAGAAAGAAAGCTTCTGCGCTATCCCAAGCAGTGTAGACCACACTGCCATCCCCAAGCATTAACAGGAGTGGTCACTTTGTGCTACCAGCAGTTCTGCCTGCCTTGGCAAAGGCATGTGCCTACCACACCTGCACAAGGCCCATGAGCTACCAGGCAAACTGGCAAGCCCACCCACACTTTTCCCAGGAATACGTAGGTACATTACAAGGTGTATACCTTCTCTTCCATGAGGTGCTGTGCTCTCATTTTGCCAAGCAACTTTTAGAAACAAAGAGGAGATGGTATCCCATCATTGTGAAGTGACACATCTGCATGACCCTGGGTGCCACTACTGCCTCAAGGAACAGGTAAGAAATAATCAGCATACAAAAGCATGAAGCAGAACTGCTGTGATGGCTCCAAAATGTTGATCCCCCCTCTTTTACTATGGGAATGAATTCTGCTAAGGTCTGTGCACGACACTGTGAAATGACCCACTTTTGCAAAAAAATAGTAATCAAACTAATTAAAAACTCTTCCTGAAGAACTGGCCCAGTTAAAATATAGAGTACTTGAAAAAACTTCAGGACTATTTCTTTCACCAGGAAAATGTCACCAAATAGGTTTTCCTTATTTCAGTGTTTTTGATGAAAATTGCACTCCATTCTTTCCCTTCACTCTCTTTCCCACCTCGTAACACTCTTGGTGGAAGGGAGCAGACTGTTTAATATCCCCTACCCATGGAAAACAGACCAAGTGGTCCACTCCTGGTACTGCTCCTATGCCAGCACCAGGTCGTGAAATGGTCACCTTCAGGAATGTGCATTCTGTCCCCTCGGTGACATGTGCTGGAAGGCCAAGTTATTGCCACCAGAAAGAAGGCAATTTATCCCAAGTCAGAGACTAGAGAAACTTCAAAAGGGACCACTGTAATTGTAATTTAGTGGCTGATCGAAATGCTATACTTTGCCATCTCTCTGGTTAGTAATATGGTTTTTTTCTCCATTATGAACACTGATGGAGTCTTACAGTCATGCATAATTCTCATGATTACTGAAGACTAATTCCTTCTGAAGTGATTCCACATCCTGAGATAAATAAATCAGGCTACCAAACTGCCAGCTCTTAGAACATTTATACTGGCAAGAGGCAATCACCCTGGAAGCCACGAACCACAGAGGTCAGAAGTGACCTCCAGAAATTGTCCACCTTGAGCAGGTTGCTCAGGGCCATGCCTGATCGGGTTTTAACCACTCCCACAGATGGAGAATCCACAACCTGGCTGGATAACCTCATCCAGTGTTCAACTAACTACACAGTGAAAAACCTTTTTCTTACATTTAAATGGAGTTTCCTGCATTTAAATTAGTGCCCACTGCTTCCTGCCATTTCACTGGGCACTACTGAAGAGTATGGTTCAATCTCCTTTACTTCCACCCCCACCAGGTGTTTATACTCATTGATAAATTCCCCCCCAAACTCATATTCATGTTCTTTCACAGTTGCTGATTTTCTGTCTGCTCTTGAGACCTCTATGGAATTTCTCATGCAGATATTGTGGGAGGACCTTTTCTCTAGCTGAAAGCCCTACTGCCCACAATAAATAAGGTGAGGCTTGCCTAAAACACCTAGAAGACTATTGTAACTTGAAAAGTCATAGTTAATTTCAGCAAAATAGATTATTATAACTCAATGAGCACTAGTCACTCTACATCACTCGCCAGTCTGTTATGGAGCGTTTTATAATGTAAAACTGCGAACCAATTAAATTTGATTAAATTAAATCTGTGTAAATTAATCAAATTAAAACTGTGAATCAAAAAAGCTATGAACCAAGACAAGAGGCATTATGCAAAAAGCAGTGAACTAGAATAGGGAAAAAGCTGGTTTACAAGGTAATCTTCAGGAAAGCCCTTTGAGACCCCAACAAAATGTTCCATGCAAAGCAATTTTAACATAGCCCAACCTGTTGTGCGTACACACCAGTTGGTACCTGCGGGAGCTCAAAATAAGAAAATACACATCCAAAAGCATTATTACCTTGAAGAATTATCACATACTGATAGAGTAATGCCTTCCTGACAGCAATGGGCATGTACATCTTTGTGAGCCCAGATGTTAATTCTAGCCCAGTACTAGTGAATTATTGAATTTGCTGCTGTTACAGTCTGGATAATTGCACTGGTAATCTGTCTTAATTTATTTAGGGATAAAATTGTTTATCCCTAAAGCTATTGGTCTCATGCCTGTTACCACATCCCAAACCTGTAACTTGGCAGGGCTGCCTTAAGCCCTTAAAACTGGTAACTCTACGTCCCTCCAGCCTGATTAAGCCCATTTCATTTTGGTATTACCCACCCTGTGAGAGCTTTTGTCAGGAGCTGTCAGTCATTATATGGTGGAGCTTAAAGTAAAATTTTGGGATTCCTTTTTTATACCCCCAAGGCAGCTGTTATTGTTCCTGTGCAAATCTGCCTCCTGCTACAAAGCTGAATAACAATTTGCTGCGTTTATGGGCTTAAAATTCCACTTTGAAAAGAAAATAATTTGTATTCCTTCTTCTCCAAAATATACTCCACCAGGATGCCCAGGGGCTAGATGCTGGACTGAAGTGAACAAATAATTGTCTTCCCAGTTTGGTAACTAATTTTTTACAGATATTTTCACCATAGAGCCCAACTCATCTGGATTGGAGAGAAACCCTCGAACAAAGAATTCCAACAAGAGGCAAAACAAAGATATGCTAAAACGGCCTCAATTAATTTACTTTCCTAGTCCTAAGGTGTTATATTCATGGAACTGACTGAGTTATACAGTTATAACTAAGTGGCCAGGTCAGCTTAGAATGCTTTTTAAAGCTCCTGCTCACTTATTGCAATAGTCAGTGCCTCCAAGACTCAGCAGTAAATGACAAAGCATCCTCATCAGTCCAGTTGTCTTACTCCTGAGACACAGAAATGCATCTGTGCACTAGCTCGAAATAAAGTAAACTGTTTCAATTATCTCTAAGCTGAACACCTAAGTGAAGGAAACGATGAGAAAGCATTATGTGTGAAAGGAAACTAGCTGTTCCAGTGCACAACTCATTTAGAGTACCAATAATGAAATGAGACTATCTCCCTCCTTCTCCTCAAATGGAGAGCTGAAATGAAGAAGAGACATTTAATTAAACAAATATCAGCAAAAGCACAATCCCAATGAAAGGCTAAAATACTGCCTGCAAGTGCTACAGGCTGCATTTTGATTTGCATTTTTATGCCTTTCAGTTAGCAATGACAAAAGTGAAAAGGAAAACAACCAAGGCTTACAGAGAGAGGAATGAAGTGTGCGTGGTAATCTGTAACCACAAGCCCATCTTGATGTTTACAAGTAGCTGGAAATAATTTGTTTACAACAATCTGCAAATTGTTGTAAATTCCTTGAAAAACAAATTTCAGTACAACATAGATTATGTATATTTTTTCTTTCCTTCCTCTACAATTCCTCAGTATTACTTGTACGGATGAGACTCCTTCAGAGCAAAACAGGAACATTCCTGTGAGAAATCAAATTTTCTGAAACTCAGATTCATGTTTGCACTAACCAGGCTGGTAAAGTACCTAATTAGAGCCACTGGAATGTTGGTATTGCTGATAAATGAGAATTACATGGAGAACCTGCTCATTGCCCAGGCCAGACCAGAAGTTCATGTGAGTTCTACACATGATGGAGATGTGCATCAATTCCAGGTGACTTAAACTAAGAGGCTGCCTAGGGGCTGAGTCAATGTGACATCAGCAACGCATGTAAACGCATCTAGGACACACAGCCCTTCCAGCTTCATCCTTTTCTGCTTCCCAAATCCATGGTCACATTGAAAACTCCATGGGTAGGGAAAGAAAAAGCTAGAGCACATAATTTGGAAAGACTGAAGTTACTTCTAATTGCAAAATAGTGGGAATGATCCATGCTAACTCGATGTCGCATCAGAGATGTGGCCACAGATCTGCCTCTTGACATTCTCCTGAACAAGGTAATAATAATTTTTTATAGTAATAGATCTGTTCAAACAATTTCCACTATCAACTTTGTGATTTGCATTCTCAAAACTGAAATTTCAGACTGCAGCTCCACAGAAATTTTCAGTCAAATAACACCACTAATTTCAATGAGGATTTGGAAGAAGGACCAAGGACTGCACTGAACTGTTTGCTTGATCTTATGCAGTAAGAAGGAACAATAAACAGCCTGAGTTTATTTTTATTATTTTTACTACATAACTCAAAGATACCTTGACAAAACTGAATGAGTGACTGAAACAAGTAACATGCACCTCAATAGGAAAACATGTAAGTGTCACTTAGGCACTCAACCAAATCAAAGATGATGGGCAAACAGCGCATCGAAAAGAATTACAAAGTCAAAAAATAACATAAGCACAAAATGTCACATTAGTGCAAAAAAAGGGGAAGCCATTCTCTCATGTATTAAAAAGGCCTATCCAGCCCTAAGGGGCCTTCTCCTGAATACAGAATTCAGTTTACACAATGCACTTGGCTGGGGATGTTGGGAGATCCCAAAGGAGAGCAGCAGGAATGATCACATCCTAGAACAGAGAAGAAAATGAAGGAATCTGTTAGACGCTATGTCTGTTAGCTAAACCCATGTGTCCCCTCTGTTTAATGGAGGATTCTCCATTCTGTGTGAGCCCATCACCAAGAATGGTATCCAAGGATGATATTTGAACTTTACCTTCATTAAATAAAACTAGAACATAGCAACACATGACCTTTACAAATCACATTAACTAGAAGAATGGTACACATCAGCTTGGAAGTCAGCATAGAAATGAGCAATCTTGGTCAGATTTGGCTCTACTAGGTCAGTAAAGATTATTTTAAACAGCATGGTCCCAGCCAAAACTGCAATGTTATTTTACCATACTTTATTTAAAACAGTTTGAATATCATAACCACATTTCAATGTAAAGTACATTTTTAGTACAGATAAACTCCAGAAGTTATTGTATAGACTCCATGAGTACATATTCTCTTTCCTAAGACAAAATTAAAGGAGAAAAATAAATTTTCTCTTAAAAAAAAAAAATCTCCAGTTACACAAGCAGTTCATTCAATGCTGTATTATCTAAAACAGCAACCTCTAAATCATAGGTACTCCTCCTACTCTTAGAAAAAGTCCTCCACACAGAACTGCAGGCCCAGCCACCCTCTGGCACCATCAACAGTGTGAGTTCCCACTGCGTTACACATGGCCCCAGAGAGAGCACACCTTCCAGTTCTGTACCCTATCTCCTGTGACTGTAGTCACAAAGCAATGAAGCAACTTCACTCACTCCCAAGGAAGTTCTTCAAGAAAGGGGAAGATCTCTCTGCAGGTAGCAGGAAGAGGGCATGCTTTTCTCCCTTTTGCTTTTCCCTGGAGTATGAGCAGACAAGCTACTGCAATCAGCATTGACTCATTTGCTTGTATACTGTCCAGCACACTGAGCTGTGGGCTCATGGGTGATCTAGTGGCAGGATGTCACCTTCAAAGGCTGGAATTAATTGACAGGACATGCTTTGAGTGAAGTGGTTACCCTTCAATTATTATCAGTGAGCATCTCTCTAAAGCATTCCTTCAATTCCAGCCTATTACAGCACTTTACTCAGCTGGGGAATTTTAAAATATATTTATTCTACAGAGTAAACCACCACTTGCTTTGAAAAAAACCCACTTGGAACAATTACTTGAACTATAATGGTTTCAGGAGTATTTCCTGCAATTGTGATCTATTCAGCAGCAGATTAGACACTACAAAAGACTAGAGAGCCTGCATTTTAAAATTTATATTCCTGCAGTGACAATCCTCATCTAGAAGCAAGTACACAGCTATTCAGAGCTTTCACTTGAATCGGGAAAGGTTGCTTCACAGACCAGTGTCACGAAACACAAACATCATGTACATCTCTTCAGCTTATTCCTCTCCCATAGAAAATTGAAATAACTCCTTTTGATTACGTGGAAAGAATTACTTAATAAAGTCTACTTACTAAGGTGTAGTAGGCAAGGAGACTCTTTAAAGACCAGTGCCTAAATATGCAATACTTGAGTATCTGTGTTTTCTTTCCCTCCTCCCCCAGCAGTGCTATTGTTATCTTTTCTTTTCACTTCTGGCTTAGATGCAAGTAAGCAGCAGACTGAAGTCTGCCATCCTCTACACTGCCTGAGAGTAGATTTCAAAGAAACAGTTTCCGAGGCCAAATTCTGCTCTATTTTTGTCAATATAAGCCTGGTGTAACTCTACTCCTCACTAAGCCATTTGGCTACTTACACCTGTATGTCTGAGAGCAGCCTGGGTTTATGACCCCCTTTTCAGATACCTGCTGCTGTCCCAAAAGGGGTGGACACCAGAAAAATCTTCACTACTACTTCACATATAAGAAGTCATAAAGAGTAAGTTTGGACGGCCTTTGAGGAGTCACCCAAGTTGCACGTGTTTTAGGCAGGTTCAGCTCTCCCCAAATCATTCCCAACAGATGTCTGGGAAAAGCCACTTAAAAGTCTTAAAGTAACAAAGGTTTGGTACTAGAGAAAGCATAACCCTGACTCATTTCAGTCTTCTCTCTCTCACCCAGCTCCTTCTGTCCACACAACACAGTGAGGCAAAACCTGTGGAGCATCCACTACTCTGCACCTGCGGTGCTCATTTATGAGAACTGTAGACAATGTACCACTTGCTAGAGTTGGGATGTGGCTGCCTGGTGTTTGGAACAGAGTCAAGTGGGGCAGAGATGCTGCTCACCACGTTGTTGAGAAGGAAAAGGAAGGCAAGCCCCAGTGGTACCAAAAGTCCAAAAACTACCTGAACCAGTGTGGGCAGATGATGATCTCAGCCACAGATGAAGCTTCAAAGGGGAACTGTTGCTGCACTGTTTTTACCAGAAGGAGCCTTCTATTAATAAACTCTGTTAAACCATTTGATATTAAAATGCAGAGCTGGTTTTAAAGGATCAAAGCATTTAATGTTAGTTGTTAGAATTGTTAAAAGGACACTTTCCCTCTGGTCCTTTCTTATTATTAATCACAGTAGCTCCCCAAATGTCACCAGTTAAGGAGGGGCTGCCCCTGGAATGCATGTAAGTCACAGTGAAGTTATCACCATAAACTGCCAGAATTCACAGGAAGCAGTCAGTCCCACAGCCACTAGAAACAAAAGGGAAATATCACTTTTCACATCTACTATTCTGATTTGAGAGAGGGGACTCTAATCATACTCCAGCCCTCACCCCATTTATATTTAAGCATATCAGAGGAAAAAATTATGCATAGACACCATAGAGGTAGCACACAACAAAAGTAGGTGAGATAAAAGCATTTATTCTGTTCATGACAGCCAGAATAGCAGGTAAAACCACTCTTCTGCCAGGACATTTTGAGTGAAAAACTGCTTAGTAACTGCACTCATTACACCGTCTACTTTAGGGATTAATAGGAAAAACCAAACCACTTTTCTTCAAATTCATGGCATAACAGTCAGCAACATGTGATTTATGGAAGCTCAGATGAAGCTGAGGAAGAATAATTTCATGTATGTCATGTCAATGAGACTGATTACCAACAAAGCTTATTTTAGGAGAGACAAGAATGATCAGTTAAAACAGAGAAGGAGTGAGAGAGAGAACACATGTAGCAAATTAATTACAGTTGGTACAGTTCTTTCCCCTGCAAGCCACATTTGCAGTTCCTGAACAACAGTACACTGCCTGAAGCAATACAACATTTTCTCCATCATAATGAGAACCTAAATGCTGCTCTTTTGTGTTTTCAGAACTGAGGATGAAACAAAAAGGCTGGCAGGATGAGTCCACGCTTCAGAAGAAGATGTGTACTTACGATATGCCTCCCTGTAGTTAAAAAAGAACACAAAATCCTATCTGCTACCAGCCATAAAGATGTTTCTCTACATGTGCTGCCTGATGAACATTTGGGTAAGAATCAGAGCCAGATCTTGAGAATCACCCACACAGATCTGAACACAACTCACTTGCAAGACTGCCACAGCTGGATGCCCCAGTGTTTGTAAACACTCAAGCAGTATCAGTTAGGCACTGAGCTGGTGAGTCTATGTGCAAATGCCATTTTAGAAATGGCCCACACTAGAAAATACTTCTGTGGAATACAAGGCTAAGAGTAAATGTACTTTGACATGAACAAACTAAATGAAATTCAGCACTGTACTGTATAACCATCTTCTAATAACTACCTCCAAATAATTTTGTTTCAATTATCTGACAGGTATTTGTGCATTCCAACATAGGGGTATTGCAACGGCTCTCATTAAAGTATGATAATTTCTGTAGTGGTTTAGCATAAAGCCAAATGATGTGTTTACTGTTCCATAATGAGCATTGTTCAACAGGCAGATTCAATAAGGAAACATGGCAGTGAAAGCAGCAGTGATTCTCTTATACATGTGTTTCATTTCTGTACAAGCAGGCAACAAACCAACTGGTCCTTGTTTTTTGGTTTAGTTGGTCATCTTCCTGGAATTATCCAAGAAAGGCAATGGCATTGGAAAAAAGTAACAGTTGACTGCTCTAATGTTACTGACCTCTTTCCCATACCTGTAACATTTCAAACATAAATATGCAAAGTGTAGATGCTTAGTGGGTTACATTTACCTAAGTCACTTCTGCCAGGATACGCTCTGGACCATCTAGCAGCCTCAAAAAGCTATTTACAGAAGAATAACTAGTGCCTCAAGTATTCAGAAGCATTTTTCTGAATAGATTATTGCAGAAAAGAAGTTCAACATATTCTTTGCAACAACAACATATGTAAACCATATCGTGTGGCTGCATGGTACTTAGTTGCCAGCTGGACTTAAACCATGACATAGATATAAGCAATCTGAAGCTTAAAATAACATTACTCCTGAAAGCTTAAAAGCTGATCTACTTCAACTTGAATTATTTTTAAACATTTAAGTTTAATGGTTTTAATTCACTAAATTCATTCATTTGCTTCAGCAAAAGATTTTCAAGCATACACTTAAGCAAGTAGGTAGCTCCACAGAAGTCAAAGCTTTTACATAGGTTTAACAGTAACACTGTAGAGAATCAAGAATGACCCTCAGAAACCCAAAGTGCTTCAAGTGCCAAAACCCCAAACTACTTAATATGGTTAAGGTAGGACATCTTGGGAATTTGATGCAAACCACTTTCATCCAGCAAGACAGACTCAGCATGTATCTACCTGTAGTCTCCCAAATCATATCAGTGACAAGTGAGCTCTTCTCCTGTACCCTCACTGCAATTAGGAGAATTAAGATTCCCATATAAAGAGACAGTATTCAAGCAAGATGTGTTCTTAACACTAGTTCCAACAACCCTGTGGAAACCAAGATTTAAGTCAAAGCAAGCTTAGGAGACAACATTCCCCCAGTGACTATTCACTGCAGAAGCAGAATCCCTTCAGCACTTATTTTTTTTATACTGCTGCTGATTATCCTGTGCAGAGAAAAAATGCTCTAGAGCTTTGTGTTGTGTGGGTGATGCTCCCATTTCCCAGCTGAGTTTGGTTCAACATTTATAGAAGGGGTAAAATATTCTGAATTGGCTTCTATCAGTAAAATGACTCAGTGATCACTGCACAAGTGGGAGGACTTCAAGCACTTGACATTGCTTCTCACATTCTTGCTGTCACAAATGCAAATGTTAGGGAATTTAAACTCGCTCCTATCTTGTCATTTTAAAATCCTAAAGGGACCTTTGATAATTCAGCGGCCTGTTAAATATTTAGCAGTCAGGAAGAAAGGATTTTTTTTTCCTTCTGTGATGGTTTAACTGGTTTCAAATCTAATACTGCTTCCTTTATGTGAATACAACATATCACCATTTGCCCACCATTTTCCTCAGAGAAAAACAAAAATCCCTTCAATTAAAAATTGATCTGCCTTCTAAACTAATGAGAAAAGAAGACAGAAGTAATATAAACAGACAGAAGATAGGGCTGTGAACCCCACAAACTACATAATCTGTATGCACAGAACACAGGTACGTCTTGGGGGCTTATAAAATAAATTTTAATTTCTCTGTTTCCCTTCAAAGCTAAGTGCCCTGCAAATATTGGCTGGGGACACGCTCAACTCATTGAAGGCAGCACTGCCACTACCCTCTTCCATTGGTCCCGAGGGCACCAATACCCTACTGCACTTGAACCTGTTAATCCCACTGAAGCATATGTGATTGTTTTCATGGTAATATTCATCACACTCCATGAGGAGATGAGTGTCTCTTATTTTAGGAGCTGAAATTAAGCACCAGGGAGCACTGAGCTGTAACCAGCCCTGTTGCTCTGGCTCAACTCTGCTAGCAGCCTAAGGAGAGATGGCTCCTGCACCCTCCCACACAAACGCTCTCCTGTGCTTGTGAGCATGCCTGTTATATTAATGACTCATCTTCATCGTAAAGCACCAGCTCAGACTTTTCATTAATCACCTGAAGTGTGCTGGCTTCTGCAGTTTGCTCAGAGTCCCCAGTCTATGAATAATTCAGGCTTCAGCATTACAAACACGGGGAAGGAGTTTGTGGGTCAGGCCCTGCACTTCAGCAAGGACTTTGTAACTTCACAGAAAATACATTATGGTCAGAATGTGATTTTTTCAACCCAGTGCTGGATAATTCCTGGATATTTTGTATGAGCCAGAATAACAGCTTTCGAAATGTGATTTTTAAATTGTCTGAGTGGCCAGCAGGTCACTGCTGGTTCATTCCCAGTGATAGGATCAGACAGAGAACTAGTCCTGTACCACAGCCCAGCCCTCCTTTCCTGTAGAAAAACCACTGGCTAGTTTGTTCAACACTATGGAAACCTAGAGTAAAAAATGAATGCACTGTACTGCAAACTAATTTATCCTTCGGGGAAGAGAAGAGAATTCCCTCAAAATATTCTGAAAAAGGCTCTACATGTGTTATGAGAATGAGAAAGCCACTGAGAAGAGCTGCAGGTTGTGGGGAGGAAGCACTGACTTTTGATGGACTGTGGGCACTTTCTCCTGCATCCCAGTCAACACTAGATTTCATTCACAGTTCCTTCTTTACATCTCTTTCAATTTCAATTAACTGTTTCTTAATTATTTCTGTAATAGTTTCATTTTATTCCATTTTACAGATGACCTTTTTTAACGCTAACTACAAAGTAATACAGCTTCCTACTCTAGTTTAAAATGGGCTCCCCACAAATAACCACCAGGGCAAAGTACACTGTTAGCAAAAACTAACAGCCTATAACTGATGTAAATTTATGTCCACCCACCAGCTAGCCCATCAATTTCCTCTCTCATAAAATGTCAAAGCACCTGTCAATCACACAGACAATGTGAGAGGCTTCACCATGAGGACTAAAAGAAGAGCTCTCCCTTCTAGCTTCTCACACCAATAAGGGAACCATTTGATACAGAGGTTAGAGCCCAGACACACTGGTTATGTATCTTACAAACTTGACAGATATGTAAGCACTACATCAAGGCTGTACCACTCCTTGATACATCACTTCCTTAAAATATACACTAGATATCACATAGGGGGTATCTAGAACCACATATTTGGCAGCTGTATACCAGAGTAGACTGTAGACCCCATAACTGATCACTTATCAACAATGGATTGCTTATCTATCAAGACTATTTGTATCTTTTGGAGCACCAATTTCCAGGGAGCTGGTTAACTTCAGTTCAAGAGATGTGCTTCATTCAAGCCAAAGGTACAGATATTTATGTACAGCTCTCCCCACAAAGGAAGGGGACAGCTTCTTCCCTGGCTGGGACTGAGCCTGCAAAAGCTTGTAATACCACAAAGACTGGATGCAGCAGGCTAAGTGGATAATTTGGCAGCACTTCTATCTTGAAAACACTACTCAATTTCCTTCCACGGGACAAGTGTCTGCAGCTACCCTAAAGGAAGTGTTCACTCCTTCTTTCCTTGCCTGCCTAAAATAAATACCTTTTTGGCACAGAAAACAACCTACTTTTAGACATGCTACAGATGAGCAATACATTTTGCTGTAAGACAACAGACTGAGACCTGAGCTCATGGCAGCAAGGGGCAGCCCACAGCTGACAACACTCACAGATCAGCTGAGCTCATGTCTCAGGTGGCCTTGCTTTTCTGCCTGAAATACATTTTGTTTCCCCTTCTGCTTTAGATTTTTTTTTTGTTTTGTTTTGCACTTCAGGATTACTAACTGCAAACCCAGCAGCCATGTGTTGCTGCCCCCCAAAGTCCCAGCTCCTCTGCTGAATGGCCCCTCAGTGAGGGCCTCACCATCCTCATCTCACTGTGCTTTTCACCTTGTGAAAGAGCAGTCCAAGCCCAGTCAGCACTGACCTGTTGTAAGAAACGGTCTCCTCTTATATGGGAAAATGTCCTGGCCCAAGGGGCCAGACTTTTGGAAGTGATGGAACTTTTCTCCTCTACATCCCCAAAGGACTACCTGCCTTGCTCCAAGCCCTGCTCATTGCTGGATGGTTGTCAGTGCAACTCCAGCATGCTGGCCCAGTAGTTGAAAACGACTGAAAAGCACTGCTGAAAAACTTGTAACACCACTCAGCACTACAGCTTGGGGAACATTGATGCTGTGGCTTTACCACATCAATGCTGCATTTTAACTGACTCAAAGACTTGAAACCTCAGTAAACTATCCAGTGGGTGTTTAAGTGTCCCAGCACAGGAAGAGTACTCATGAAAATACTGAAGGAGCTTTCCAGTTCAAATAAAACAACATTTTATTTCCTCCAATAATACATTGCTTTAGTCAGGGCAATCTGACACTGTTCAAAAGCCCATGTTTAATTAACAGCAGTTAAAAGTTGTCTTTCTACATGGGAACTTAAGAGTAATTAACTTCAGCTGCTGAGCTTGTTAAGGACACTTCCTTGTCCAACACTCTCACACCACCTGAGCTGGGACTGAGGCCCCTTCACAGCTGTACCCCTCACACTCACACAGTCAGAACAGGTCTCCTCACCAGCTGGACCCCAGGATTCCCACAGCACAGCCTCAGATGTCCCCATCTTTTAAGTACCTTAATCATGGTATAATAACAAAATAACACCTCGAGCTGGTTCCTCAAGGAGGGACCCAGAACCAAGGAGCCCCTGGGCTTTCACATCCTCACAGTGTAAGGGTGGGAAAGTCTGGAATCATCCGCTCCTGCTGTGTCCCTGAGTGTCCCGGTCCCCTGGCTGGGCCACAGGTCCCTGTGCCCTTTGTTCTGCAAAGGGTCAGCACTCCATGGCCTCTTGCCTGGGGCTCGGGCTCCTGCCCCCCAGAGCTGAACCTGCAACTCTCAACCTGTAACTCAGCTGTACTGCAGCCGTACCCTGAGCTACCTGCACACAAAAATGCTGAGTGAACTCACTCTGCAGAAATTCCAGACTAAGTTTCCACTGGAAAGTTTTGCTGTAGTAGGGGTACATACTGGGGTAATGAAAACCAGTCTATTATTGATATGTCTATACCCACAGCGATTCTTGCAATGCAGTTCTTCCACCACTATAGCATATTCTGAACAACTTTCTCAATTTTTTTTTGGTTTTTTTACTATAAAAGCTTTGTTGACATTTGGGATGAAGTTCCTCGGAGAGCTCTACCAGTATCTGTCTACCTTCTAAATATAATCTTTCTTCAGACATCTATCACATCCTCCCATGATACACACAGAATCTGCTCGAGCTTTTCGTACCGTCAGTGACAGATTTAACTCTGCATTTGCCAAATTGGGAATAGCATAGATGTACCAGCACATCTCTGACGACATTTCTGTCCTTTCCCATCAATTATTAGACTGTGTAGCTACTCGTTGTCTCCCAACACCACATAACTGCTGAGAAAGAGCCTATTTTGAAGCTTGTAAAGAGCACAAGAAAAAAAAAAAGGCCCTCTGATGCTTGTTCTTTATAAACTGCACAGCAGGAGCCAGCTCGCAGTCCCTTCTCTGGACAACCTCTCCATTGCCCAGACTGCTTCTTGAGGTTCACTTGGACGTGTGATGTGCTTTGCACTTCTACAAAGCAAAATAATCCCAGAGGATTGCCATGGGTTTGAAGTCAAGGGCATGCCATGTTTACTTGTGATTTCTGTTTTCTTTGGGAAACTTTGGAGAGAAAAGTCAAAAATAAAATGTTCACCGCTGAGACAAAGCAGTGCTTCCAAGTGCAAATGTTTCCACAAGTGAAGAGGCCCTCTAGGTACCTAGATGTGACCATAACAGTATCTCTGCTTTGAAAACATTATGATTAGTCTCACTTTTTTTTTTTTTGAGAGAAGGAAAAGGTTTAAATTCAGGTAATGTTCTTCAAAGGACTACATTAGAGATGCAAAGATAAGCAAAGCACTCAAAAAATCATGAAACACCATCTGCTCTCTTTTATCTTCTAATGTCTATCAGCATCACCAGTGCTGCCAACATTAGTCACC
Source organism: Aphelocoma coerulescens (assembly GCF_041296385.1). Lineage (NCBI taxonomy): Eukaryota > Metazoa > Chordata > Aves > Passeriformes > Corvidae > Aphelocoma > Aphelocoma coerulescens. The sequence continues at coordinate 21,742,623 of NC_091017.1, forward strand.
CTCCTCATGATATTGGGTGTTTTTCTTATGCTCTCCGCTCTCATAATCAAAGTTATACAATAGCAGTTTATTTAAAATAAACTAAAAAAAATCCAATACACTTGATGCCTGAGAAAACTAGTGCAAGTCAGCAGCTCAGAAAAGCCAGTTAAAACAATTTAGATAGAATTAAACTGCTAAAATTTGTTATGGTATTAAGTATACTCCAGGGACTATCTATCAGAGTCGCTCAGCTTCCACAGGGGTACCAAATGGAAAACCACATTTAAGACCCAGGGTAGCACACTGAATCTCTCAAAAATCTGCTTTTGACTACGACCATAGAACACCCAAAAAATCCTGTTGCAAGCCACATTTTACACAGGCATAGCTCATGACAGAGAAGTCAACTGAACTCAGCGCCTTTGGAAGCCAGGCAATACTCAAGCACTGAGCCCCATATTGATTGTAGTCTCATTCTCTCCTCACATAAGTATCCAGGAGAACAAATGCAGCCTCTGCCTCTCTTGCCAACTTTACACTACCAGGATTACATCTTACTCAGCTGCTTCACACAGATTTTATTTTTATATAAAGCAAAGAAATTTTTTGCTATTCTGAAACACAAAGTATGTCACTGCCACTGCCTGCTGACACCAGGGTGCAGCTCATGACAAGTGCTGTAGGCACTGGAAAGGCACCAGCACACCTTGGCTGGCAGGTGGAGCAGGGCAGCCCAGGGAATGCTGCTCACAGGTGTTTTTCAACAACTCTGCACAGCTGAGCTGGGGACCCAAATGATTTGGATCCCTTTGTATGTCACCATCACCTGGGAAACTCCTCCATTACGCCCTGCTCTCTCCCCATCACATCCCTAGCATAGGTGCCAACCAAAACCGCAGTCTCATCCGTGGCATTTAATACTGGGAAGTAGGGGCTGCACTGTGCGAAAGCGTTCTGTTCTCAGCATGCGTGTCACAGGCTGCATCTTTGCAGGAGGCTCTGTGACTCATGCCTGACTCATGCAAGACCTGTACCACCAACACCATCTATCACAGCCAGAAAACAGAGTACCTGTCCTCAGGTTAGGAGCTATTTTAATGCCATGGGTGTTAAGGAAGAAATATGCTCAAGCCGAGGTAGCTGGTGCAAGGACACTTGAAGGAACATGATGCTGCCCTGATCCCCACAACCCTCCCTCAGCCCAAGCTCTGGGGCTTCCACGAGAAAGATTAAATGGCAGTACCCACCAGCTCAACTTAATTTAACCACAGCACCCTGGCATCCAAATCCCACTGAGGACTTTTGCACACACACTCTTGAGTTCAGGTACCCACACAGAAGAACGAACCCATGCACATGCTTGGTCCTTTACACAACCAAGTCCTGGTCTTTCTGGCACTGTGATTTGTGTGAGGCATTTTTCAAAGTTTCATGTCTTTTCCTATCTACATTTTCCAATATGAAATAGCAAAGTTAGTAATTTTCTTACTGTTACAGCTTTGCCCCCATCAAGAGTGAGAGGGGAAAACCAGGATTTCAGAACATTTGAATATTTCTTACAAAGTCACCTTCCTCTCTCCTTCCAGCCTCAGTAAAACAAAGCCACTTCTCCCCCACATTTAAAACCACTGAGCTCATTAACTACAAGTTAAAAACTCATTAAAACTATGAGTTTTGTGCTTTCCTGCTGCACAAGCAGCAAGCCTCACTCTATTTTCCAAGTCACAACTTCTTTTTGTTGTCATTTCTAATACACAGTTTTGTGCACAGAGGTTTCCTGAGAGCCATGTGGACTAAGACATGTTTCTTCACAGTAGGAATACAGAAATTGGTAGAAGAGCAGCACTAAAATTAAAGCATTTATTTGATCTGTCAAACAAAACCTACAGCACCCAACCCAGCAGTTCATAACATTACACTAGATTAAGAAAGCACAGGCAAAATGTGTAAAATAGTGGAAATAGAAAATTTGAAACATTATAGAGTATATTATATTTAGCAATATAATTTAACTGCACAGTAAAGCAAAACTGCTTAAGCATTGGACACATATATCATTATAGTTTATCCACTGCAAGTAACTCTGCCAGTGGAGACAAGAAATTGTAAGTTGCCTGCAGGGAATTCTTTTGGATGAATTATCAGAGGGCAGTTGAATATTCAAAACAAGACATTTTAGAAACGTACTTCTCAAAGAATATCTAGTCCTTCCAGAAAACCAGGCCAGATTTTTAATTGTGTATCTGTCAGTGCAGATCATCTAAATCAATTATTTAAATTATGCTCAGTTTTCAGGCATTAGTTTTAAGAAGGAGAAGAAAGAGGAGAGATCGATCATGAGATGACCTGCTTGGTTGATCTCTGGCCACTACTGCCAGAAGAGCTGTTAGGGGGAAGCGGACAGACATCCACACATGCAGGAATCCATCTTGTTAAGCTACTGCAAATCAGATCCAACGACCTCCTGGGCAGCATTCAGCAACTGCCATTAAAAATGGTCACCAGTACATGTCTAGAAGGCATCTTTGAACTAATTAGTCAGCTTCCAAACTGCAACAGCGTTCCAAGAAGAAAACAAACATCTCTTTATATTGTCACTTTTTCAAGTTTCTATTTTACCTGATCAAAACCATAAAGAGCTAACGGGCTTGGTGTTAAGAAAAAGGCTCAGATCCAAAGTCAGTGCCACTGCTGCCAAAAACTTAAGTCAGTTTTGGACTGAGCCATGCATTTGAAAATTTTTAAAGACCAGAGCTGTCACTTGTGTCATAGACTTAACTGTCTTAGATGCTTAGAAATTATAATAAAAAGCAAAATATGATGTTGTTAGCCTTAACACAAGTTATCTGCATCTAGCATTACCAGAATTCTTAACTTGTATGTTAGTGCAGGTGAAAGCAGTTAGGAAACAGCAGGATATTAGGAAGTATCATTTCAGAAAGCAGTCATACAGCAGATGAAGAAAAGGCCAGTGGCAGCATCTTTCTCCACATCCCCAATCCTTCAATTACCTTGTGGTGAACCATGGGGAAATCACAGCCTTGGTCCTAGGAGGGAGAGGATATGTGGTGGACAGTAAGGAAGAGCAGAGGAAGTGTTTTTTAAGAGTAACCATGTAAGCAGAGTCTACAAACCACCAGCAAATAGCTACAGAAAAACCAAGAATGAGTCCCTGCCACAGGCAAAAACATATGGTCCTATCTTTTTGAAGTAATTTTCCTGATTGGAAAAGTCAAGCCAAACATCTTGTTGCCTGTGAAGTGGGAATAATTAGGGATCCTACACAGCCATTTCCCAGCAACACCTGTACAAAGAGAAGTAGCTTCTTCTATCAATTGCAAAATAGTATTTTTTTAGAAGAAATTTATCCTGACACTCACAAGTCCACAGATTTATATTTCTTTGCCCTCTTTAAAACAATTATGTAACTAAATATAGAAAATAATTCTATTTATGCTATTTGTCATCTTAGAATTTGGCACAGAACCAAAGAAAAGAACACATGTAAACAAAATGCTTAAATAGCACAGGAAATATTCTTTTAAGATCTTACTGGGTTAAATCAATATGAATAAATGAATGAACTAGCAAAAGCTATCATTACTAATCCAACTACCATTGTATAATGAAAGGAAAAGTCTCATTGTAGCTTTGATACAACATTTAGTCCTTGGTTTTGATTGCCCTGTTTCTCTAGAGATTCTGATAGGAAATATGTGAATTAAGGGAGGAAAGGGATCTCTCAACTACTCAAAACCCATAAATAAATAAAGGCAAAACCCCAAAGCTAGTGAGACAGCTTCAGACACCTTCTTACATTCAATCCCTCTTCCCAGCACTTCCATGGAATGCTTCAATTTTTAATTTTTTCCTTTCTCCTATTGTTACCATTATGTTACCTATGAACCTCAGTTATTGGGGAACTCCATCTTCACTTAATCACCTTCTGGCTGATAGATCATCCAGCACAAACACCCAGGGCTAACTTGTCTTCCACAGGAATGACTTCTGGGAAGTGTGGTGCTCAAGGTCTATAAACTTCTCAGCCACATCCATGAATTTTAGCCTTCTGAATGCTTTACTAAACACTGTGCTGATTTCACCTTTGCAGAAGGCTTCCCCTTGCTTACAACAGCATGACAAGCTCTTATATTTTACACAGATAAAGCAGAAGCATTCTACAAGCTCTGCAGGTAGGGAAACAGACTTATTAGAACTTCAGTGATTAAATGCAAAGCTGCAGCCAGTTTATGATAGACCAGAACCACTCCTCCGACTTCTCCAGCAGCCCCATCCATGGATCTAAATTTCAAAGTAGCTCAAAGTGCATCCCAGGCATTTTAAGCTCTGGAGTTAAAAATTAATTTTGCCTAGCAACATGGCCTTAAGTTATCCTACTTTCATGTTTCAGTGATCCTTTTTGTTACAGAAGCAGCTTGGGTTCACCATCGGCCATTTCCTTTACAACTGGTACTGAGAGAACCTGGAAAAAGCTTCACTTGATCCATCCAACCTTGAATTTTCTTCCCTGCTTCCTGCACTAATCCTTAACTGAATATCACTGCCCCCATTTCCACCAGAACAACAATTCATGGAAATTACTTGCTTTTTTACCATACAACACAATATTTTAATTTCTGATTTTCTTTTGACATCTGTGAGGATGCACAGAGTTCACTATGGGGTCACCAGCTGCAAATGTCACTTCCCATATTTTTGTGGAGCCTCTCTTGACTACTTGTTTGTCTGCCATCAGGCAAGTTATCCTGCATTATTGTCAGTGCCTCTGCTTGTTTCCAAGGACAGAACATCTAATTGTTAATGATTAGATGTCCAAAATTCACCAACTTCATAACTACAACTGAAGATGCTTTGACAAAGCCTTCACCTATTCTATCTTCCCCAGTTTCACCCTATAAAAAAAATTGTCCTTTGAACTCCTTTATCTTCTGTGAAGAAAACCCTCCTGAATATGCTTCACACACACACACACCACTCCTTCCCAATCCTCAGCAGGGAAAAGGGACACAAATCTTCAGTTCAGAAAGAATTTTTCCTCACTTAAACAGGTTTTCAGTGGGAGCCATATGAAACTTTGTGCATCACCCAAATAATGTGTTTCAGGATTAATAGTCCTTTTTTTTTTTTCTTTTTTTTTTGGCCAAAACTCATATTGTTCCTGAAGAAAAAGGAAGCCTTAAATTGTTTATCAGCCACATTCTCCACATTGGATACCCTGCCAGATCTTTGCTGATCACTTTATATGCTGACACTGCTTTTATTTTTTTTGCTTGTTGAACTAATGTTTTTGTATTATTTTCACATGCTGTTCTTTGGAAAAACACAGATTGTTTTCCCAGTCACACAGCTCCCATCATTACCTTAGCCACAAGTTGTGTATCTCTGTTTTAGCCACAATCCCTCATCACTTAGTGTGATTTATAAACTCTGATATTCATTCAGCTCCCATGCTTTCAGACAAAGAAAAATAGCCCACCAAATGCTTGCAGGAACTACACTACCTGTCATTCTTTCTGTAAACCCTGGCATCTCTGTTCATTGCCCTTAGAAGAAGAAGAAAAATTAAGGTGAAGAGCATGCAACATCAGTGCTTCTTTTCTGCTCAAATGACTATGTGGGTTTATTTTCTGTTCCTGCAGGAAAATCTGGAGCTAAGTCCTCAAGGTATAGCTAAGCATATCACCTGTGATCTCCATGTTCCTCCTTGGGACATTTGGTGGCCATACCACAAAAGCAAAGCTCTTGGGCCAGGCTTCCCCAGGTAGCTGATACTGAGGTCAGGTTGTTCACAGTACAGTTATGCTGGCAGAACATGCAGTCCTAGGCTTTAGTCGTGCAGTGATTTCTCTTACAGTTTCCAGCAAGAGGCACACCTCATCACTAGAATGTTCACAGAGATATTTTTGACACACATTGTGGCCATTTTTTATTTCCCTGCTACCTCCATTTGAAATCTCAGTTTGTCTTGATTCTTTCCGAGTCAGAATCCTTAAGAATTTCTCAGGTCATTCAAAAAATTACCAAGAACCCTAGTAAAACTTGCAGAATTACATATCAAATTTTATTTTAATGGGGAATAAGTTAATTGAAACATAAAAGATGCGGAACTCTAAGCAATTGTAAAGGAGAATATTAAGTCAACATAGTGAAAAGCACATCTCCTCTACTTCCAAGATAGTTATCATTTCTTTTGTCCTAGTGGCTACAGCCTTTGGAAAAATCTCAGTTTTATATGTTCTTTGCTTTCTCTCAGTCACTCTATGGTGGTAAAACTATTAGTATTTAAAATTGAAGGGTCTGGCTAAGAAGTTTATCTTATCTACAAGAAGATTCTTTTTAACCAAAAGTTAGCAGTCCATGATGGATTCCAACTCCCACTTCTGAGCGAGGGTAACACCAGAGAGGGGGCGATGCCATCTCAGTGTTCTCTCACTAGGGCCACAGTGAATAGGGCTTCTCTCTGACCTGCCCTCATTTGTGCTCACACTGTTATGCACTCAGAGTCCCTGGGCCCCCCTACAGCTCTGTACCACATCTGTTTGGAACACAACAAAATCCCATCTTCCTCAGAGGCCCGAACAAATGAAACCAGTGACCTTGTTTCATTTCCTTTTCCCCAAAGGAGCACTAATTTCAGGGTTGCGTTGTAGCTGGCAGAACAGTATGTCTTACAAATGAAGCAGTGAGAAATAGCATTCCCAACATTATATTGCATAATGCAAGGCACTGAGATTTACTATGTTAGTCACGAGCCTTTACATACTGTACTCATCTATTCACAGAGCACTGAATCCTCCTTCTTAGAAAAGGCTCCTACATGTCCCATGCTAACAAAGATGACATTTACGAGTTTTACCATGAGTCTTCTTTCTCCTCAACTAATTCTGTCATGGTAGGAGTATGTCACTTATTTATGGCACGCATTTGGGTGGAGTGGGGGGTTTTAATCACCAACTCAAGGAATTTTTGTTGCTGGACATTTTGGCCAAGGCTGTGTTCATTTAAGAGTGGCTCAGATTTAGTAACACTGAGGAGCCCAACTGGAAGCACTTTAGGAATATGTATTTCAGGACACTTCTAATTAATCTCAGATTAGACACCCTGAAGTTAGAATCCTAATAATGGGTCACTGAACAACTGCCTTGGACAGTGACCTAATTTTAATGCTAAAATGATTTCATCTATTTTATTGCTGCTGAGAGGGAAACAAAGTAATTAGCTGGTGCTTTTTAACAGGACAACCAGCAATTTAAGTTTCTTTTACAGAGAAATAGTCGGAATTGCAGAGTTATCCACAAATAAATCTTCACTGAATTGCTTCTCCACTGCCAAAAACAGGCCCCCATGGCACAGAGAGCAGAGGTTGATAGAAGAGAACTGCATCATTAAAAACCTAAAATGTGTTATTCCTCTTTCTCATGCAAACATTGCTTCTCTTTCACAGCCTTAGAGACAGAGTAAGAGCATCCCATTTGAAGGAAACCTTCCCTCCAGTTGCTTTGGAGGAAGGAGTAAAATAACCAGTACAAGCCTACACAAACAAAGTGAAAAAATCCCAAACCCCTAGAAGTGAAATACCTTAGATATTTTGAAAGTCTGGTTACCTTCTGACCAAACTTCCTATCAAATACTTGACCAGATCTTTAGGTGGTCCAAAATGAGCATTGATGGAAGTCAAGTGACAACCACTGCCGCTTCATGAACAAAGTCAGCAGTCTGGGTGGGGATTTGGGAACTGCACCAGAGGCACTAAAGTTGCTCTCTCAGAGAAAAATCAGTAACTCTCCCACTGACTGCAATGGCCAACAACTACACACAGCTGAAAATCCTGCTCCTGGATGGAAACAGAAGCACAGGCAATAAAACACCAGAGCAGATCTCGTCCAACAAGATTACTTCTTTTGCAGAGACTCATAAAATTAGTGGATTAAGGGTGCACAGTTAAATTACTCTAGTTAGATTTTACCCAGGCAGCTGGTGCTGTACCTCAAAAATCTTGATTTAAAAAGTAAGTCAAATTGATCTGAATATAAACAAGGCCTTTTAAATTTAAGCTGTAAAGAAAGAATAACAATAAATGACAGTGTTTCAGTTTGAAGGAAGGTGTCTCATCAGTTACTAAAAGGATTTTTTAAAAATATCTTCCTTAAAAGATCTGTGATAGAAAAGACAGCATACTAGTCACAGATTTAGAAGTGGTAATGAAGTGGAAGAAATTCTGATTACTGGCAGCAGAACAGGAACACAAATCTAAAAACTGAATCTCAAGCATAAAACTCCCAAAATTTATCCCAGAAATAATTTGTTCGTAAGCTTAAAATTTCACTTCAAAAACCCCCCACAACTATTTGTAGCAGGAAATTTTGAAAATGTGAGCCAAGTCTAACTGTTACATACATGTGCAAAAATCCCAGAAATACCCAGATGACAGCTCAGAGATGCCACATCTCCCCTCCACTTCCAGCTGTTAGTCTGAAAACTAAGAACAACAGTTTAAAGGTCAGCACAATTAACTATCTCAGTAAGTCTTGCTGCAAAACCAGCATCCAGCTAAAGCCCATAATACCCACAACTTGAAGGCACTGTCTTTATATTGGCTATTTAAAAAAGTATCCATGAGAAGCTGCAGTCACACTAAGCCATTACAAAATATTCCCAAACACTCATACAAACACAATTTTTGTAACCATTTCAATGGCATTCACCATTCCTTTTATTTACATTCTACTATCACACATATGAGAAGCCACTCCAAATATGCATGCAGTAATGTATTTGCACAGTTCCTTCAAAAAGGCTTTGTGAGCTTGGAAGACTTTTTATCCAAGAGCAAGAGCATTCTGTGCGATCAGTGACCAAATGCACAGTGCAAATAACAAATTGCAAACAGCAGACAGAGCAACTGACAGGCTGAAACAGACAAAAAATTTTGAATAATGGGTAAATTAATGGAAATTGAAATCTGTTCACACATCATTTATGGATACAATGGCTAAAATTTCTGCATAACAAAGTTTTGAAATAATATTAGAAAATACTACAGGAAAATGCTATGAGGCTATCAAGACTGGAAGATTATTCTTGTTTTTCCTCCCCAGTTTCTTATAATTATACAGTCTAAGACAAGAAAAAGACAGCTTTACTGGATGAGTAAGTTACATAAAAATCTAGGATTTCCCCTTCTTTCCCATTTTATTGCAAGGTGCATATTTTTCAAGAAATGCAAATAGAAACTCAGTTAACATCAAAAAATATCAGGATGAAGAGCATCTCAAAGAGCTCAGATTTGGTATTTCTTTGATCATCAACTTGACCTTTGCCTGCTAAACAGCACAGAGACAAGGGAAGATAGATCAGCTGTCTTCACAGATGAAAACTAAAGAACATCAAATACAATCACTGGTGCCACATAAAAATCTTCAAGTGGGACACTGGCTGCAGAAGGTTACATGGATTCAAATAACTGCGGGACAAGCTGAGAGGTATCAAATGGAAACACAGCACTTTTCTTACAATGTGGTGACACCTCTGAGTTAGGAAGTCCCTCAACTAAAAATCCCTCCTGGCAAGTGAAGAGTGAAACCATGCCATGAATGCCCTGCATCTTCAAGACAAGATTCACATGCCACACCAATGTTTGTAACTCTTCTTAGGTTCTTACATCTGATGCACTTAGAAACAAAAGAACTAAGACATCTAATGCACATTTTTTCCTTCCAAAAATCAACAAAATAATACGACCATAAACTTCAAACATTTCAGCAATGGTTGTAATTTCAAGAAGCACAATGAACAACTTAAATCTACATGGCAAATCTGTCCCAATGCTGAGCACTGAAGCAGCAATATCAAAAGATGCAGCTCTGAGTCTGAACAACTCAACTCAGTGCCACATTTGAATTTTATGCTACTCTGTGCAACTCCCCCTTGCCTTTGTATTAGAAGGTTTTAAATAAAAATGTTGTTCAAAGAGATGCTACCACTTTGTTTCCCTGTAACTATAAGAAACTTTAATCCTAAAAAAGTTGAAGACAGTCATCACCCAATTGAAAATTTAAATTTAAGAAGAGAAGCAATTCATCCGGGTTGGGCTGCAGCTGACTAGACAGATAGAGTTAAGATTTCTTTCAGTGTTCAGGAACTGTAGACAGCACAGTTTCTAAAATGCTTTAGGAGGGCTACTGTGTATTAGCCAGTAAATAGTTGCAGGTGAAGCCCCAGAGGATGTTCCAATAAATCATTTAAACAATACCTTTAGGTGCCTAAACCAATACAGTGGTAGTGAGCCTGCGCTTACAAGTCCGTATTTGGCAGACAATTGACCGCTTCAGGTTTGTTACTCTGACATCAACACTACTAATAGGACTAATTACTGTAGCTTGTATTTTTCTACTTCTCAAACAGCAAGACAAATCCAAGCTTCCTGCCTTGCATTTCCAACAGAGTAGAAGCATCTGTTCTGAAGATGAAAAGTGGCATTTGCTTTTAAGTTCTTTAAAATAATCCCCATGCTTTTCAGAGTGTAAGGACTAATGATTTCTGTCAGTTTGGATGTTTCAGGATCCTGTTCTAGTGAGCTACATTTCTGTCACATTTTTTTCCTGGATAAAACACAAGTAAACCCCAAAGCAACAAAACTTGTACAGCTGCAAAGCCTTGAGAGGTGTATTCCACTCCATCCATCCAAACTACACTCTTTTGGATACAGTGTGACTTCAGACAACCATTACAGGGGTCTTCACCTAAGGATTACTAAAAAACATATTGTGTTCTACTTACAGTTCAGACTGTGTGTGAGGAAAGCACTGTGGCTGCTTAGAGGACAACCCCTGTGATTTGGGAACATGGTTTCTGTGAAGTCTGGTCCCTGATTAGAAGTACAGGAAGAAAAGTATCAGCAGAGCAGCTTCAGGCCAACACTGGTCTGCATGTGTTTCTCTTCAGTGCAGCCCACTAAGGCACAAGGCATCCTCCTCCCCAGCCACATAAGAGGTGAAGTGATTTACTCTCCACAAGGATTGGACTCAAAGGTAATGTACATAATGCTGGGAGACTGACTAGAACTCATGGACTCACCATCTTTTAAAATGGAATAGGGCCATGCAAATGCAGTTATTTCTGCAGCACCTGTACCTATCATGTCTGGACTGATGCCTGTCCAGGTGGTCTGAATATGTACTTTTTAACTGTATCTTTAAATACTAACTGGCACCGAACACAATTCAGTTTCCCATCTCTTTTCTCAAACAGAAATAGGCATTTATGCATGGCACTTGAGCCAATCCTGTCTAAATAATAAGACACAGAACAAAAAGTTGTTGAGAAAAACATGCACAGAAGGGTACTGCTATCACATCTCATGCTACTGCATATGTGTTCTGGCAGGAAACACTTCAAATACAGCCCAAGTAGTAAGATAAGACTTAAATCACAAGGAGGAAAGAATTAGTATGCACTAGAAGGTATGTATAAAACAAGCAAGGCAAAATTATTTCCCTGAAATTAAAAGTGTAATTACTTTGGTGCAAAGTTTCACACATCTCACAGATATTTTAACAGCTGCACATCTACTGCTCCGAAATGCCCCTTTGTTGTAAACCCGTCTCCATCCTTGATTACCAGCACTAAGACTGAAAAAATTTCAAATAATAAACTCCATACAAGCCACAAAATTCACTCTGTTCCATTTCCACCTAAACATCTGTTTTTCCAGTGATGGACATGAAGGACAAGGACTAGGAGATAGGCTATTCTACCATTCAGTCTTCATAAAGTAACTGAAAAACTCAAAGGTCACCAGTTTTGTGATCACTATCTCATATCAAATAAAAAAAATCCCATCACCTTACAGTAATTGTCTGCTTCTCTGGCAGTCTGAAGACAACTCTAATAGCTTACTGTATTTCAGAGTCTGAGGCAATGAAGAACCAAACTGCTTGGCTTGGGAAAGATGAAAGGGAAAGTAGTAAAAAAAAAAAGACCAGGAGAGTTCTAAATTATTACTACTTACTTCAGAGTTAATATAGTGATCTTTCAGAAGGGAAAAGAAGTTAAAAGGCAGTATAGGCCATCACAATAGACTAAATGCATATAGATACAACAGTACTTCAGGAAAGCGAACAGATGACAGTCTGGATGATCTGTCCAAAAGCACAGCTAACATCTGTGCTATTTTTTTTAATTGCACTTATGAGCAGTGCTTGACTGATCATTATTTTATATATTCACAGCTGAAGAAGCAGTTTCCATCTGACAAGAGTATCCTGCTGCCTGGCATTTGTACTTTTTACTAATATCCCAATTACATTACTACTGGCGACCAAGAAGTGGAACAAAGTATTCAGTAAGAAATATGGCCATGCCAAATTATCTCATTCTCAGACGTTCAGTCTACACAGTCTTGAAAAACAAAACTATTTATATGGCATAATGAAGTACTCAAAGATCAGAACAATCTTGAATAGAAGGCAAAATAGAAATCAAACACCAAGTAAATGGAACAAGTCTTCTGTTGAGTAGGTTTGACTGACAAGATCATCCTTACTTGCTGTACTTGCTGTCAAAGAGTGACAGTCCATGCTGAGGTGCTTGAACAAGCAGTGAAATAAAAACTTACTGTCAAAGGAAGTAAGAAAACTTAACTGTCACCAGCTGTCAGTGTACCAGCCTTACCCTCTTGTTCTTAGTCAATTCTAGTTGCTTTAAAACCTTGCCAACCTAGAAGACATATCAGGTTGATCAAGAGTACAAGACAGAACTGACAGCTGACAGGCTCATGATAGCCCTTCTTCATGCAGCCAAAGACATCAAATGGGAACAAGGGATGAATTTAACAGACCCCAGCACCATTTTTCATTATAAGAATGTGATGTTATTTGCTGCTCTGTACTATTTGGATACCATCCACCTACTGCTTGATGCCTCTGGAAGAGCAGCTTCCCAGATGACTAACATTGACTCCCACAACAGAGAAGATGCTATGAAAGAACAATACAGGGAGCAACGAAGAACAAAACAATTTCATGTCACATTTTAAAGCCAGAAAAATTACACATCCTATTTATTTCCACCCTCTAGAGACTTATTTAATCATTACTCAGTAATGCCTGGTGGCAAAACTCTCAGGGTTTTGGTTTTGTTTTGTCAAGAGCAATTACTATAATTTCTCTCTCATATACAACTTTACCAGATGATGGTTGAGATTATTAACAAAAACCTGAGCGCTGCAGCATGCACTGCTCCAACAGTAAAAGATAAGGAGAAACAAGTCCCAACTGTTCAAATACAGAGTTCAAAAAGCCCAGATATGGCAATATCCCAAGGGCTGACTTAATGAAACTATGCACTCCTTGTAGGCAACACACTTAAAGAGACCTGACTGAGAAAGCCTACTGTCAATCAGAGCAACTACAAAATTATGTGCTAGCATTGTTAAAATACACTAGAGTTCTACCTCACCAGTTCTATACACGTGTATGTACTTTAGATTATTTTATGTTATCAATATGCCCATTCACTTCTGCTTGTTTCTCCTGCAATCAGCTGCCAAACACTGACACCTTCCCATATTCTTGAGCAGCCCCAGCGACTGCAGTTCTGTTTACCTGCTCACCAAAGCACTGTTGGGTGGCTAAAGAATAGAAGAGCCCTTGATGCACCTTTAGTTTTAATATTGATATATTAAAGCACATAGGCTTGTTTAGCACCCCTGAAAAAAGACAATCCCAAGAATCATGCACTCAAGCATGAGCATATTTTTTCAGTGAATGATTCTCATGAACATCCCAAGTCTTTCCAATGCTAGTCCACAGAGCATGCAAGTGCTGCACCTCTGGTCCCCTGTCCTTTGATTTTGGAACTGAAGCAAGCTGTGCTTCTTGAGAGAGACAGATCAAGCCATCAGCCAAAACACAATTTTCTTGGTCCATCTCCCTCATTCCTTGCACAGCTTGGATCCTACTAGATGGACCCTACTAGAAGCCCTTCCAAGCTTCTGTTAGCTACTCATGCAAAACAAGTGAGGGAAGGAACTTCATGCACTGCCTCATTGTTAGGAAGATAGCACCTCTTAGGGCAAAGACAACTTGTATTTCTGCACTTCTTTGCCCCCACTTCTCAAACCAGTCTCAAATGTTGGCCACATGCAGAATGACACTTTGTGAAAGAACAGTGTGTTCTTCTAACAAAGAGTGACCAACAGATAGTTCAAGCCACAACATCTGGAAATGAGCCAGCCAAATTCCTGCCTCTCCTCCAGAAGAGATTTTAAAAAAACCCCAAAAATCCAATGCATCTCAGATATCACAATCAGAAACTACATAAGGGACATAACAGATGAGATACTGTAACAAAAAAGCTCTTCATAAATATGCTACATACAGTAGCTTGAAACACAATCATCATTTTAACAGCTACACTGAAATGTTTATTGCAAGTAGTCGACAGTTCACGTCAAAACAGAAAAATACAAATGATTTCAAGTTTTCTTCCTTCTGAAAGATGCTTGGTAAATGCTATGACAGGTTTGTTTCTCTCTTTGAATGCCAGATACGTTCAACTAAATGTAAAGATAACCGTAAAACTCAACTCGAGCTCTTACTTCTCGTGGATCATCGCTATAGTTTAATAAAGATATATCTAGCCAAACTAAATATTCAATTTCTCCTGCATAGCCACTGTGGATAAAAGCCTTGTACCTATTTACACATGAGCAAGCAAGACAGCCTTTGACAGATTTACAAAAATGAAGCTGAGCATTAGGGTAATAAAAAGCCTATCTTGACTTGGACATTGATGATGTGTAAGAAAAGCAGGAAAGCACCAATCCAGTTCTGATCTCCTACCAGTCTACCTGGCAGGTCAGGGGCAGGAAGTGATTACAACCCTGGAATGCACATAACAAACCAAACACTCTGGGTAAATTCTTTGTACTTTGTTGAAACAGTCAGCATTTCCCTCAAGTGCCAGTTTCAGTCCCAATGACAGACAGTCACACCTCCTGCCATCCTGGTAAAGGGGAGATTGGTGTCTTATCAGTACAAGGCAGTCACCTTTACTTCCACAGGACAGCTGCAGAGATCATGACAAAGGAGCAGGGAAGATAATAGCAGGGGGGTTAGATAATGCCCAAGGCAGAAGGGTTGGAAGTAGATGATCTCTAAGGTCCCTTCCAACACAAGCCATTCTATGACTCTGCGATAGAGCAATATGATGTTGTACTGGACTGATGAAATAGCTGGTCAAACACTGTGCACGCTATGGAAACCAAAAGGATAGGTGTCCTGCACAGGACACAAGAGTGTCTGCAGGACAGATGGACCAAAGGCTCAGTAAGAACAGATTTTAACTCACTGGAAAATTTAGAAGGTATTCTGATTTTATTTTAAACTTGGATAATCAATAAACACAAAGCACATGGCTGTGGATTTTTCTTAAACTTAATAATCTTTAAAAATTTCTTTTGTCCTTCTTTCATGCATACAAACCCATCCAAATTCAAGATCCTCAGAATCTGATCAGTTTAGTTTCTTTCTCCTTGGGGCAAGGGATACTAATTAGATGAGCTAGTGAGATGCCAGCACACAATCTAGGAACATTTGGGTGGATGTGATGGTTTGCACAGAGCTCAAAATAGGCCTCAGGCACTGAAGGGTAAAACATGAAAGGAGAAGAGGAGGACATGACATGATGGACCCAGTACAAGTCCTTTCAGATAATTTGAAGTCTTAGCTGAATCTATGTCCCTGTAAAACAATCACTCAAAAGCCCTGCTTTTCCACACTAGCCCAATGTTAGGTGCTAGGATAGACATTCAAAAGCAGTCAGCACTCATCAAGTTCTGCTACAAATAAGTTTCCTGGCAATTATCAAAGGGATCAACACTAGGACTGATACAGAGCAGTTACAAAAAAAGACTGAAATGCAATTTCTTCTTCCCATAGGATTCATGTTTATTACCAATGTTTACCAAAAAGGCAAAACATCAGGCTGAAATATCCAAGATCCAGGGCAGCTAGACTTCCAAGCCACTATTTTGGTGGCAAAAGCTGCTGGGTATACAAGAAAGGTAAATCCATTGCACATCCCATACCACAGCCTGAGTCCTTCTGCCATGTTCCCAGCAGAAGAAACAGATTTCTGGAGAGGGATTTCTGTGCCAGCATCCCATACCCCAAGGAAACAGGATTAAGAGGTTCTCTCATGGTGCTTGAATGCAAAGGGGGAACTACCTTCTCTCATATATGGCCACTCTTTCCTCCTCCCACTCATTCCCCAATCATCAAACATCTCCTACCAAGTCTTTCCATCCTTCCTGAACCCAGCTCATCCCCTCCATCAGCTTTGATTCCACAAACAGACTTTTCCTAACCAGAGGATGCAAATCAATCCCAGCCGAATCAGTTACTGTTTTCTTAGGCCAACTTTAAATCCAAGATTAACAGGGAAAACTTGAAGTAACTGAATGTCCTTAAGTCTCTGTAGAACACATTAACTTGGCACCTTGACCAGCTACTGATCATCCATTTTACTTCAAGTACAACCAATAGTTCTCCACATTCTCTTTGTAGCCTGAATGCTAGGATGAATTCCTAAGTCTGAAAGATTCTGCTTCAGGAAGCCTGCAAAGGCTTCTGTTCAGTCACTTCCCTTCCCATAATGTACCACACACAATCTAGAGGCATACAGCTGAGCTAAGGAACACAGAGGCTGGGAAAAGAAGAAAAAACAAATCCACCACTACTCAACTGTCATCAAGATGTTTACATTACTCCAACTAGATTCCAAAGCAAGGTCTAAGCTTTGCTTTTTAAATTGATTTCATTACTTCTCCCAGCCTCCCCTATTTCTCAGTTTGGACAACAGCTGGCATTTACAGCAGTCCAACCAGCCGCATGACAAAGCGTACATCCGAAATGCAGCTCAGGGAAAAATCTGCAGAGACAGCTAAGATTTAAAAACTCCATCTCATTGATGGTGTGTAGGAGGTGGAAAGAAGCACTGCTAAATCTGTTACCTTTCCTGTGAATGATGAGCATACCACCCCTTCCAAAAATAGACTACGGAAGAAACATTATGCTGGTGACTGTGAAAAAGCAAGCTCACTACTTTGGCTCAGACATCAGGTCAGCTGTATGTGAACACATGCCCTCCTTCAAAGCTACTGGAATAGCTATTACTTAGGTTTTTTCTAAAAAGTAAACACATGGAGTCTATTGGAAATAACAGTGCTTTAAAAAATGTATCCTCATTTCAAGAAGCTGTTTTATAAATTCCAAGCTAGCAAAAGGTAACAACTGACATAAGGCTCCTAGTAAAAGTTTCCACCTTCCACCTGCTGGTCTGACAAGCTTGTGCTGCATTCTATCACAACAGCCATCACTGATCCCTCCTGCCTTCACCTTTTAAACTTTCACTATGCAAATATATGCTCATAAAGCCTGTCTCCACGCTTGGACAAGGAAGAGAGTTCAGCTGCTAGATGCAAAGGTCCAGCACCATCGAATACAAAAAATGCACTTCAGAAAAATTACTCAGACCACAGTAGGTATGAGGAGAAGGGAGGAAATCTGTCTTCCATCTGAAGATCTCTGCAAAGCCAGTGACTTCAGTCTTGACCTGTTACAATAATTTTCACCTGAAAGGGAAATTAATTCAGCCTCCAGCTCTGTTGGATCTCTGACCTTTCTCTACAAAACAATTTACATACAGTATGTCTGAACTCATTATATTTTGAGGGATTTGTAAGATGATCTGTCACAGGCACAAAATTAAAAATGACCCAGCCATTAAAACTGGTGCTACCAGGAATCTGAAAAGAATCATTTGTTCAGATCAACCATATGAAGTATTAGCTAAGTCAGACAGGGGTTAATCAAACATCTCTGAGTGCAGTTCTTACATAAGATATGCTGGTAGTTAAGTAATGAACTGAAGTGTTTGATGCCACAAGAGTGATGTTATTATTTTTAATTGACATAAGTATATTCATTAGGCAAAGTATAAGTGTTTCATGCACACATTATCATCTATAAACTGCATTATGGATATAAATTCTACCAAACTGGCCATCAACTGCATACAGGATTACAATTAAACCACACATTTCAATACCTTTAAAGTATCAACTTACTATAAATCATTAGCTTAATAATTAAAAACACTTCAAATTAGAAGCAATCAGAAGCTCACAGTGAGTTCTCAATACCAGAGATGCTAAGAGGTTTTACAGCTTCCAGCCTCCTTCCTAAAGGCTCACACAAAATCAAGACAACCTGCAAGTCTTAAAAGTGCTCTGTAACCCAGCTCAGTTGCCCTTGCAATTTCCTTCCCCAAGCATATTTCGCATTACAACCTGTAAAAGCCATTTGCTTTAGATGTGATAGCTTGTTTCAACCACTGCTTCTTCCTTTCTTCATCTTGAATGGACATTCCCTGTTAGAAATACTGTCTCTATAGATAAGAAGAGATTTCTTGTGACTGACACTCAACCTGACACCCTAATTGAACTTTTCACAGCACTCCAAGGTAATGCATGTCCATTTAGACCACAAAGAACCCTTTTGGCCTTAAAAGCATCACAGGAAATCAGCAAGGGAAAAAAAAATCCACATATCTGTCTTACAAATAATAGTACATGAAGAAAGAACTACATTACACAATTAAAAGGTACAGCAGAGGTCAGCCAAAAAAGCCTAGAGGCTTTGCTTCATCCCATGGCCCCTGAGAAGAAATATGCATGGCTGACATAATACTGGCAGGGTATCAGCTGCTCTAGGTGATGCCCCTTCCCCACAGGATGGAGTGGGAGGTGGGACAGAGGGATTAAGCTTCTTTAAGGGCACAAATCCTGTTTCATGTGCTTCTGAAGGAGCAGCAGTTACAGACAGCTCCTCTTTCTGTTCATAGCTAACTGACCAACCAGGGTAAAAGTAGTTCTCTTCTGGCTGCATATCCTCATCTTGAGCTTCATTTTGACTTTTCTGACCCAAGCCTGGAAAACCTCCAGGGCATGTGCTAATCAAGCACAAGGAAATAGCTCTGAAAGCTAACACCAAAAGCTTGGAGGGCAATCAATACGTCCAATACATTTCAGAATCAGGCTTTCTGCCTGCTTCACTCTTGCAAAAAGCATGTTTTTTTGAAGGACAACTTTAGCAGCTTACACATCCAATTTGCTCACAAGGAATATTTTGCATTAGACAAGCCACTGGCAAAAGAGACATGCAATCTAAACGTTCAGATGCATTTCTGAGACGTTCTATGTAGCTTTGTCCAGTAACAAATTTCAGTATCCAGATATACCATAGAAGCTTTTGAAACACTCTGAGACAAGTACTTAGAAACTGAAACATTATTACCAATCATCTTTATCCAGGCCACTTAACTTCCTCTAACAAAAAATTAAGACAGTTGAAAGTAGGTCAGAGCCAGAGAGTTTAATGACAGTTTACTGTAGAAAAGATGGATCATCTCTTCTTTTTCATTATGTCCTAGCAGCTTCAAAAAAGTCCCAGACACCTGCAGGCTATATCCAAGCTTTTATCTATTACTCCACAGATTCTTTAGGAAGTTATATCAGTGGTTAAAATAGCCACCAAAATGGTGTATGTGATATGACACTAATATTTGCTGATCATCACAAGTACTCTGATATAAATTTCCTTTCTTCTGATAGTAACAACAGCACTACCAGTAATTAGGTAGTCCTAATAAAGCACCCCACTTTATTTCTTTCATCCTCCCTTTCCCTCTTAACCTACAGGGTTTCTTTGGAAGGGAGATGACATAGAGATTAATCTCTATTTTCAGAATGTCAAGCCAATCTCCTCAGGGAGGTATTTACTCCACACTTCAGTTCTTGAAGTTTACACAGCCCTCATCATCACATCAATCCAGGACCCCAATTTGCTACTCATGCCTATGAAACATCCCACTGCAGTGCTTTGCTGAACAGACTGGCAGACAAACACATTGCAGTGCTTTGCCAAAATGTCGTTTCAGCACCATAAACTTCCACCGCTAGCCAAAAAAACCTGCCAGCTGCAGTCCTTGACTTTTACAACATCAGCAAGTCACACCAAATACCATCATCACAAATACTCTGGAGACAATGACTTCCAGATAGGCACAGAATGAATCACATTTAAGCTTCTGACCTTCCAAAGCTTGCACGCTCCTTCTTGGCCAGCAGAGGAAAGGAGCATTGAAACGTGGCAGAAGATGCTAAGGAGACACTTATAGTAACCTGCTAATACCTGGAAGCTTGTAAAACCTTTACCTTAAGTTGCACAAAAATGCCACTTCAAATTTTGCCCAGCTATCATGAGTTACATGAAAACTATCTCCCATCTGAAATTGCTGAATCTTTCACACAAAAGTAGTCAAGAACAGGAATATAGTTGGCATGAATATGTATCACCCCCAAATGAACTTAGAAGTACTCCTCTCACCAAATAGCGCCTTCCTGAATATTTAGCATGGGGTTGGAAACTATTCAGAACAGGAAAAAGAATTCTGTCAGTACTGCATGAAATCCCATAGATGGATGCATAGGAAAGACAGGGACACTGAAACGGAACTGGTCCCACAGTGCAATGGCCATACCTACACAGGGGAGATCAACACAGCAGGAATGTGGGGGGAATACTAGGTAAGTTACACAGAAACAGGAGATGGAGGATATAGGAGGTGGAAAGAAGACCAGAGTAAAGAAGAGGGAGGAAACCAAGCAGAGTGTAGAGAAGCAAAACCCTCATAATAAATGCAAAAGGCAATCTCCCAGTAAAAGGATGGGGAATGTCTTTTGCGCTTCTCCCTCATAAGTTAAAGAAAAAGAAATTAAAAATTGTGTTCTGCTATTTGTAGATATTACAAGTATTATCTCATTAGCATGACATGAACAATTCCTAGTGGAGAATGTGTTTACCCTTCTATCAGCTGGGAAGCAATTCTTTTTGGAGAACAAGGGAGATAGGCATACTCAGTTTAAGATGGGGGTATTTAATTTCTCCGCAATCAAAGATAAATCTGAGGTTAAGCAATTGCTAGAAAACAAAGAACAATATGACGCCACCCAAAAGCTCTGTAACTCAATCTCTCCACAGGTAATTAGGAATACATTATGGTCAGAAGTAGTGAAGGCAGCAGGTAGATCCCAAACATCAGTCTGCACTAAAATGTTATCTCACAGCATGGAAGCCATTAGGAAACCAGGAAAACTTGCAAGACCTTTACATTAAACTGACATTTGCTCCTGAATTAATGAAGAGCAATAGCCTCCAGGATATTGTGATAACAGCTTACAAGTTTTCTTTGCTCAAGTTCTGCTTAAATCACAGCTATCAATGCACTGAAATGCTTTGACAGAGAGAATATGGTCTTCCTTCAAATACTGCTGTTTTGCTCTCTGAGAAAAAATACTGGCAACATGCCCCACAGTAGGAAAAGTATTTTCTCTGCCAACCAGGGAGGTCAAGCATAAGTTGCCATTCAAAGTTCTACCAGCACTTCAGCATACTCTTCAACAAACACAAACTCTGGCACTTCTATCTACAGTCACCCATCTTCCACTGTCTGTTTTTTTCCACCCAAGTATTATTTTCTATGCATATTCATTTCTATCTTGCCTAGCCTAATTTTAAGTATTTCAAACAGTGGTGTTCAAAGTGACATAAAATTGTACTCTGAAGTCCTACCAGAATGTGCACATACCTGCCAAGAAGGAAGTGACAGGTAAAAAACTCTTGCAAAAGAAAGGTACAAGAAAACCATTGTATTTCCTTGCTGGCTTTGCAATCTCTTTGCCCCTCCTGTTAATCAGCATATTTTTTGTGAGCATCATTAGCATATTTCATCAAATAAAATTTTCTGTAAACATTGGAGTCTGGTTCATACACTCCATGCTGTTCTTTACCGTGCCACTATGCAGTATCAACATATACAAAGCTACATATGGGAGGCTCGCCCATGTGGAAACACCAGGAGAAAACAGAACTGCATCAATGAAACTGCATTAAGTGGCCTCAACTGCTACTATAATGTGCTTCCAAAATAAATTCAAACCACTAAATCAAAGCCACTTGCATTCCAACACTCAGAATTCATACTGGATTCTAACACAATTTCACAGGTCTACCGACATTCATACCTCTGTACAACCTAGATGATTCATGAGCTTTCCCATCAAAAATACATGTGCTGTCATGAGGAGGAGATTGGACTGTGTACATAAAGCAGATTCAAAACTTTAATATCACCTACTGGTGGGTGCCTTATGATCCATAACAAATCAGAGTTTGCTGTTTCTAGAATACAGATTAGCTTTATAGAATGAATTTGTTAGAGATATTTTAGTACAACACATCATTAATTCTGAGATCAGTAAGAAAATCTCTACCAAAATAAATCAGTCCAGCTACACTACAATCAAAGAGATATGTCAGCTCACTGACAGCTCCACTTCCAAGAATTTAAAGAAACAGCTAACAAAGGCTTTCTCTTAAAAGGGTCTTCTGTGAATCAGCTCCTGAGCAATGTGGATCCCCTAATGGGAAATCTATCCATCATTCTTCCGCTCTCAATCAATCTACAGACATTAAAAAAGGAAACATCACTAACAGCTGCTAAATATCCTTTTTGTTTTGCAGCAGTCACTCACATACATTATGCATAGATCAAGAATAAAGCAATAAGGGAAAAAGAAAAACCTGCCTCAGACTACGTGCTCTGCACATTATGATTCAAATAGAAATTTGAAACCAAGTGTTGTCTGACTGATGTTCAGCTGTGACTATCTGAGCAAGCCTTCTCCTATAAATCACCTAAACCATGTTGGTTTCCTTGAGAAAGACCAACTATGTGCTAGTTATCCCACCAGAAACCATGCTATGCAAGCTTGCAGGCCAGGCTGATGGGGCTTTGAGCAACCTGATCTACTTGAATGTGTCCCTGCTTGTGGCAGGGGGTTTGGAACTAGATGATCTTAAAGGTCCCTTCCAACCCAAATCCTTTTATGCTTCCAAACTGCTGCTGTAATTGCTCCCACACACCAGCCAGGAGTGTCACATCAAAACAATGGTGAGGCCCACCCTGAACAACCAGAAATGCCATCTCTGCATTGCACAACAAGACAAACTGGCACTGCTTGCATCAGGTGCAAAGGGTTAGACCTATGACTGCCTGGCAGGCCCACTATGGACCTAGATCATTTGATATATTTAATCAAACGTATCCATTCTCTCCTGTGACATTTTATTAGAGCCAGAAAGGGTAAGAAGTAGTTGAGGAGGGCAGTTAGATGCTGCTGTGCCCCTACAGCCTGCTTGTTTTACAGTATCTACAGAAAAGCATCAACTCCAGAAGTTAGTTGGGTGGAGGCCATTTCTGCATTTGGCACGCCAAAATCTTACTGAAGTTTCCTTGCTTAAATCAAGGCTTGATATTTTGCTCATACTAAATGCTCTGGGAGATCAATAAACCTGCTTATTCCAACTAAATAACAACAGTTTAAGTCTCACACAACTTGCACTTATCATCCTGCTTTTCCTTGGGGTCTATTAGCCTTTTGGGACTACTGCCAGTAGCAAAAAATGTAATGAAAAAGTAAAAAACCTCTCTAATTCCCTTTCTGAATAAGGAAATCGGGCATCTCTGCTCCACAGCTTTTCCTTAGTGTTTTTAGCCAAGCTTTTCAAAATTAATTGACTAACCTATAGACTGGAAACATAGGAAATAGTGATCCTTCAACAAGTCAAGCATCCTGTACAGCATACTGAAATAAAGATGATCAGAGAACCAGGAGATCTCCATATTCTAGCAAAATACATGGTTCCACCTACAACCAAATCCTGCAATGATTAGACCTATTTTTAGAATCTTATTTACAAAAAAAATGATTAATTTTAAAAGTTTCAGGAATTTTCCCTGTGGCATGTCAGTATTATGGCAAGCAAATAAAATACACTGAATAGGTCTCAAAGAGATAAAAAGAGATAAAACAAGAAAATGCCTGTTGGAGCTTCTCAACTACCAAGCTAGACATTTTTATTGTATGCAGGTAGCAAGGAAAGCACCAAAGCAGTCTTGGGGACTTTAATGTTGGTATTCAAACTTTGGGAACTGATACCCAAGATAACTTAAGTAGAAGTCAAATGTCATCCCTAAGTTATTTCTGCATAAGATTTCTGCAGAAGAGTTTCTAAACTGATCTCTGTTTCTGTAATCAAAGTGTAAAGTGCAAAACCTCGAGATTTCTTACTCAGCTTTTTTGGTTTCTTAAACTACAGGTGGTAATCAAAACTTCTTTGGGAACACCCAGGAATCTCAATTTGCAACAAGACATCTTTAAAGGAAAAAGTATAACTTACATTTTAAAAAATTGGTGTTTAATAAAAAAAAATATCCTTCATTCTGCCACTGAAAGACAATTTTCAGAGACTCACAGGGTTTGCATTCCTTCTAATGGTAAGATTTCCCAAATGAACAAGTAACAGCTGACTGGAGTACACTGTGATGCTTGGTGTCTTAATCAAAACTGAGTTGCTCTCACCAAAATTAAAAGGTGTTCCACCATGTCTTTAGTCTCAGCAATGCACCATGTCTCATGGAGATTCCCTGTAAAAAGGATCAAAAAGGCTCCTACATATTTGTATATTTGATGATGGTGATTCCCCAAAGTGGATTCATTCACCCTGGCTCTAAACAAAGTATAATGTCCGTGGAAAATTTTGGTGGTTCACAAGATGAGCTATTCTAGAAAGGAAAAAAAGTAAGACATCGAATACTCTACATCTGTGGGTTGCACTGCACTGAACATTTATGCTGGGGCACTGTTTGAATTCTAAAGAATGACAGAAAACACAGGGGGGTGGGGAGGGGCAGATACAGCAAACTTGCCATCACTTTTAACCTTCTATATTAATTTTCACATTAAATGCAATTAGCAAGGGCTCTTAATTAATATTTTCTCTTAAAGAAAATGCCTAATGCCTAAATTGTTGGTCTTGACACCTAAAGACTTTTTCTGTGAAAGCTTTGTAATTAAACCAAAGAGTTCTATTACCTGCTCTGGAAGCATATTGCCCACCTACTTGTTACCTGCTACTGTAATCTTGTGTTTTCAGTGTTATTTACTGCAAAAGTGTTAAATTAAGAGACACTAGAAAAAAGAAATTAGCACATGGAGATAACAAAAATGATTCATACAGATCATATAGATCCCAAAAATCTTAAGGACAAGACCTGCTCTTCTATTTACTTTAGTAAAATCTACAGCACATGAAATCCATAGCACTGTATCATCATACAGTACTCAAAGAACCTTGAGGTTTCAGCTTGACTGGGAATTTTCGTGCTAGAACAGTAAAATTATTCAGCAGAGAAATCATAGAAGTTGGCTACATCTATTCTTGAGATGCCAGGGAACCAAATGACATGGATTCCGTGAGGTTAAGAACTTAATTCAATTAGTTAATTACCTATCTGAAAACAACAAACTTTGCAATCCATATTTTGTTCTCATGTAATGCTATACACCAGATGCTTATTTGCTGGTACCCTCCCCTCCCCCCCATTTGTATCCATACATTCAGGCTGACTTACAAATCTCCATTAAATGCAACTATCAATAATTTTCACTTTTTAAAAACTCCTTTAGAAGACACACTGTACACAGAAACAAAACATGCACAGGCACACAATAGATGTTTAGTCATTCAGTAAAATACTGCTTGCAGTACATTAGCCCTTTTATAATTAATTTGAGCCTACTAACCACCACTACCCTGGCTGTTTCTAGCAGTGGGTTTCTGCCAAAGCAGCAATCCCCCAGGCAGCCTCAGATGGGCACTCTCAAGTCATCCCTGTCTCTCGCTGTCTCAGCTGTCACTCCACACTGCCTGCTTACACCAGCTGCAGGGCAGGTGGGTGACAGCATGGTGTCACAGCAGCCCTCCAGCCTGGCCTCACTTGGATGCTTAAGCTTGTGCTTCATGCTCCAAAGCACACCAGCTTTTAAGGATGCACTAGGCCAGCTTGGACAAGTTTCCAAAGAAAGAATTTTACCAAGTATTTGCTTCATATTTCCTTCACATAATTATTGTTGTAGCCACAGGTTAAAACAAACAAACAAACAAACAAAAATTTATGAGTGTTTTTAATTATTGAAAGTCAAAACCAAGCTTCCATCATGGCACAAGAAAAATGCCCGTCACCATGCAAGACTGTAGGCTTTCACATAGGCAAGTTGCCTTAAGACACAACCTGACAGATTAAAAAAAAGTTACACTGATACTTTGATTGGATGCCTGATTGGCATCTTCTGTTATTTCAGAAAAACTCACCCTGCTTCCTTCAAGGGACCTGTGTCCCACTGCTATTCTAGATGCTCACACCTGCCCTACCCAGCTGTCAGTTAACCTGGAAAATCCAAGCAAAAGTCTATCTCATGGGCCTCAGAGCTGCAAAGGAATGCAAACCCTCTAGGTTTTAAAATAACTTTCTGTGACTCAATTTTGATATTAACATTTTCAAAATGGCTACTCATCCCTTGCAAAACCAGTAAAAGACAGAGGCAAGGCAGACCAGGAGGAGCCACAGATACTCCTCAGCTACATGGCCATACTGCATAGATGACTGAGAATCTCAGTCTAAAAATATCGGTATCAAGACTCGAATGAATGATTTTACATATCTAAAGAACAAAGCACCAGGTCAGAATAATGTTGCTATTTATAGGAATAATATGCATGCACATTATGGATGTTCTTTCATTTCACAGATGTAATTTTATTCTGTTACAGCCATCAAGACTTATATTTAAGCTTTACAATACAGAGAACAGATTTAAATGAAAGTCAGCAGACATTTGTTTTATACTTTATAATTACAGGGATCTCGCTCTACAGAGAGGGATAAAAAGGCATTAGTTATGGTCAATACTAAAGGGGGTAATTGTGCATTAAAGCAATGATGATCCTGATTACACTGAGTTTCAAGAGATGTGAACAGAAACGAATATTCTCATCATAAAACTACACGAGAGCTTTAGCAGAAACAAAGGGCAGAGACTACTGTGACCATGCTATACTCATGTATTCCCTGGCTGTTCATTAGATTCTCCACTTTGCAAATCTTCCCACACAGCTTTCACAAAGGTCCATGACCACATCAAAAGCAACATTTTACTTATAGCTGAATAAAAGAGGACTAAAAAATCCCCCAAGAATATTGATTTGAAATAGAATAAAACCTGCTTGTGAGATGTTTTCCAAGACAATACACCACAGTGACATGAATACCTACCACAATGTAATGTCCCTTTTTGCTCCACATCGTAAAGCACCAATAGGATTTGTCAGACAGACACAGACTACACTTCAATAAGGATAAAAACCCCCAGTTTTTAAGGATTTAATTTTTACAGCTCCTCTGGACACTAACTGGAAATAAGATACACAATAGAACTTCATGGTAAATTCCATGACAGCTGTATTTTTGTGTAAATACTAAATACTCTTCCTAATCTTATTTTTGTCTAACTCTTAAAGGTTCATATAGAAAACAGCACAAAAGGAGGTATTTGTCTCTTCTGGGTTATTTTTGTCTCCAAAAAACACTATACACATTTTGGAAAGCATCATTCCTGCCAACTGGGGTCACTTTTCACCTAGTGTCAGTGGAAGAATATAACTACAGTATATCAGCAACAAAAATGAGGTAACACTTCATATTGTGCAAATACTTATACTCACCTTGGGGCTGGAATAACAATGCCTACAGCGTTCTATAGGATGAGCTAGAGCAAATTTAATCTGTATAGTCAAGAATACTTGGAGGCATTTTTGAGACAGTCAGTCTGTTAAGGAAGACAGTGACTCTCCAGCTAGACCCTTACTTTAGATGCAGTGTGTCTAACCAGTCAGTGGATTCTGAAACCCTTCTCTCTTACAACCACAGAGGATACAAATGAAACCTGAGATTTGCTGTTTGACCTTCCAGCACTAACAGGTTGCTTTTAAATTTGAAGTTACTGGGAAAAACAGTTGTCTTTCCACACAATTACACAGCTACCCTACAGCAGTTGGCCTCCACTAGAGGCTGCTGAGCTCAGAATCACCACTAGATCACACTTTAAACCATGTTCCATGACTAAGACACTTCAGAATAATAAAGTTCTGCGCCTAATCCTACTCAAGTTCCCAAATCCTGCAAGCCACTGAAAATACAAGCTATAAACAGCAGACATGTTCTTTGTTGTTCATTTGTTTGGCATAACACAAATCATCCGGCATTCATACTGCTGACAGACAGAAAACACTCCATCTGCCTCTTCATGAGGCCTTCTTTGCTCACTTCTTCACCTGGAAAAGACCATAAATAAACAAACCTGTTTGGCCAACTGATCCTTCTTCACCAAGCCAGTGGCTGCAGCGATGTTCCCTGCTCCTTCCACTGTCTTCTGCGCCACCGCCGTCACTCCCGTCACCACAGCTCCCCCAACATTAGACACTTGCTCTTTGGTCTTCTCAGCCACTGAGGAGAAGCATAAGATGGAAAAACACATTATGCCTCTGGGAGCTGTAAGTTTTTCAGAGAATCTATCACTGACAGCCCAACATCATGAAAAGCAGTAAGGCCATTACATTTTCTGTACCCCAAGTGGATCTTAAGAAATTAAACTATCCATCTGGTAACACTGGAGCAGTAGAGGTAAAAATAAGCCTTAGCTAGGGCTCAATTTCTTTCATGTGAAAGACATCTGACATTTTCATTCATGTCTAACTGCACTTTAGGGAAGAAAAGTCATTATTTAGGTGCTCTTATTATGTCCAACTCACTGTATAATATATCCTAGTTTGGAAACGCATTCCAATTAGTCCACCAAACACTTGCTGCATGATACAGGGCACAGAAGACAAGATTTTTTTACATTAGACTCAAAAAATACTGATTATTCTTTTTATTTTTATTTTTTAAGATATATTTCATTAAAAAGATCTATCAGTGCTCAACCAGAGAATTTCAAATACAACCTTTTATCTGACTCCCTTGAGATTTTTGCCCCAGTGCTGATACATAATATACTCATTTATAAAAAGACTGATTGCCAAAGCAAACTGGATTAATAGTTACCTTCCAAGCCCGAGGGAAACAACAACTCATTTAGCCTACATATACATCAGCAGTTGCCATTCTACCTTTCAGAATATCACTGGGTTTTTTCTGCTCATTCATCCCCAAGGGCTCTTTCTGACAGCAGCTTGAACTACAGTGACACTGCTCGAAGAAAAGGGATGGAATGACTTCATGCCTTCAAGTTTTCAGCAAAAAAACCCCTATGTATTCCTCTAAACAAGGGAATGGTCTTCAAAAACATCCATCATATATTTTTTCAATTCTAACTAATCTTATCCTTTCCTCCAGGCTAAATCCTATTTGATCCATAAAACACATTCACAGCTTTATCTGTACCCTTTATGACCACGGGATGGATCCTGCTTAAAAGTTAGGCCACCACTTCTGTGTCTTTTTTTGGGAAACACATATGAAAATTAGACTTTCTGTGGATAAATTACATTTCTTTAATTCCTTACATAAAGAGTATCAGTTGTCCATATCACAGGGCAGACAGCATACATTACCATGATTGATATTAAATGGCAAGAATTAGGAAAAAGCTAGAAAGCTAAACAACATCACTAATACACAATTTTAATTAAAGACCCAAATCATAAATATCTGCTGACTGAAAATGGAGGCAGATAATTTAATGCTCATTCTAGCTAAGTTAAAGGGAAGAGGTAGCAACCAATTGAGTATTATCTCTATTATGACCAGGAGCTTTCATTATAGAGCAGAACAACAGACTACACATTGTAGGAAATTAGAAACAGAAAAAAATCTGTTTCAAATATCTCCCACACTGTACATGCTAATAATCTAAAAGTTCACAAGAAATTTATTGTATACATCCACTACTCTATTGTCATGCTTTTTCCAGGGGGAAAAAAAAAAAATCAAGAGTGGGTTTTGCTGAAAAGCAAATGTTGCCCTCAGGGAAGGTCTGACTTAATGCTACTAAGTGCAAAAAGATATCTGTTAAGATGCCCCATTTGATTACCAGCTACAGACCATAAAAAGCCTTGGATTCTATGGATAAAATTTATATAGGTAGCTTTTCACTAGTTCGTGCAAACATGTATCCTAAGATGTGTGTCCTAATAACACACTTTATCTTGCAAAGCATGGTGAGACCCAATTGTGCTTGGAGTCTTTCAGAAAGAAACTGAGTAACATTCTGAAACAAACTCATTCATGTTATTCCAAATGGCAAAAAATTCTAAAAAATAAAGTAGCATCTTGTAAAAGTAGATTCAAAAATCATATTTTCCAAGAAGTATTTAATTTTTTTAAAAAGTTAAAAAAAAGAGGAGATACGTTTTGGATACATTTCAGTACTTTTTATTTTCCTCTGTCTCATTCATTTTCTTGGAGAGATCCTGGGCTGTATCCAAAGCAGCATAACCAGCAAGTCAAGGGAGGGGATTCTGCCCCTCTGCTCTGGTGAGACCCCACCTGCAGTGCTGCATCCAACTCTGGGGTCCCAGCACAGGAAGGACATGGACCTGCTGGAGCAAGTCCAGGGGACATTACCAAGATGACTAGAGGGATGGAGCACCCCTCCAATGAAGGTAGACAGAGAGCCGGGGTTGTTCAGCCTGAAGAGAAGGCTCCAGGGAGACCTACTTGTGGCCTTCCAGTACCTAAAAGGAGCCTACAAGAAGGGTGGAAAGGGACTTTTTACCGGGTCGTGCTGGGACAGGACAGGAGTGAATGGCTTCAAACTGAAAGAGTGCAGGTTTAGATTTGGAAGAAATTATTTTCTGTGAGGGTGGTGAAGCACTGGAACAGGTTTGCCCAGAGAAGCTGTGGCTGCCCCATCCCTGGAAGTGCTCAAGGCCAGGGGGCCATGAGCAACTTGGCCTAGCAAAAGGTATTCCTGCCCATGTAAAGGGGTTAGAACCAGCTAATCTTTAAGGTCTCTTCCAACCCAAACCATTCTATGATTCTATAATTCAGGGTCCTTTCATTCTGTTAATTTTTTCTGTACGGAAGTGACACACACTGTTTTGAAAACTCCCCCTTCCAAACAATGTTGAATGGCAGAACACGTGAAGGACAAACTCAGCAGGCTCGATGCTGACAAGGGCTCAGTTGGCCTTAAGCAGACTCATCCTTTCTGATAAAATAATAAAGCATGGTTGTAACTGTGTTGATTGTCATAGTCACAATTAGCTTCATTATCTCAAGCTCTTAAAGCAACTGCACCTCAAAAGCAAAATATCACAAAGCAGAGTGGAACTGAGTGCACTGTGAATGCTGCAGTATAATCCACCTGATTCTCAGTGCCATTATTAGACCCACATTTCTTATACTATGTTGTCATGGCAAATACAACCACCTACCAAGAGCAACTATCCGGTGGCTGCTGTTCCCACTACTAACAGTATTTTGGGAAGGCGCTGTCTGAAGTACATTTCTTCCTCCCAGAAACACATTATCCTAGGAAAGGCTTAGTACATACAAACTCAAATGAAAAAGGAAAGAATCAGGCTGCTAACTGTTACTGGCACAACAGTAAGATACTGATAAAAGTAGCAACAAAAGCAGTATACTTAATATTGCTTCTATTTCAGACGGCCATGGGTTAGCCCCAGCTGGCAACTAAGCACCACACAGCTGCCCACTCACTTCCTCCCCCAGCAGAATGGGGAGGAAGAGAATTGGAAAGGTAAAAGTAAGAAAACTCATGGGCTAACTACAGTTAAATTGAAATACAATAATAATAGTAATAACAAATCATAATAAAAAGGAAAATAACAAAGAGAAATACATAAATCCCACAGGTGATGCAAATTAAAACAATTGCTTACCACCAACAAACTGATGCCCAGCCAGTCCCCAAGCAGATGACCTCCACCAACCTTCCCCATAGTTTTACTGCTCAGTATGATGCCATACAGTGTGGAATATCCCTCTGGTCAACTGTGGTCAGCTGTCCTGACTGTGTCTTCCCCCAATTCCTTGTGAACCTTCAGCCTCCTCACTGGTGGGGTGAAGTGAGAAGCAGGAAATGCCTTGATGCATAAGACCTGCTCAGCAATGAGCATCCCTATGTTATCAACTCTGGTTCCAGCACAAATCCCAAACAGCCCCATACCAGGTACTATGAAGAAAATTAACCCCATCCCAGCCAAAACCTGCGCAGACACAGCATAAGAAAGCTGACACAGGAGTTACCATAGAAGATCTCTCACACACTGCTTCAGAAATCAGAGCCATGAAGATAAATTCAGCAAACTATATAAATAGCACAGATTGGCAAAAGCAATCATAGTAAGGAGAGAGCCTTCTTTCCTGTCTCTAAGGAATAACTAAACATCATTACCAGAGTGACTCTGATAATGAGCTCCAGCCTGGTGACACTCCAGCTCTGAAACCCCAGTGACAGGAGAAGAAAAATCCAAGTAGGTTTCCAGTCTCACATATTTTATTGCTTACACGAAGTAGCAATGCGGAAAGCATTAAGGGCACACAAACAAATCAATTTGGAATGCAAGGGGTTGATTCCAAATTATTAAATTCATCTGAATACCAGGCTTAACGATCTTAAGCCATGAAGTCTTTGTAAAATTGGTATCTGCTTTGCATCACAGTGTTGAGAACCACAGTAAAGCAGCTTCTGCAGAGCTTTACTGTGTTATGGCCTGATTACTTCTTCTATCTATGCAGAGACTATCCCTTCCATTAAATGACCCTGGGACAGTGTACAATGACCACACCAAGGCTAACTTTAAGTTCTAATACTGACTATAGCGCTGGGCAAAAAGTATTAGCATTGAAGTTGACTTTTCCCTACTTATTACAGACAACTGGGTAGCATATGGTATCAATGTAAAACCTCTGGAGCAATTCAAAATAACAACTAGTTGCTTTCAACCTTGGACAGTAAAAGTAGATTCAAACCACAGAACTTCTCTGAATGAATGAAATTACTCTTATTGTACCAAATATACTTTTGAGTACATATTTCAAACAATAAGTTTGTCTTAAGTACTTGAAGAATTCACTTACAAAGATGCCACAAATATATTGGTGGTTCTTTAATTTATGCAATTTTCTGTAAGATACCTGAGGGAGTTAAAGAGCAGGACACCAATGAATAAGAATGTTAAGAAGAATACGAATGATCAGATAAAAGAATTAAGAAAAACACTTCACTATTGGTTTATAACTGTCAATATTGTGTCTTCAGTCAATTTCAGGACACAGACACATGGTTGAAGGACTAAGGGCTTTTTGGTTCTGATTTATTTACAAGTAGTAAATATTTGTAAATAGTAAATATTTAAAATAAAGTAAATACTTTTAGAATATTAGGAGATGGACTGTAAATATTTCATCTCTGATACAGTTCATTTCTGGGAGATAAGCAAGATGGGTGAATTATGCATTTACAGTCAAAGGCCAGGAGACACATTAATTACGAAGGCAAGTCTAAACACAAGCAAACATCCCATAAAACCAATGAGCAAAGCTGCTTTATCATCAGAAGTTCTGAGAAAGGGTGACCTGACAAATAACACACTCACCATATTCCTGTGAGCCACAGCCTGGAATCCTCATTTCACAGTATCTTGATGTCACTAAACCTGGTACAATCAGGTCACATTTAAAGCAAGAAACACCTCAGTCTAGTAACTTTGGGTTTGGAAATTAACTGACTGAAGAATGCATTTAGGTTTTTTAGCCCTTTAAGGCATGTCATTTCACAGGCATTTCACCAGCACAGAGGGTTAACCCACAACTTACTCAAAAATAGCAAAAACAATCAAGATTTTGGAACTCAGACAGCAAGAAAAGACTGACTGCACAACTGTGCACATACTCATTTTGATCTGTAATTCTATTTTGCATTTGATTGTCTCCAGCCCCTTGAACCATTTTTGTTTACATAACAAAGTGTTTACTTCACCTCAGGTTTCACATGATGAACTGGGGAGTTAGTATCATAAGACCACCACAGCTTGTGAACTCCAGTCATATGAAAAGAGACAAGTAGGTCTTTACAAGCGACTTAAAAGGCATTTTTATCACATTAACTGTAACAGCACTGATTTAAATAGATTTGATTTCTACAGCAACTTCACTACTATCTCTGAGTGTCTTCATATTACACCTCAGAATCACTACAGTGAACCCAAATCTGTTTTTATCTACCTTCTCTACTTGCCAGAACAGCTATTTATAGACTTGCCTTTTTTTTTCTTAAAACGTGTCCAAGCAGTTCCTCTACTCTTACACTAGCAAGTCCATGCTGTTTCACTTTGGAAGCCATGCTCTCTAGGTTTTGCCTGAAGTCTTCTCTTCTCACAGCCACATTTCAACCTGTTCACCCCTTGTTCATTTTCCATTTATCATTTGACAGCCAAACTAATCCCAAGCCGCCTGAAAGGCCAGAAGGAAGCAAACTGTGGCACAGAACCCATTATTCCCAAGTTTTGGGCATTTTGCTTTGTGTCACCTGTTTCCTAAAGTGTGTGAGGAGCAGCTACTGTTTTGCCTAACAGTAACTTTTTCAAATTTTCTGTTCATAGGCACAGCACGTAACAGAGGTGTTCCCCTTATGTTTAGCTTTACAGTCTGTTTTGTACCTTCCAGAACAAAATTCAAAATCTTTTCAAACCTGTTAAAAATTCTATCCACCTATTGAAAATTTCCTGCCTCACTAAACATATTGCCATCCTGTAAAGAGAGGTACAGCATTTGAGATCAGCAGTTTCTTTCAGGATGAAGAAGAGAAGTCCCCCACTGAGCTAGCCCACCAGAAGCCCAGTGCTTCAGCATGTTTCATACACATGCAAATGCCCTTGACTTTGACTCTATCACATCCCAGCTTGGTAAACATCACCTCTATTAACTTGCTTCCTACTGCTGTCAGTTGCTTCTCCCACATCTGTGATATTGGATATATGTGCCCCCAAATCTCATTCTACTGCAATCCTCTGCTGGTCATAGCAATGATCCCTCTGAATATTTCTCTTAATTGAGGTCTGACAAGCTGAGATTTGATATCTCATAACAGCATGCATGCTCAGCCTGAGGCCAAACTCTGAAAGACCATCCTAGATACTCTGTTCTGTTACTAGAAATGCTCTTGACTGACTTTTCAATCACTTATGTGGGTTGTGTATTAAGTAGTGACATTTGTTTACCTACCATTGTTTATCCTTTGCAGTGGCTTATGTGAGAACAGCTGAATGATACACCAGCTGTACACTAAGGAAAAAAATCCTTTTCTGCTACTTATTTGTTTTCTAATTTGTCAGGGGAAAAGCAACTTACATTTCTTGACCATGCATTCTCTTCACATCTCCAGAACTCCCACATTCTATAGCAGAAAATTACACATTTTATTCAATGCCCTATGGTCAGTTAAGGCTTTTCTGCACTCTGTATAAATCAAAGACTTCCATTCATTTTGCCCCTTAAAACAAATTATTGGTTATTGGTTACAGTTCATAGCTAAAATGATCCCTGCAAATCAATTTAAAATGCAAATCTACTCTTTTTTTTGGTGTAGAAATGCTATTGTGAATATACATGCATGGCATTAAATTCCAGGTTTCAAAGTGCTCTTGCTACTGAGAGATTAGTCAGTTTTAAAAAAACATTTCAAAACACACAACTGTGACAAATTCAAATCAAAACTCTGAAATTTGTTTCTTTCCTGTAAGCCATTTCCCTTCAATCTTCCCACCCAACCAGATCTCTCAATTTTCCTATGTTTTTCTCTCTTTCATAAATTGCAGTGCTCTCAAAAACCCACAATTTTTGAGAGCTAAATGGCTGGTTAATCAGATGTAGGAAAGAAGCTGAAATCAAGAGATAATGATCTTACCTGTTGTGACACCATGAACTACTCCTTCCTTGGTCCTGGAACCTAAAAAAAGAAAAATATTAGGTTGAAAATGCAAATTTTTAAGTACTGGTAAAGACTAGATAGATGATAAAGGGTAAGGATTAATATGTAGATTACATACAGTTGCACACAATATTTTCCAAGGTTATTAAAAGAAATCAAAAAGAAATTCTGTCTAAGAGAAGAGGCAAAACCATCAGTAAAGAACACCTGCATGGATGGGTACTGACTGTGGAAAGGTGAATAATAGTGGAAACACTTCTGCAGTACATACTCGAAGAAGTACATCCTTGCCATTTTCTTAACAGCTGCATTAAGGTTCCCACCTGGCAAACTCACACAGATGACTCTGCACAGAAACCATGCTAACATCCTAAGGAGGCTCATGCATGCATTTGGAGAAGCTCTGAGCCACAGTTTCCAGAAGATCCTTACAGTTTCACCTTTGCCCGATCTCAGTTTGCAGGGGTTGACAACCACTACTGAACTACAGAAAGGCCTAGAGGTTAAATTCACAGGGAACTGGTAGTGCTAGCCAGATTCAGACATCAACTAATCCAGAACAGAAGCTTCAAGCAGGAGATTGGTCCCACCCAAGGTCTGCTACATCCAGTGTCCTTGTTGTCACAAGCACATGTCACAGCTCACACCTGGAACTTGTGCTAGACTGAGCCATAACACAAGACAAGTTGTGTAAGCAACGTAACCCTGCCATGCTTAAGACCAAATTGATTTCTGCAACACTCATGCAAAAAAACCTTGACTTTTTAACATGCTGCATGAAAGGGAACAATCTCCTGTGTCTTTCAGAGGAAGAGAAACAAATTAGCACCTACTGCTGTTTAAAACATAACTTGGTGTCTTTTTCCCTACCAGCCCTCTTCTTGCCCTTGTCAGGTTCCATAATTTGGCTACATTTCAGGGATTAGTATCCATCTGTGACCTATGATGATTAACAGTGTGCAATTAACAGAGTTTATGGCTCCAAGTTAATCATCTTACCTTGCCAGAGATAGGATGACATTTTATTTTTCTTACTAACACAGAAATGACCTTATTTGTAATGCAATTTTTTTGCTGTCATTCAGTATTTGAGACATTATAATTTATACTTCTGACTTTACCCTTCTAACATAACAGAATAAAATGCATGAGCAGCAAAATATTAGAAAAAAGGCAACCTTTTGTCCAAAATTCTTTCCAATAATACAATTAAGCACAGAAATACAATATAAGCTCATTCATCAATATGTCCTATTTGCTACTAGTGCAAATTTATGGAACTTTAGCCATGTAGTTCTGGCACTATTAGATTGATTACACAATTGAAAAGGCTCTGTTACCCATGAGCAAGAGTAGAATAACAATCCATGATAAACACAAGTAAAAAAAATATTGCCTCAAGTAAAATGAAATATTCCTTTAGCTAATTATGAGGTTAAACAGCCAAGAAGTCTTTTTCCCTTTATTCCAATTTTCTCTTTAGACAAAGCTCGCTTTCTCTCACTGAAAAATATTTACCATTGAACAATTAGAAGTTTCATTATATGCAAAGTGTTCACCTCTAAGGACTTGTTTTAGGACTTTGGTTCTCAATTTTGCACCACCTTGAGACCTGAAGAAGCAAAGCACATGCTGGAATTCAAGCAGATGATGGTTCTACTGCCTTCTAGCAACTGAACACTGCTGCAGGCTCACAGTGTGTCTATTGGAATACTTAATATTCAGCACATGCTTTTAAATGCATTGTTAGACCTGGCCAGTATCTCATTCATGTTGTTGAACTGACTGTTTGCAAGCCAAACCACTAAAGACATGGAAAACTCTGAATTAGCAAGTACTCAGTTCCCTAAGGCCAGGAAGAGATGGATGGTATGACAGAAGTCCCTGAGGACCTGTGCAATGCACACATCTCCACAGGGACCTATTGCAAGTCAATTCTTACATCACTTGCTCTGATGTATCACTGCTATAGCCACAGCTCAGATAGGCTTTTCTTTAAAAAAGCTCAGCTCACAGACCCATATGGAACAGGGGTATGTATAGCCAGATCCATTAACTGGCAAACAACCAGCTAGCTGGTGTTCCAGACCCTATAGCATATGTTAGAGCTCAATAGTACTTGCCCCACTGCTGCACACTTGCATGCCAGTAGCTGTTTCTGCCGTCGCAGCTACAACAGCATCCAGAAGCACATTAGGATCTGCCAGAACAGGCCTATAAATAACAACAGTTGAATTCAGTAGGACGACTTCTGGCTGGCCACGAAGGAAAGCTGGTTGTCCTCATTGTTTCTGGGAGAAAGTAGCTGTCTTTCATTCTGGCATTCCCAAAATACCAATAGTCTTGCTCATGTACCCTGCACAACAAGTGGAACAAAGGAATCAGAGTAGGGATACTATAAAGACCAAGGAACATGACTCTGACCTAAGCCACTTAGAAGCAATAGTAGCACATGGTAATGCGACTTTTCCTAGCTATAGTACACATCTGTGTGACGGGAGGCAGAAAACTAAATGGCATATTTGCTTTTTTTCCCAATTATAAAAAAATACCATGGAGTCTCTTCATCATTTATTATCATTGCTGTCATTGTGCCAGAATGAAGGAGTGTATCAGCAGTTTGAAAATACATTCATTTCTGGACTATTTGAGATATCAACAGACTTCTCACATTGCTTAGTCACAGCTGGTTAAAGACAGGGAGATTTAAGTCCAAATTAGGGGACGGGGCAATCAACATTTAAGGAAAACACTTGCTTCCAAGTCCTCAAGCCCATTACTCCAGCAGCCGGACCCTGAGTCCCTTGACTACTCTGCTGGCCTTTCTACTACCAAAGGAAAATAAGGAACACTATGAAAAGAGAGCGCAGTGGAGGAGTTTGGATGGCTTTGCCAAATAGGTCATGACTGCCCTGTTCTACTCTAAGGCCATGTGCCAGCACGGGGAGTAGTAAACAACTCTGTCAGCCACTCTGCTGCTAATAAACTATTCCTTTGTTCTGCAAGCTTATGACACACCAAAAACGATCAGACTGGAAACTTCCATTCCTGAGGACTGAACACGCACTCAAGAGTCAACTGAGCAAAAGTTTTAGCTCCCTGGAAGCACACATGAAGTTCAGCAGACATTTTGAAGACTGCACCACCAAGAGTGTGCGAGCACATCCTTCTTACTCAGTTCCTGTTTCAAAGCCAGTGGGGATCAAGAGCTGTTAGTGTGAAGAGAGGAAGCAAGTGGCAGCACGTAAAGGATAAAGATGCACTTTTAAATTTACAGCACACACAGGACTGCTGAGCCTCAGTCCTCCTTTCCAAACAAGGACCAGGCCATTGTCTGACATCAAGAAAGGTCCTGATGCTGTGCTTGAATGAGTTGAGAGAACCACCAATTTCAGTCGCCCAGTGCTGAAGCCCATTAGCAGAGGAACTTAAGGATAAAAAAAAACAACACCCAACAGTTGAAAGCATAAAAACACATTGTAGACTGTATTGAAGGGATCTTGGGTACTTAAAAGGAGGATGGACAGTGGATTGAGGGAAGAAAGAAGAGATTTCAGCATGGAAAGAAAAAAATCCTCAATCCTCCAATACACTGCTCTTCCACAGAGCTCTAAGTTTCTCCCTCTGTCAAGGCAAATTTTCCTTGTGCCAAAAAAATACTAAAACCAAAACAAGAATAAAATAATTACAATGACCACACTTCATCCCAAACAGCAGCTGTTGTTAATAGAAATCTTACCAGGTAGAATTAGGTTATAATCTCACACTTAATAGTTAACAGCAGCCTGGACAGAAGGTTCCACATGTTTTCCATATTTACTTAAATTGCACTGATTTCAGTAGGAAACCACAACACCTAGGGGATCTGGATGAAAGACTTTGCATCTTCTTAATTCTCCAGCAGCAATGGGAGGCTGAATGTTATGAAACTGAAAATGATTAACAGGTCCCACTCAGCCCAGTGTTGTTAGGTTCTTTTTGCAAGATGTCAGGCAGCTTTCACAGTACAATCCGGCTGTGAATCTCAAATCTGAAAACCCAACTATAGAAAAATGGAGTGAGAAGTGAGCTCTAATGAATTGTGCTGCTCCTCTCCTCATAAAGGGGCTTCAGACCTTTTGCACTGCAATCATTATCAGCCTGCAGAACAAAAGATTACCACACTGGCCTTTGCTAATGCTGCACAGGGGAAGAGACACCTCTGATGTGTGCTTGGGAAGTAGACAGAGAAACATCCAGCTCCTTATTTCCCTTACCCTACCTGAACTTGTTGACACCTCCTGCCAGTATGGGCAAGCACACAACTGGACATGAGCTGCCAGAGCTTCCGGAGACAACTTCCAACAAAAGGCTCTTTTGCCTGCATGACAAACTGTGCACATAACTCTTTCCTCCTGCAAAGGAGGCATCTGGTAGGAGAAGGATCCTCCACCATTACTACAGTCACATGCACAGGTCCCTACCATGGCTCAGGGCTCTCCTAACCCCAGTAATTTATTCTCGAAAAAAATAGCAAGCCTGCCCTCCAAAGTTCAACCTCAGCAAAAGCATCTCTGAAGACAACAGGAAATCTGTTGTCTTTGGGAGCAGAACTAGGTTCAAATGTTATTATGGTCTGAATAACAGGTCAGGTACAGAGATTAATTTAGCATACAATGCAGGTTGCTAAGACAAAGAAACCAATCACCCCAGAAGCACAGCCAGAAGAAAACAAGGCAACAAAATAAAAAAGTTCCACCTTTGGAAAATCATTCCAACATGAAGCACAATATACAGTGGAAGAACATCTATTTTAATATCTTGAAAATGAGCAAACGCTCATTTTAAAATAGATTCATCCTACAATTAGTGTTCAAAATGACTGCCATCCCTGTTGGCAAGAGCACTGAGCTTTGCTATGGCTTAAAAGGAGGGAAGTATGTTCCAAATGAGTAGTCCATACTATCTGGAGCAGAAATAATTTCTTACAGACTGGCACTAGCCTGCAACAGCAGAGGGAATCCAAAAAAGGCACTGGAATACCAGAGACCTCAGTACTTCCATTGAAAAGAAATGCCTCTGGTTTTCAGCTCTGTTTAACTTCTGATACGTGCACATCTCCCTCGGTACACACAGCATCCATTACAGAACTGACCTGCTACAAAATCAACAGAACAGAAACGACCTACAGAAAAGGTTATCCTTTCCCCCTCCACTCTTTTATAGACTAGCTTTATTTGATGAATACGAGAAACAGATCCGTAATCACTTTTTTATAAATAACCACTTACTCATATAGTCTTGGCAGATTGCTTTTCTGTGAATTTTTCATGACAGCATTTGCAAGACAGTCCTCTAAAGCCCAATACTTGTGAAATGAAGACGACTATCACGCATGTACCAGTCTGGGATTTGAAAAGAATTTTATCCCTGGCTCTATGCAAGACATGTGTGGTCTAGAATAAGACACTTAACAACTGCTTTGCTACCTTGGAGTCTACCTGCCCTACCTCTAACTGTAGAGGCTCTTCCTTGAGAAGTCATGGAAAGTATCTGCCATGAATTTGCACTAGTAACTACAAGAGCATAAAATTAATTTCAAAAGATAACACTTAGCCATACAAAATGTTACTGTCAACATGCCAAGCAGCCAGCATGTTTACTACTCAGCTCCCAAGCTAACCTCTCAAGTGTCTTCTAAAATCCTATTCAAGCCCCACATGTTCTGTAGAATGCTGTGAAGCCATCTTCACCTCCAGCATTTACATTTTTTATATTTATTTTTACTGTACCAACCAGCCCTTCAGCCTTGATCGGGCAAACTTCTTGTGTGGAGTGCCAGCCAGCAACCTGCACTGTAAGGCACCTCCTATGACACAACCTCGTTCAGGAGGGTGCTACCCATGTGGCTCCTCCTCCACTGAGCAGCAATGCATGCCCAGCCCATGACACAAGAAGCAACATTTGGCTTCAAAGAACCAGAGCTTGGGAGGGGACAACTTTCCTCATTTCTTTTGCAATGGTCTCCTGTGAGCAGTTACATATTTTTTTGCAGAATAGGTCTGATGAGGATCCAGCTGTGAATGTCTGGGTGCACCAATGAGCAGTGTGCTCTCTGCTGCCCACCTACCCACATAGAGGACTCCCTCTTTCGTCTTTCCTGCTGCCTCTGCCACACCCTGCTTGGTTTTTTCTGCTGCTGCTACGACTCCCTCCTTTGCCTTGGAAAGCCCTTTCATGAACACATCCATGGCTGAAGACTTTCTTCACACAGCTCTAGAGAAAAAAAAAAGACAGTACACACTTTCAGTAAGGTTTTTCCAGCTTTTTATCCCAGAAAGTGGAAAAAAATATTCCAACTGAATGGAATCACAATTACATTAAAATTATATTATTTATATCCCCAAATTGTATAGCAATATGAAACAGATATCCTGTTTCCACAGAATCCTACAGAGAGGTTGCCAATAATGCAGTTCTGATTGGAAGATGGATTCATTGACACAAGTACCTTCCTTGCCTATGAAGGCATCATTTCTTCCAGAGGACAGTTCTGTTCATGCTCTGATTGCAAGATTTAGCCCTGTGATCTGATGATACTCCCATCCAGAGAAAAAAAAAGAGCCAACTTAAAGAAACACCGGCAACTTAAAAAACCAAACAAACAGACCACCCTGAAAACCAAACCACATAAACCAAAACCTCTTGTAAATGATAAATGTTTACTTGTTGTAAGAAACTACCATTACAACCCAGGACTGGAGAAAACAAAAAATGCTGCATTTCCAATAGTCCAGCATTTTGCACATAGTCCACATCACTCTTTTGGAAACTGAGTTTTCCTGAATGGGTTCCTTGCATGCACCACAACTCAGAAAATATTTTACTAAAAAAGCCAAAGCAAGAACACAGGATTTTAAAAGCACTGCACTAAAGCTACCAAGAGAGTCCTCTGGCAGCAATACAATTCAGTGCCACACTGAAACCACCAAAACAGTAATTAAAACCCAGAATCAGTGTCCCTTCAACAAATCCATTATCAGTAGTCCTTTCCCTTCCTCCACCCACACAGACAGAAGTGCTGCCTGTTATCTTCTCTTCTTTGCCAGAAGCGGAGTAGGAGGAATGGATGTCTAGGAAGGCAGCTGGGCTGTCGCAGCTTTCTACTAACTCGTGACGAGCGTGCGAAGAAAGGCAGTGTTTGCGCTCCAGCCAAACTGCCCACGGTACCTGCCGCCCTGGGGATGGCGAAGAGGGGGTGCCTTATACACAGCACCGGGGGGAGGCAGGAGCCGGCCCGCGGGACCCTCTGACTCCTCCGCCGGGAGGGTCCCCAGGTCCGTCCCCGGGGCAGCGCCGCGAGCAGGTGCGGGGGCAGCTGGGGACCGCGGGTGTGTATCAAATAACACAGGGACACCTGCAGAGGCAGGGAGGGAGGGAGCAGCGCGTCGCGCCCATATATGTGTGCGTGTATATGTAGATACACATATACAAACAGACACATACATACAAATACATACACACAGTGAGGCACCTACCGAGGAAAGCAGAGCGGCGCGACCATATGGGCATCCACAGGCTCCCGCGGACACGCCGTCGGCACACGGCGGACACAGCGCCCGGCTTCTCCTCCCTCCCCCGTGCCCACACGAGGACGTGCAACAGGAAATATCAGTCTAGCTACCTTAGGTACTATCTATAGATATCTCTCTAATTCTATGTACACACATACGCGCACCCCGCGCGGCTCCGCAGCCCCAGCCCAGCCCCCGGCAGCACGGACGCGGAGCGGAGCCGCTCCCCGCCCGAGCCCGCGCCCCGAGCGGCCCCGCCCTGCCCCGCACTCACCGCCGGGCTCCTCCGCCACCGGCGACCGACCCGTTCCGAGCGGGCGTGGGGCGGCGCGGGCTGCGGGCAGGCGGCGGGCGAGGCGCGGAGCGGCCCGAGGGAGCTGCCCCTGCTCAGCACATCCCGAGGCGGGGAGCGGGCCGGCTCTGCTGGCACCACCCCGGCGGCAGCCCCGCAGGCGGCGAGTGCCGGCGAGAGACGAGGGCGGGGGGCGGGAGGATGCGCCGCGGGAGGGAGGGAGGAGCGGAGGCTCTTGCCACGCTCCCTGTTGAGTATGCGCCCCCCGCCCGGCCCCCTGCGCCCACCCTATCACGTCTTCCGTGGCAGTGAGGGGGGCGGTGTGAAAAACTGGGAGCACCTGTTCCATGGACGCAGACCGAGAGAGAAGCGAGGATTAGAGACAGGCCAGGCGACTTGAGCCCCCTGGGACTCCGCACAGTCACCACTCCCTCCAAAGGCTGGAGTGCCTCATCTTAGAAGTGTAAGGAAGCTGTTGATGCGGCACACCCCTGTGTCACTTCACCAAAGCCGTAGAAAATCTTCCCTCAGGATCTAATCGCTTTTTCATCTACTTCCAGATCTTCAACCCTGAATGACTGCAGTTCAATGTGACTGTTCTCACAAGGTTCATGATCCCAGCTCATTTTAAGCACGGGAGGTGGTGCTCTTGCAGGTGTATTTTGAGTCTTAACTCTATTGCACACACATACAAGAATTTTCATCCCAAACGAAGAGCAGACTTGCCCAACCCCTACACCTCAGGCTAGCATCGTCCACCACACAGTCTATGGCCTCCCAAGCCTTAAGTTGATGCAGAGAAGTCACCTTCTCCCCAGAAAGGGAAACCTATCAAACCTCTCTACTTTGGTTGCAGAATATAAGCATGAAAAGCCAAGACCAGTAGGAGACAAGGAACTAGAACAGATGGACCTTCAGCTTCAGTACATCAATTCAAATCCTGCAAGACTTACAGAAACAGTTTGGGTTTTATCGCACTCCAAAAGGAGAAACAGAACGTGGCATAGATGAGATACAAGGTTGTGAGCTGCAAGGAACATCTTTCATCCATCATCCCATACAGACAGCATCCTTGGTTTTGTTTTCATGCTGAACATATAGTCCAGAGTCTTACTCTTGTCAGGTTTCTTTGTAATTTCTGTATTCTTTGGTAAACTTTCTTTTG
Source organism: Aphelocoma coerulescens (assembly GCF_041296385.1). NCBI lineage: Eukaryota > Metazoa > Chordata > Aves > Passeriformes > Corvidae > Aphelocoma > Aphelocoma coerulescens. The sequence continues at coordinate 21,787,619 of NC_091017.1, forward strand.
CTTCATTCTGCTAGTAGTTTTAAGCAACCAAGCATTAAGCAACAGATTTCACTCTTTGTGTAAGAATGTGCAGACTGTAATACAAATCATTTTCTCATAATTCTTCCCTCAAGAAAACCCTAAAAAAAAAGCCCAGAAATTAAATTATGTAAGGCACCTCTCCTCATTTGTCCTGTGCAGCACATTCATAGTTAGTAGCGCAACAGCTAGATGTGGTATTTATATTTTCTTCCTATTTTGGGGAGAGGGCAATAGGTACAGTTCCAGACAGTAAATAAAATTTAATCAAAATCATATTCTTTGCACATGTTAACTGGTCCAGCAATTTATGTATCTTAGTATGTAAATTGGCTCATGCAAACCTTTCTGTCAGTCAGTCTCTACTAGCCTGAGCAGTAAACTTAGACCCCAAATTAGAATGAAAGTGAGTATTGAACCCTTATGTAAGTATTATCTTCCAAATTTAAAGAAGGCTTTTGTTTTTCCAGTATGCAAAGTGACTATGAGCACGAAATGTAGCTTTTTATCATGCTGATATAAATCTGGATAGACTTGTTGTATTTAATTATGTTAGCAAAAACAGATAATCCAGTATGGTAAATAACCTTGTACATTTATAGCTCTATTTCTGAAAACTTTACGAAGAAGAGCTCAGATGTTTGCAGCTCCTAGTTTTGCAAGCAGTCTTTTTTTGCCTTATGTTTATCAAAGGCAGGCATTATGTTCTGCTGTTAAACAAAGTAACAGCTTGTCCTTTAACAAAATCATGCAGCTAGAAATAGAGAGGTAAAGGCAAGAGGGATCAGTGTTCACAGCAGAAGTAAAGCTTAAAATTTCAGCTGTAGTATTCAAACTAGGCAGATGTTAAATTCTAAATCATACAGTAAGAGGCACAGCAAGAAAAAAACAATAGAATACCAATGTTGACACAAGAAATTCTTCATTCTGAAAATGAATGGGACTTAAGTGGAAAACAGAATTACATGTGGTAGAGAATGGGCATTGTATCTCCAAGGCAATTCCTATTGAACCCTCATTGTCTACAATAGCTGGTTGGGGTTTTTTTTAGGTTGTCTCTTCAGTACTATTAGTATCACAGTAAGTTCTCCCCTGAAGCCTTTTCTGTCTGAAGAAAGGATAGTGGCAAACAGATCGCCCACTGATCACATTTAAAACAAATTTTATTTAATGACACTGTTTACTTCACATGAGCATCTAGAGCAAAAATCAATTAAGTAGTACTAAAATCTTCTTTAATCCATCTTGCCTTGCAGTCTAACTTACTGGTTTAGTTGCTAATGATTAAGTACATCTATTTCATCACTATGAAAAGGACAATTATGGACAACTGAAAAAGGTTGCAGAGTAAAACTGATCAGAATGTACTGGTTTTGGGTTAAAAAATTCAAATGTAAAACTATTCATGTGGAAACACTGGAAAGGTGTTCATCTTGAACACTACATACAAAATCGACAGCTTTCTCCTATTTATTCAGAGTGACTCACACAGGCTCTCCGTGTTACCACAGAACTGATAGGTGATGCTCTTCAGAGGAAAGGTACCTTTGAAAACCTGAAAGCTGCAGTATGAAGGGAAGCTGTCTTAGAGCAGTCTATTCACAGTTAACATTGATTGCTCCACTGAAAGCTCCTACTGATTGCAGATAATCTGAAAATGGTCTTTTTTGGATCAATACATTAACTGTGAGAAACTGTGAACTTTTTATGCACATATAGTCCAGTCTTTGCATTTCTCACAGAACAGTTTACTATGTGGATTGCTTTAGAGGCAACTGGGAGTTCAGATCAGTTTCCTAGACTCTTGAATCATGGTGTTTGCATTTCCACTCAGCTCCCTCTGTGGACCATTGCTGACCATGCTGACCATACCTGTGTGCATAGCCCCTTTCTGAGAACTCAAAAATGTGCTCAATTTAAAAAAAGAAAAAAAGATGAAGATGACCTCATCTTTGCTTAGAGGTAAGCCTGGGGTTTAGCAAACCATTATCTTAATACTTATCATGCTCATAAGTGTTGTAATTTAACACTCCAGAGTGTGCATGGTGTTCCCATGATGTTTACTCAACTGAAAGTTAAGCACATGTATTAAAGCCTTCATATAATCAAGATGCAACTCATATCAGAGTTAATTTCCCAGTGGAAGCATTCCATTTATTAATTTAAAATTAATATTCATTATTATGCAGCAGTTGCAATTTCCAGTTCAATCCCATTGAAAAGATTTCTGTTTGTGAACTGTTTTGATAGATATAACTGGGTGCTCATTATGGGCTGGGTTATTGGATGTCCACTGTCATGCAACCATTGCCAAGAGACACAAATAGAACTGATTAAAAATGTTTTAATTGATCTATATGACATATATGTACTGTATCTGAGTACATGGAGCTATGTACACACATACACAGGCATACATACACATATATTTAAGGAAGATTGATGTATGTCTCTCATCTGGTAGATTTCAGCTCATCTACACTAATCTTGACATAACTCTAACCACCAGACAGAGGGGTCTCACAGCTTTATACCACCTCTGTTACAGGCAAAACCTGCCAGACCTTTACCTCGCCTTCACTTGCAGTCAATGGTGAAGTTACAGAGTCATCACATCTTTCATAAGCCATGTTAATATTTCATTAATTAATTAACCTATCTGGGCTAGAAATTCAGTGCTGAAGGGCGCAGAAACTGTCTGTTACACCTGGAACATTAAGCAAAGCTTTACTCTGAAAAGCAACATCTTGAGTGCCAAAGAAGCCATCTGCCAGCATCTTTGTACTCAGAGACAACCAGTAGGTCAGATGAGGCTGACCTAAGGGTGCCTGGCAGAATCAGTGTTGATTGTTCTTTAAGATGTTTCCCACAGAATCACAGAATATGCAGAGTTGGAAGGGACCCACAAGGATCATTCAGTCCTTCTCTTAGCCCTTCACAGGACCATCCCCAGGAATCACACCATGTGCCTGAGAACATTGTCCAAAGGCTTCTTGAATTCTCTCAGGCTGGTGTTGTGACCACTTCCCTGGAGAGCCTGTTCCAGTGCCAAACCCCTCTCTGGGTGAAGAACCTTTTCCTGATATCCAACCTAAACCTCCCCTGACACAACTTCAGGCCATTCCCTCAGTCCTATCACTGGTGACCACAGAGAAGAGATCAGTGTTTGCCCCTGCTCTTCCCCTCACAAGGAAGTTGTAGACTGCAATGAGGTCTCCCCTTAGTCTCCTCCAGGCTGAACACACCAAATTACATAGCACCAATGGGTTGATTGTAACTGAAGGAAACAATCACCTTACTCACATGTGATGCAGTGTGTTATCAGAACCTCGTATAACTGGAAATGCAAATGCTACAATGGTGCTGATGGTGGAAATCATCATGCAGAGTCAGGTCTGATGCCTGTCTTGTCCCAAGTTCTGTTTAATTGAGAAGCCAGCACCAGATGTCTCCAAGGTCAATGATAAGACATCCTGCTGCAAATATAGGCATCTGAGCCAGTGCAGGCGCAGCACATTAATTACCTGGATGGCAGCATTTCTCAGGAGCTGCACCAGGAGGGCAGCAGCTTTAATTAGATACTACAGTTAGTTACCAGAAAATTGTTTGAACAGGTGGAAAACACAAACAGGAGCATACTTCATTCTATCAAACTGTCTTCTTTCTGTAATTTCTAAGGGAAAGTAGACATCATGTAAAAGAAAAGTGGTGGTTTTCATTCAGATATTAAGCCATAGGGAAAACCTAAAGTCTTCTCTGGAAAAGGCAACACATGATTCTCTTCTCATTTCTCTGATTCCTACATCCTAGCTTCCCAGCCAAGCTGTCCCTTGGATATTTTTGCTGGTGCCACTCCGATCACCATGAACTCATAACACTGTCATCAGTTGCCAGCACATTTTTTGTAACACCAACTACTGGTCCAATTCAACTCCCATTCATGCTGATATTAAACCAGAGATTGATTCAGGGAACTAAAAATAGCAAAGGAAATATTATTGTAAGCACATTATTATCTGTTCTGGTTTCTTTGGCTCCTTTATTTATTACATGGAATCACTTACTGGAATCCTATCTTAGTGCAATCTCCAACCCACAGGCCTGTACCTTCTTGTTGATGTTTGTATTACCACAAAACTTATAGGAACTTGTCTTAATCTAAAATTCTTAATTTTAAGGCAAGGCCCTGGGCTATTAAAATTTCTCTATATGGAGCACAAATCAGGACATGGAATAACTGTGGGGAGCCATTTCAGCTTTCTTCACAAGGGGATTTCTACTCAGGTTTGGGCAATGTAGACAATCAATAGAAAAAAAATTACTTTTCCTCGCAATCACACACAAAATAAATGAACTTGTAAATTTAATTTAAATTACCATTCCAGTTACAGCCTCAAGCTCAGATCTTGGAAAAAAACCCCTACCTTGGAAACATTTAATTTCTGTTACGCTCTCCAATTTGTTTCAATTCACAAGCAGTTTGAAGCATTCACATTTGCAGTGATGCCCAGGAGGCAGGAGAAAAAGACTCAAAACATCACTTCAGTAAGGAACATTGTCCCTTACTGATAGTTAGGTAAGGGACAAAGGGAAGACAAAGCAGCAAACAGGGTGTCAGTGGTCAAAATTAAAGGCCACAGTCAAACCTAAGTTAAATTTTTGTAGTATCTCAATGAGGGGTTTGTCCAGAAAGAGACTGCAGGTTTTCAGTGAGTTAAGTAGAGATTTCTGGAGAATGATTTTTCATGTGTGAAGATTTCCTTATGTGTTTTGAAATACAGATGCAGAATTTGTGCAGAATCAGTGTCTCAGGAGTTTACCTTCTTCTTGTGGTACAAATCTACAGGAAATATTCAGAGTATTTAAAAAGCTGAATTTGTTTTCCCTATCAATATATTTTGGCATTCACTTCACTCATATCTGCTGATGAATGCCCCGTTGTTCTTGATATTTTATAGCCATGATCAGACAATTTTCTTGGCTCAAAGGGGCTTATTATCTTGGTTTCATGACAAGCTACCAACAGGGGAATAAAGCACAGATGAAGAATTTCAGAAGTAGTGAGAATGAAACAGGTGAACCATTCACAGTAGCTGATAATCACAGATCACTGCCTTCCTAGGTACCAACCGCCCTGTGAAATGAGAGTTTGACATTTCTGTAGCAGTAAATTCTTTGTACCTGTGGTACATACTCATCAATAATATTTTCTGCTGGCATCCTCATAACAATGTTACTAGGTGCTTTTGAAGTTTCCTCCAAAAATTCAACTCTTTCAGAACTACTTGAAGTGGGCATAAATCAGAATTTCCTCTTGCTATCCATGACCCAAATGCAGATTTCATTATTCTATGACTAGTCTGAATGCTCTGCTGAAGAAAGGCATTCCCATTCACCAGCAAACTTGAGTTTCAAATTGAGATATATCTGATTACATGCTTCTGAACTGAACATTTGAATTCCCAAACGAATTTTAATGTTCTTCACTTAAAATCATTGTGCTGAACACCTTAAAGAAATGTTGATTATTATATTTCCATTTAGTGATTTTAAAAGATTGTGTTTCAGTCACTGCTACTTTTGTCGGTTGTGAATAATACAGCATTTACTCTGCAGGGGTCATCTGTGCTACAAAGTACTAACAGCATGAATTAGAAAATGAGACCTTGACACTTCATTAAGCCATCTCAGTCTGAGAACAGCATTTTCAGCCTCTTTAACATTTTTCATAAGTCAGCTATGTTGCTCCCATGCAGTACCTTTTCATCCCAATGTTACAGTTTTGCAGTTTTGACATATTTGAGTGTGTAGTCACTGAAAACCACCATCTCCTATTTTTTGCTTCAGTGATCTCCATTTGACTTTGCCTGTCTGATTTGGGCTACCATTTAGCCCAGCTCTGTGGAAGACTGATTCTTCACAGAGACCACAGAACTAACTTTTTATATGGCGTGGTATGAGATGCTGAGTCAGCCAAAGCTATGAGGTGGATCTCACTTGTCCCCTTCTCTAAAGGTCAAAACATTCAAAAAGCCAGGTGTGATCAGAGTAGAATCTAAGCAAATAACCCAAATTTTCTAGTGAAGTCAGGTTAGATCAGACCAACTAATTAGCCCAACTGAAAATAAAAATATTTGTACCTGACTTTGTCCCACACTGCTGTGTTCTGGCAGAAGCTTTTGCTTCCAGATCAGCTCATCATCTTTCTGAGTTTCAGCAAGCAAGCCCTGCACATTCCCCTTTGGTCCTTGGGAAGGCCTTCATCCCCACCTGAAACCAGGGATCTGCTCTCTGCTCTTCGGTGCCATTCCACAGGCCATGGGAGCTGTGGGCTTCTGGCTGCAGGTGGTGCTGTATGGCCCTGCCATAGGCCCTTCCCTCCCTTACCACCCCACAAAAGAGTTTACAATCTCTTTCTGCCTTCTAGGAGATCTTCCTGATCCAGTCTTCCTAGGCCATTTCTCATCAACCAAGAAAGCATTCACACCCTTTTAGGCTACCCTGAGATCCAAAACTTTTGTTCATTTTAGTATCACACCCATTGAGCTTTGTTGCAGAGACACAGCTGTGTCATGTGCACTCCTCTAGATGTGGGGATACTACATAGCTCAAATGTTGTACTGAAATCCCGCTGAAGATGGTGATGGTCTGAGCATGTAGAAAGCAAATGATGTATTTTAGTGTGGAGCACTAACCCAAGTGCTAGTGGCACTAGTTTGAAACTTTTTTCATCTGCTGTTGTGATTACAGATTTCAAACAGACTGCCTGCATGTGACAGAGCTACTTCCATTTAGTATTCATTGTAGAAACAGCAGAATAGTGTTAATCAATAGATCAGCAGGATCCTGTTGCAGATTTCCTTTGCAATTGTAAGGAGAGAGAAAGATATTTCTTGTAATAAAACCCTATCTGTGTAAGTCCACAAAGACAGGCTTGTTCTTTCTAGCTGAGAATATGGTGAGGATCAAATGTGTTTTTCTCAACAACATGTCTGCATAGGCACGTGTAGGAAGACCTCAGACTGCTGGAGAAAAGTGAGATTATTCTGGGAGGCTATATAGCATAACTCAGCTCTGCTGAGAAGCTCAGTGTGATGTACAGCTTCCAGATCTAAGTAATGCATGGAAACAAAAGGGCCCTCTCTAGCCAAGGGTGTGCTGCCTTTGCAGGCTTAGCTAGCTTGTCTATGTTGCTGCAGCTTCTATAAAAATCTTATTGAGTCTCATTTATAGAGTAGATCAATACTTCAGCTTGCATGCCTCCTGCATGTTTAGTCTTTCCAAGCTTTGCCTTGTGCCGTGGTTTAACTTTGGTGGGCAGCTTATCACTGTGCAGCCACTCACTCCCCACAGTGGGATGCAGTACAGAATCGGAAGGGTACAAGTACAAAAATTTGTGGGTGGGGATAAAAACACTTCAATAGGTAAAGGAAAAGCTGCACAAACAAGCAAAGCACACTAAGGAATTCATTCACTAGCTCCCATCTCCAAGCAGGTGTTCAGCTATTTTCCAGGAAAGCAGGGCTCCATCACATGTAATGCGTCCTTGGAAGCATAAATGCAGTAACGGTGAACATACTCCCTGCCTTCTTCTTTCCTGAGATTTTATTGGAGAACATGACACCATATGGTATGGAATACCCCTTGGGTCAGCTGTATTCAGCTGTGCCAGGTATGTTCCCTCCCAACTCCTTGTGCAGCCCCAGCCTCCTTGCTGATGGGGTGTGTGAGCAGAAAAGACCTTGATGCTGGGTAAGAGCTGCTCAGCAATAAATAAAACATCCCTGTGTTATCAACCTTATTTCCAGCACAAATCCAAAACCTATCCTTGTACAAGTTACTATGAAGAAATTTAACTTTATCCCAGACAAACCAATACACTTCATTTTGGTTGAATAGGCTTTCAGTGTGGTTTGCAACCTTCCAGGCTTTCTTCCAAACGTGAGCAACCATTAACATTAGAAGTTCAACTCTGCATCTGAGTTTTCTCTGAGGCGCTCTGCTGCGTCACTAGCTCTCCTATCCCATTATGCTTTGAGAGTTACAACCTTGTCTCGCTCTCTTTTTAGTATACAAGACTCACACATGGGAACACAAAGAGCATTCAACATTGTGGTTGAAGAAGAGGTTCGGTAACTCAAGCAGACTCATCAACTGTTTTCTCCAAAGGATTAAACCATCTCTGTATTTGACCTTTTGCTATGTTTTTTCCAGTTTTTAGATATCGAACTCTCTAGGCAGTCAAGATGTGTTGAGCTCAATGAGAACTAGTCTTAGATGAAATTTTCTGCTTGTTCCTTCTTTTGTTACCTTAACAACCAGTATATGTACCTCTCAAGTAACAGCTTCATCTGAAGTGCCTCCCTCTTCCACATACATTTCCACTCTGAATATTCACTGAAAAATTATGCTGGAAATCAAATATTACACAGAATTTGTATATGCCTGTTTTCCCACATTAATGGAAATTGTCAGATAGCAAGCAGCTCTCCTGCCAAATTGTGTGGGTTTTTCTTTTTAGATTTACCCCGATCAAAAAAGACACCTTCTTGTTTAAGCTGTTGAAACCAAAGACAAGGTTACAAAATGGATGAGATCGATTCCAGCTTCCCCATTTTCTCCAGCAAGCTTTGGATAAGGAAAGACAGGTTTGTTTCACAAAATAATTTCCTTGAGAAGCAAACAGTAACCAAAGCAGAATTAATAACAGATACTCAATTTCCTTCTAAGACAAGGTTCTGTCACATTCTACATTAGCATGGTGCTGGTTTTCAGTGGAGGACTGCAGATTTTTTAGACTTTAAAATAAGTTAAACTCTTCAAAATTCAATTAAAGCGACAAGATACTCAATGATTATACATGTAAAAGTCTCACCAAAGTCCACAGTATCCTTCAATATGAGGCTTAAAAATTGTTATATTCCAGTAATGTTTTTATGGTGAACTGCCTGTATGAAATAATTTCTCTGTATGGGAACATTGGTAGTCCAGACTCCTTAATTCAACAGTATATCAGCATGTTCTTAAATTTGAAGTATGCACAGCAGCAAGCCAGACTTCACACATGTTTAATGCTCAATTTATAGACAAGAATCCTGATATTACTGATAATTTTCTATACATTTTCTATAAATCACTGTCTCTAGGACTTTTAAACTGTTGTAATACTAAGTTTTCTTTAAAGTCTATCACAATTGCACTTTGAGGATGTATTATGGATGTTAGATTTTCGTCCTTCAGTATCATGTGCACATATTCTGTGCTAGTAATCCTTTTCTGACAAATCAATCCCCCAAGTCATCACACTAAAATGTCTTGCAATGGCATTATATGTTTAAAAGTTATATTTCAAATTTGTTAAGACTTCAATCAAAGAAAGGACTTAACCCTTCCTGAAGTACAAGTTCAAACAGTCTATCAAGTCACAAAATAATAGATTTATAATCCATTTGAAATGTGTCAGCAAGGTTTAAACCCAACCAACACCCAAAATATTTTCTATTATTTGTTTTGAAAGGGTTGCTATTTAATTTTATTTTGTCAGCACGATAAATTACTCTCCTGAAAATTCCAAAAATTCCAAGGAAATTTTACTTGGTGAGTGCTTAATGACCACTAGGTGTTGCTGGAAAGCCCTTGACTTGATTTGTAATGCTTAATACAATAAGGATGACTGCACTTGCTTTCTCCTCTTCCCACTCTTCATCTTATTGGGTCTCAGATTTGTTCATGGGCTGGAGTTTCTACCTTCAGGTCTTGAGCTGATCACACTCACCTCAATCACCACATCAGATGAGACAAAATAAAGAAATAAAGCAATGTATATGCTCAGGTATAAGCTCTGATTCCAGATCATCTCCCCCCCAACTTCTTTTCTTCCTCTATTCTTAGCAATTTCTTCAGCTCTACACCTGTAAGAGAGTAGATTCAGATTTTTGTCTTCAATATAATTTCCATAGATTTGTATAGAAATTACATTTTTGGCAGGAAGTGCGCTTAAAGATCGTATAGTTCAGGTATATACCTGACCCCTTCCTGCTTGTTGAATTGAACTCTTTAAATGTTTCTGAGCATCTTGCAAGAAAAACACAGACTACCAAAAAAAAAAAGTCATTAACTTCTTCCTGTATTGCTGAATACAACAAACTCCTCCTGTTTGGTTTCCATGCTGCATGCTTTGGCATAAAGACACCTCAGCTGGGCTGCTGGCTGTGTCACCTTCCTAGAGAAATACCCCTTAATTCCTTTGAGGTATTTCCCTGGTGTTTCCCTGTTGGCCTCTTTACCTCAGGAATCCCTGACTCATCTCTGTAAGTCTGGAATTATGCTCCAGTGTGGCTCACACATTTCAGAGTCCTTGGCAGAGGGGCCTTGTTGGTACCCTGTCCCTCTAACCTTTGCATATCACCCCACAGCTTGCCAGGGACAACCCTGATATTGTTGTGTGCCGTGTCTGTCACTCCCCCATCACACATAGTTTAAAGCTCTGCCAACTCCTGCTAGTTCCTGAGCAAAGACTGTTCTCTCCTGCTGAGAAAGGTGACTGCCATCTGATGCCAGCATGCCTGGTGCTATGCAGGCCATTCCACTGTCAAAAACCCCAAAATATTGACCAGCCATGGAACCATTTATTAATAGGCTCAGCCCATCTGTTTCTTCCCACGTTTCCGCCTTCAACTGGAAGTCTGGAAGAGAATATAACTTCCAGTTATAAGTGCCCCAGACTTCCTTACTTAATGTGCCAAGGCCCTGAAGTTCTGTTTTGATGGCACATGGACTTCATGTTGCCATTTCATTGCTGCCTGTGTAGGAGATCAGTATTGGGGTACTCTGAGGGCCACACCAGGCTAGGAAGTTTCTTGGTGATACCCTTAACCCAGGCCCCATGGGCTGGGCCTGGTCGGCTTATTGGGCCCTCTGTTCTCCTTAGAAGGGAATCACCTACAACTACAACCCATCTTTTCTTCCTCTTGGAAGTAGTTGTAATACAGGGGGTTACCTTTCTAACTGTAGTGATCCCTGTGGTGTAACTGGGCCTTCATCCCCTTCATCCTTTGGCTGGCATCCCATGTACAAAACCTCATACCTTTTCTGCAGAGGGTGAGTTCAAAAATCCCTTGGAAACATACTACTAATACGGAGCATCTTGTACTTCTGAGATTCCCCCTACTTCTTCTCTTTGAGTAAATAGATGGTTCATTGCTCTTTTACCAACATAAAGTCACCATGCAAAACGGGGAGAAAATACCACGGAAATATAACCTGGTCAGCCAGGAAAGGGGGTCCCTGGTCACCTCCCAGCCTCTCCACGAGTTTTCTGGTGAACCTAAGAAGGAGATCCAGCACTGAGGATGGGGAAGCCATGGTGCACTGCCACCCCACACCTGATCTGGACAAGAGTGAAGCTGAATGCTGATGCACACTAAAGGGACTATACACAGATTCTGTCTATTAAATAGATTTTTTACTCATTTGCCCCTGTGGATTACTCAACGTCATGATGCACCTTCAGTGAAGTGTTCCCATATTCTTCTATATACCCTACAATGCCTTGTTTACTGGCTTTAGGAAGGCTTTGGCCTGCTGCTTTAAGTATACATATTTTCTTGCACAGCAACCTCCACCATCCCAAAGTAAAGCTATATTTTCCACCCCTCCAACTCAGAAATTTATCAGTTAGGACTGTTTGAAATTCAGTAATTGTAGCTGGCAGTGGCAAAACAACTGAAAACATGTAGAAATTGAAATGGGGCTCATAGAGAAAGGAGGGAAAGCACAGCTTGCACACAAACATAAGCACTCATCTTAGGCCCTAGCCCACCACATGACAGGAAAATGTGTTGCTCAATTCAATCAGTTTGAAAAGCCAGGAATAAGCCATCAATCATTTCATTTTACTGTGCCTCATAAATTTGTGAAGCCTGTATTTCCCAGCAGACCATACAACCCATTTTACAGGACCATGGAGCTTCACAGGAAGCCAGGCACAGCCTAGCCTGGCCCATTCTATTGCATTTTCTTTGTATTTTCACCAGAATTGCATGTCATTCACAGTGAGCCTTTTTACAGAAATTAATCCAATGAAACTCCAGTTGTTGGAAACCTCCCTGATTAATGGCCCAGGCTGCTGGCAAGGCTTGTCCTGGACTGCAACACACACTGATGGGTTTTCCTCTGCTACCTCTAGTCTGCTACTCACAGTCCAGATTCTGCTCTGCAGTTTGATGCATCCATGTCAAAGACTACATTGCCTGAGTTCCCCACCATTATACTCCAAATTAATGAGCAAAAAGGGAAACACACCTTGTATGAAAAACCAAGAACTTATTTTTAGTTTAATGAAACTCTAATCCATGGAATGAAATAATTATTTTTGGTGCAGTTACAATGATACTTACACAGTTCAAATGAAGTACGATTAAAAATGACATATACCTAAACTTCCTAGAACCTATCCCCTTTCTTTGGTATTGTGCTCACCCTTGCACTGCCCCTCTGGGCATGAAGGCTGATAGCTTCAGGCCATGGACAGGGAGTTACAGCACAGTCAGCATCTCCTCCCTGGGAGGAATGGGATGTTGATTCTCCCTTCTCAACCCAGGACTGGTGGTTGGGGTCAATATCGTATTTGGTAACAGCATCTACACTCTGCTCTTTTTTCCTTGGTCTGTGATATCATGCTACAGCTTCATTTGTGAGCTTAGCAAACGTTATATACTAATTCTTTGTTCTCTTCTCTTACCACTGGAACTGGTTATAGCCAGCTGCTGAGGCTGCTTTCCTTTGATAGCCTATTTGTGTCTTATTTACAACAATTGACCAGTGCTGAGTCATGGATTTGCTGATACAATTCTTTGTATGTGCTTTGTATGTGCTTTAAAGTTCCTGCCAAAGAAGGCAGGTTGAGAAGTAAGAAATCATGCTTATACACTTGGTACAAGGTTTTCCAACTCTTCCAATTGGAATAATTTGCTGGTGGCCATTACTGCTTGCTCTGACCTGCTTTGACACTGTCTTAACCTCCGGTTTTCCTCTTACTGATACAGCTAAGAAATCCTTCAAATACATTTCAAATCCAAGCACTCATTTGGCACTTATTGTGTCATGGCTGCTATACATGAGCACACATGCATATATTTAGATGTAGTACTTGCTCCCAAAGCTCTTTATTTTCTAAATGAAGCCGCTTCAGGCTCCAGTCCAACTCTAAACTCCCAGCTGCAGCAACCATTGCATCACACATTACTCAACCCTCCTTCACTTTTTTGTTCCAAGGGAAAAATTAGTCACTACAAATAATCTACATTTGCTCAAATAGAAGATTACACACAGAGGTTCATGTTGCCTTCCCTTTGTTTTTCTCCCAGGGCATGTCAAGACTGCTAACTAATTTTCTAGGAATAGAATTAATCATGTGAGCCAGAGAAAACTCTCTCAAATCTATTTTCCGTATGATGGGAAAAGCTTCTTTGTAAATAGCAGAGGGCTCACTCCTGGAGCTTGGAGCAACATCCTTCTGTTGCAAGATCAGAGGATTTTGAGAAGCCTTCAATATAGATTCGTTTTACATATTATCAAGTTTTCCAGGGAAACAAAATATAGCACCATACATTAGCAATCCACACAGTAGCTTAATGTGAGGTTTTAAGTCTGGGTGAAAAGGATAATTTTGAAATTCTTGTGTTAAAGGCTACACTGAAGAGTAAATTTTAGCTAGTTTGGAATATCTTTTCTGACAAATCTTTGGCTTTTCCCGTGACTATGCTTCATTTTCTGACTGGAAAATTAAAGCACAGCATCACTGGTCAATCTGGAGACAATTTGCCCTACCTTTAAATGATGTCTTAAGGAATAGAGATGGCCCAAGTATCTTTTTATGTAGGGGAAAGGGGAGAACAATATGATCAAGCAATTCTGAAAGTGAAACTGAACAGGTTGAATCAAAGTCAGTGTTGGAAATCGACTCCAGCCAGTCATTGCAAGTCAGGTTATTCTCTTGTATAGACATTTCACATCCTTAGCTCTCCTACCAAACCTATTCTTATAAAAACCCACTTGAAAATCCTAGACAAAACTGTCTGCCACCAGACTGCTCCAGTCTTTAGAGAGATACTTTTACATCCTCCTGAACTGGTTCCGTTCTGTGACTTAACTTACCCCATAGTCATACCTGAAGGAAATAAGACACTACCATATCCTGACACAGTACACTTCAAACCAGAGAAATACCAGCTGGGAAACACCCAGAAAATCAAGTTTCTTACACTACTGAACTAGAACACCATGGTCACTACAAAAAGTAGACTGACATGTTTATTCCTGTGTAATTCATACACTCACCCTACAAGCAGCAACAAGCTCTAGTCAACCAAAAACCTGGACAAATTTCAAGCACAGCAGCAGCAAAAATTAGGAGACAGAATTATGCATATACTTAGATTTATGTATACTGAAATGTATTGTCAGCTATATTATCACCTTCCCTTTTAGATTTCTATCCCACTAAGCCTTTCCAAATGCCCTAGGCAGAGCTTGGCAACAGGCCATAGCTCATGAGTAATGGAAGAACTTCATGGTTATCTACATGCTACCAGTTGCAATGCTGGGGCCTCACTGCTGGAAAATGGCAAAAGGAATTCTGTTTATAAAATGACAAGAATGAAATTGACCCACAGATGTCTCAGAAGAGCAAAATGCAGAAAAACAAAACATCCTGAGCAGAACTCCTGTAGCCTCAGGAAATCACATGCAGCCTTTTAATCTTGGTTGGATCCATAAAGACTTGTTCTTTGCATAACTTGCACAATGTTCATTCTCCTTAGTAAGAAGCAAATGGCTTCTCACTGTCCTTTAAAGGATCTGTGGCTCTTGCTCCAGACTGAGCTGCTTGCAGGGTGCAGAAGAGGGAGGGAAGACATGCATTTTTCCCATGAAATGCATACCTACAAGAAAAGTGGTAAAAGAGTGTGATTGTAGAAAGCCAAGTCTGTATATTTGCCATGGAAACAGCAGTTTTAAGAAACATAGTGATGGGAGGAATATCAACTACCACTTCAGTCTGATTTCTGCAGCATGCAGTCTTAGCAAACTGGCTAAAAGTAGGCTGCTCCTCTTGCAGCTTGACAGACCCTCCAGTTTTATTAGTTTGGTGAATATGGGTCATTTCTGGCTGCTACTTTTGAAATGTCCTAGGTAGCCTTTGCTACATTGAGGAAATATAAGGAATGAAGTGGAAAGAAGAAAGCAAGGGTGAAAAAGGCTCTCACTTCAGTCTGGACACTCACCTCATTTTTTGTGAGGCCAGCAGCAGCCTTGATGCATATTTCATTTACACATTTGGCTGTTTCCTTACATCCTAGCAGAGGCACACAGTATAAGGAAGGAAAGGGACTTCTTTGGACACCTACTGAAGACAAAGCAGTGCAGGCCTAATTCTGGCATTCTGCTTTTGGAAGCTTTTTGCGTCACATGTACCAGGAAAAACCTGCCATTAAAAGCACTTTCAGAAAGCTTAATTGAAGTAACAAACTCAAATTTTAGCACAGGGTTCCCTTTGTAGAACTGCCACTACTTCTGTAGTCATTTCTCTGTTCTTTCCCACTTAGCAGTTTCCTTTCCTTTTGATGCCCTGTTTCTCTTTAGTCACCACTTTCCCTTCATTATTCTGGGTTTTTTTGCTGCCAAAGGTGTAGTGGAAGCATCCCGACTTCTCATCGCTACTGATGTGAGCAAAATGAAGCAACTACTTTTGCTGAAGGAGAGAGATAAACATGCTCAATGCAGTCTGTAGCCTTAGGCTCTGCAAAACAAGTAAGGTATACACTCCAGAAAAATTAGCAGCACCTGCCCTTAAAGAATGCCAAGGTGCTTGGCTGCTCCCAGAGTTCAGGGAAATGCTGCTGTCCCAGTCACTTGCAGCACTGCTATTCAGGAGGGTTGATCACCTTGTGGAGTCACCTTCAGCTGCAGGAGAGCAGCCCAGCACAGACATGGATGTGTGCTTCCAGCAGAGGAAAGTTTTTGCTTCTCTGGTCTTTTGTCACAGCCCTGGCTTCCTTCTAGTTTCCACAGAATTCCACAGATGGATACACTGGGGAACGAGCTGGCATGGGAGCTTGTCAATAGCACATGTTTGTTTTCCACAGGGTGTTGCTAACAAAGCTTTGTCAGTAGCAGACATGGGTGGGAAATCCACACTATCAGACAGATGAAAACTTATCCAGGAAGTTTCTGTCCTTCAGGCATCATTACTTAGTCCCCAGTTCCCCACATTTTCTTGGAGATAAAGCCAAGCTTTTCTTAGTGTTGGATTTAAAGGCTATATAGGTAGCTGTTGCTTTCCTAGGTCCCTTCTGATTTCCTGTCTGCACTTGGGCATGGTTTGGTCTCCAGAATAGTGTGAGCATTCCCTTAGCTAAACTGTCCTTTAGCACCATCACCTAGAAGCTGGTAAAAGAGGCTGCACTGGTCACCAAAGACCAGTGGCTTCATCACACCTGGGAGGCAATGCTATGAAAAAAAGGCCAAAGTGAGACCTCTGCACCAATAAGTTGGTTTTTTTGTTCTAGGCAAAACCTAGTTTTCTTTGGTTTTTTTGCCTATCAAAGTAATTTCTAGAAAGGAAATGCTAGGAACAGCTCACAGAGGGGTTTTTTTAAGGTAACCAGATGATTGCCAGTTGCCACTTATCTGATGTCAGCTTTGCCCTGAGGATAGGCTGAAGTCAGAGCAAAGCAGACAGCAAACTCCTTCATCAGCTGCTACTGTTCCCAAGTAAAAGAATACATAAATATCTCTGAAGGCTAAAAACGTGCCCACAGGCAAAGGAAAAGAATATATTGGAATACACTTTAAAAACACAAGTATTACATGATGCTTCAGCAAAGGTATACTCAAATACTGTGGGGTATTATGTTTGCTTAGTTTGATCAAGAGTGATGCTGATGATGGAATAGGACTCTCTGGCTTAGCTGGATCCCAATCGCAGCTGGGCCTTTAGAAACACTAAGAGTTCGTGCTGTAATCATGCAAACTTCACATCCTGACCTTTAATTGGAAAATCCTTCTGCTGCTGTGTCCTTTCTACATAAAGTAATGGTTTCTCCTGTTACTGCTCTTCTAAGCAAACTAGGACTCAAAGGAGTCATTTTTTTGGGAGGGACACAGTGGTCTGTATTATGCAATCAGAACAAACCTAAAGAAATCTTACTGATTCATTGAATCCTATTTTAGATGTAAAATTTGACCTTCCTGGGTAGACATAGAGAGATATTTTTTTCTAAGTACACAATGGCTGTAATTTGTAAAATGTGGCCACCTTAAGCATGATAGCATATTTTGTAATGTAAGCTTTTAATTTAGGCTAACCAGCCATACACATTGGATATGAGCTCTTAAATAAAAAACAAAACTGAAACCAAACCTAACAGTAAGTATGGGTATTGCTCAGGAGTCTTCAGTATGCTTTTGGACCTTACAGAGGAAACATTATGATAAGAAAAAGAAGCTTTCTTTTTTGATATAGAGATATTTAGAGCTCTTCATAACCTGATAAGAATTTTCTGAATCATTGCAGAAGTGATTTCTTCTTCCTTATCCTGGGGTGCCTATTTTCCTGTCTTAAGTGCTGCCCTGTGCATCTGTATATGAGACAAGAAAGCAAAGTGGCTTTTTCACTGGACCATTCAGCTGGTACCAAGAGGCACGGCAGGAAATGGGAGAATTTATGTCAAATACAAGTGTCTTTGATCTGGAGCAAGGGAAAGCAAAATTCTCCCAGCAGTAGGCACACCAGTGGAATAAAGAGCTATTCAATAACAGCTTTCTCACTGTGCTGGTTTTGGTTGGGGTAGAGTTAAAATTCTTCACAGTTGGTATGGGGCTGTGTTTTGGATTTGTGCTGAACATGGGGCTGATAATATAGAGATGTTTGTGTTATTGCTGAGCAGGGCTTGCACAGAGCCAAGGCCTTTTCTGCTTTTTGTGCTGCCACACTGGCAGGGAATTTTGGGATGTGTGGGAGGTTGGGAGGAGCCATATCTGGGACAGGTGACTCAAACTGACCAAAGGGCTATTCCAGACCTTATGGCATTATGCTCAGTGTATAGAGCAGGGGGAAGAAGGAAGAAGGGGGGGATGTTTAGAGTATGATGTTCGTCTTCCCAAGTAATATGTGCTGGGGCCCTGCTCCTCTGGGGATGGCTGAACACCTGCATGCCCATGGGAATGAACTCCTTGTTCTGCTTTGCTTGCATGTATGGGTTTTGCTCTTCCTATTGAATTGTCTTTATCTCTACCCATGAGTTTTCTACCTTTTTTCTTTCTGATTTTCTTGCTGATCCTACTGCTGAAGGATTGAGTGAGTGGCTGTGTGGGGCTTGTTCGCTGGCTGGGGTTAAACCACAACACTCAGATAGAAACTCTCATTTTTTACCATATCACTTGTGACCCCACATGCTAAGCAGACAGCCCATTGTGTGAGCAGTGTTTTACAGCTGTTGTGGCTGCCAGCAGAGGTAGAGGAGACGATCCAGCTGTGCAGTCCTTGGCCTGAATAGTTCTGGTGTGACTAATCCCTATGGATTTGAACTACTCTGCCTAAGACTGGGAATAGGTTTTCTACTGGTAAATCCCAAAGAGTGAGGATGACAGACTGTGGCTGTGTAGCCACAGTGACCTTATAGAAGTTGTTAAATAATCTGGAGGATCAACAGTAACTCTGCCAAGATGGCTATGCAATCTGGTAACTTAGGGGAGAGCAAACCTGATGCTCTCACAGTGGTTGGGGGGAGTTGAAAGTTCCTGAAGATGGCTCAGGTTATGCAATGACATGTTCAGGGATTTGTCTGAAGTCACAGTGTTGAGTGTGTGCTGTTAGCAGATGAAAAATATAAAAGTGTTTCTACAATCACAGTCTGGTCAGCTTACTCAAGCATCAGTAAAGTGCTCGCCTTGTCTGAAGAACCACAGCTGTGACCCTGAAAACAAATAGTGTTCTTTCTTCCGCAGTACAGAACAGGGATAACTCTTCTGTGAGCAGAAGGGTACTGCTCTTTTATATAATGTAGCCTGGTGACTTAAATGCCCCCCAGGAGTGCAGTTGCATCTTCACAATCCATTTCCACCTCCCAGAAAACTGCTTCTTTTGCCGTCCTGTGCTCTCATGGGAGATGAGAGACTCTCTGTGCCTCCTGCTGAATGTGCCAATACCTACAGAATTAAAACTCACGGAGTGAAAGAATATGTATCTGATAGCAAGCATGATGTAGACTCTAATATGGACACTTAATATGGATTGGAAACTTGAGATCCAGCTTCTGCTCCAAGGTCAACTTTTAAAATTTCCAAGAAAAGCCCATGAGGCCAGCCCAGCGTGCAGGGATTTCAGTTACATGAATGCACAACTAATACAAAAAATGTGGCACCTAGGGATTTATGCTTAAGGGAGTAGGCAGCATGTTGAGTGAAAGCTTTCAGGATAATTTTGAATCTAGTTCTACCTGAGTTTCACCAAATGCATCCAAGTGCTGATCTTTTGCTGGGTTCAATTTGCACCAAGACAAGCAGCACTTGGATGTGAACTAATGCTGAAATAAGACTTATGATGAGCTTGGGATTCAGATCCAGCATACAGCAGTCTGAAAATGGATATCCTGAGTTTCTTACAGTGCCAAGATGGTTTTGCTAAATAAAAACAGCCTTCAAACAGCCTTATATTTTAATCTAAAGCCCAGACATGTACTAATAAAGTAATATTAACAATAGATCTTCATTTTGGATTATTCAGACAGGGAAATATACACTGCTGTAAGCGAAATCCACCAACCACCAAAAGCCAGACTCTTCTACATTACTTTTCTCTTTACTGGTGGAAATCTGCAGTTGCTTTTCTGAATTTAGAGGTAGAATTAACACTGAGTGGAGTGACTCAAAGCATAATCCAAGTTTTGTGTAGTTTTAGGCATTCTTATTGTATAATTAAACACAGTATACAGCTGCTGTGATTTTTTTAAAGGCAGCTTTCATTTAATTTGCAAATACGGTCAACACTAATTTACCCTTCATTTTGTCTTGGGATTTCTAAAAAATATGGGATGCCAAAGGCTGATTCAGGTAATGGTACTAATTCAAAATCTCAAATATAAAGCTGAGAAAGATAAGCGCTCGCATGAAATTGCTTATGTTAGTCTTTAAATTAAATTGCTCATTAGATTGTCTCCTGTGTCCTCCATTCAAAGGTCATGTACAGATTTCACTATGAATAAAAAAAAAAGAGAGGGGTAATAGTCTCCAAAAGAAAACACAACTGCATATCTTTTCTAACGTGTTGTATCATAAAATTGCATCTGGTTTACTTACACAGTAGAAGCCTGTGCTTTACCAAGACAATAAAACAGGAAAATAAAACCATAACAAATGGAAAACTCAACCCTTTAGTACACCTAAACATTTTCACCTGGAAACTGAAATCAAGGCACTGTTATCCAAATCTTCTAAACAGGAACAGTCATCACAGAGATTTACTTGACTGCAACAAAAGCTGGTAGTTTATCCCCCCTGTTGGTGTTTTGCTTTTGGGCTTATTGGTTTGGTTTTGGTTTTTTTGAAAGCCTTTTCTGACAAAATATGCAAGCAATTTACCAGCTTTTCCACTGTGTCCCTGTTAGTCATTAGACTTCCACGGAATGGAGATTTTCTTCTGTTTTTGAGGAAAGTTGATCCTCAACTAACATGAAGCACACCCATAAGATGCTCTTCTGTTAGCAGATGTGTGAGTTGCTTTCAGGGACGTCTTGTTCACAGTCTTTAGTACAGAACTCCTGTCAGTGGCCAGAGGATTTTTGAACTGGTTGGCAAGGGCCTCTCAGATCTATATGGTTCCTGACAGGTCTATTCTGTTGCTGCTTTGTACCTCCTTTAAAATTTCGTGTATTTGTATTTCTCTATGCAATTTCTTCAGCAATTACCTTTTTCCCTTTCTTTTCCTTCAATAAGAAACTGACCAGTCTTAGTCTCAGAGAGCTGGGGAATGGCAGCATAGGAGAAAAGCCTTCATCTCCTCTTTTCTGGCTGCAGTGTTCAACCTTGCAGGTATTAAGCATAATTTCATAGAGTGATATACACTGGAAAGGACATCCAAAGGTCATCTGGTCCAAAACACCAACTCTAAGCAGGGCTAAGATCAAATTGCTCAGGGTCTTGTCTAGTTGAATTTTGAGTATCTCCAGGCATGAGGATCAGTGGTGGATACAATGTGAACCTCTTCCTTATCTCCACACTTTTGGCAGCAGTGTGCTTAAATGTTCAGACTAAAAAGAGGAGACACAGCAAATGTTCAGCTTTGTGTAGCACACCAGTTTTGCCAACTCTTTTTCGAGTAACAAGGTCATAATTTTAACCATCGAAAGGGCACATGTGAGACATCACTTCTCTGTGCATGTGCATGTGAAAGGAAAATTAGCTAATAATTTCAGGTTTTATCCCTCAGGATTACTTCACAGTGCATATTTTTCCACATTTCTATTGTGCCATGAATCTTTATCCTGTGCCTTCTGCAGAGACTTCTTTTTTTCCTCCCACAGAGGCTGCCAGGTTCCTGCTCTCTGAGGGGTCACAGGTTGCAGGGGGATCCACAGAAACAGGAAACCAGGCTTCCTCAGTCAGTTTTGAAACACCAAAACCTGTTTCCTTTCTACAGAAATAAAACCTGTCAGGGCATCCTCTGGGTAGGCTCACTATCGGAGCAGCAGCCCAGGAGGAGGGAGAAACTACAGGATTTCTTGTTTAGGAAATAAATGTGAGATAACTTACAGCATTTGCAAACCATCAGAATGAAAGAGATAATTTTCTTCCTGCTCCTATTGCACTTACAGAGGGGCAGCATTGGATTTAACATTCCAGGAAAATTCAGGACCACAGGACAAGGTGATGAAACCCAGACAAGTCACTCAGACTCGACTCCATCTTTGACCACAATTAGGGGGTCACCCCACTCTGAAATCCAAGAAGCCAAAGTGAATGCCTCACAGGGACCTCCTTTTGCATCTTCAGGCGAGACACTGGGAATGAAAGCAGCGAAGAAAACTTCCAGTCCCACAATATCTACCCCTGCAAGTCAGTCAAATGGACACAGTGATGATGACTCTGGCAAAGACAAGATGGGAAGCTCATCTCGCAACAAAGGGACAGCCCTACAAAGCACTGCTAGAGAGATCCCTCTCCTTCAAGGGGTCACTACAAGCCTGGATACAGCTACAGGGAACAGATCTGTCAAGCAGTCCTCTCACAGCGCTGGTATCACCAGGAGCCAGCAGGATGCCAACTCCAAAGCATCCGGCTTTCAAACTACCAGGGGAAAGTAAGTTACGTATTTTTTCTTGTCTCCTATGCACTGCTTATTTTCCTGTTTCCAGTGTCATAATTGGCAAAATTCCTAGCAATTTCAGTAAAATTATTTTTTTACCTTAAAAAGGACCATCTAAAACAAGCAAGGGAGCAAAATAGCAGCATTTACTCAGGCAAAACAATTGTAACATTTCTAACAGTGTAAATGCTGCAATATTTTATTCCTCAGGGTAGTTATCTCAAAATCAACTGGAGAATCATTGTCAAATATGGGTAGGGAAGAACTACAATAGATGATGCCCTGCTTTATGCACAGTAAACTACTGCTGATTTTTTTTTTCTTCTTTCTTTTCTTGTGGGTAAAATAAATTGCAGATGCACTATCTCATTTGGAATCTATTAAAAAATATTGTGTTTGTAAACTTCTCCACTAAATTGAAAATACAAGCAATTAAATGTAAAAAATGCATCAATGTCTGACAATTTGAAACATCCTATTCTGTGATAAAAACTTATGAAAAGTGGTGTTGTAGGTGAATGTGCATTCAGAACTCTATAACTTAATACACAATAGCTGTTCATAACAGAGTATATCAAACTGTACTGTCTGGTTTTATAGCTCTGGAACACTCAATTATTTTCTTTGTTCCCCAATGTCTTCATTTCTCAATGGGGATATTAACACTGGCTTTGCAGATATTGCAAGTTTCCCTTAATTGCTGATATATAGTCAGATCCTGGTAGAAAATGAAAGACACAAAGTATTGGTTGTTTTCCATAGCATTTATGGAGAGTGGGCTTTCAGAATATAGATTTCTTCTTCTGATAGTACTTTCCCAAATGTTAGCATCCAACTTCATGCAAAAGAGAATAAATCACTACTATGATCATCTTGCTGTGTGTGGCTGGGAGCTTATATTCCTTTAACTGAAAGAAAAGATTCCCATTGACCTGAGCAAGTTTTGGATGATGCATAGGGGAAAGGATGCACAAGGACCCAAAGGAAAGGAGTCTTTTGCCTCTGCTTGGAAGAGAGAGCCCAGTAGAGGAGCTGTGTTTCCCAGACACCTTTTGTCACATACTCCTTAAGTTCTGAAAGTCGTCTGTTACACCGCCTTACCGCAGTGTTTGGCAGAGTGTCTGAGTTCACCTGAGTTAAATGGGTTCTCTTTTTACATGAGTGCTGGTAGCTACATCTCCATTAAAATAAATCCTAATACATGCTAACCTTGGTCTTTAGCTTTCACAGCTTTCTTCAAGAACAGTATTCCAATTAAATTAATCTTCAGAAAAACTCTGTGAATCAGCAGGTATTCTTTCTACCTTTTACATGAGATAAAAGTAGCAAAAATTAGTCTCTGGTGAAGATGGTCACATATTTTATTTATCATAATGACATGTGGTTGCAGCTGCAGAGAGGCAAAACAAGCAAATCTTGTATTTGCCAGGACCTAATTTCATGAGTGGTCAAGGAGCAACCTGCTGTGCAACATGCATATTTGAGCCCACTGAGCCAGTTAGCAGTAAAGCCAGGACTGCATACCTAATTTACAGGAATAGGTAGCAGCATGAAACCCCAGCATAGAACAGAATGCTGGATCCCCACTCTCTTGCTCAAACTGCTGAGCTACATACCCTCTCCCTGTCTAGCAAATATCTAGGTGTGGCTCAGTCCTTCTCACGGGAAGATTCTTGTGCTACAAGGCTTGTCTTCCCACTGTATACAAATGTTTTTGCAATCAGCTGTGGTGTTTTGAACTTTCCTTCCACTTTTGCTGCGACCTGGACCATGACTTAAATCACTTCATTGTTCCATCTTTCTTTATGTATGAATCAGACCTGGATGAATAATAAACTTGCTTGTGACTCTTTTTTTTTTCAGCAAAGGCATGAGAAAATGCCAAGTCTTGTGTGCTCACTTTTACCAATCACTGCTGTGAAGCACCTGAATAGCTACTGCTGGGAAAATATGCATAAGAACACAAAAATTTTTATTTATTAAGTGCAGGTGCCATCAACTATGCCCTAAATAATTTCTAGCATATAATTTCCTTCTTTTTTTCAATACTTATCACAAATAAAGTAAAGAGATACTGTAAGATCCAATAAAGACATGCATCTTTCTTCAACGTTTTACTCATTTGAAGCCTGAGCACAGCATGGCTCAGTAAC
Source organism: Aphelocoma coerulescens (assembly GCF_041296385.1). Lineage (NCBI taxonomy): Eukaryota > Metazoa > Chordata > Aves > Passeriformes > Corvidae > Aphelocoma > Aphelocoma coerulescens. The sequence continues at coordinate 21,812,153 of NC_091017.1, forward strand.
AGATTCCACGGTTGTAAAGCGTGAGGAAATTTGGAAGAACTATTTGCTTTTTGAGTTTACTTCGAATTAAAGCACCTCTTTGGTTATAGACTGTATTCCAACCGAATTTTTGAGTGACCTTGTAGGATCTGCATGGCTCTGTAATCCTTTATGGCAACCCATTGTGCTAACATATGTGCAGAGATGCTGATATTAGGAGGCTCTGTATAGAAGGAACAATAGGGAGAGATCTGTGAGAGACAAGAGGAAGGAAAACAAACAAGAATGAGCATTTATTTTTAAACATATTTATAATTTTAAAAATACCAATACATACACTTTATTAGAGAGTCTGCAAGGCTGTCAGATTACCCACAAGGTACAATACGTGCCCATTGTACAAACTTATTTACCCAAATACCCCTTTCTGAAGGAGGTTATGTGCCTTAATGGCTTACAAAGATAATTCCCTTGCTATCTCTATCCTAGGTTTTATGAGGACAGTATTATGCATCCATATCTAATCAAATGCATACTAGAACTAGGTTAGGCTTTGAGCCTCTATTACATCCTGATGTGGAATTATAAGGGCTAAATATTGGGCATACCCTTTTCTCTAAAAACACTAAACTCTTCCTTATTCTTCACTGGCACAAAAATGCAATTAAATTCTGTTCCTTCACATTGGAACAATTTTACAATTAACCTTCGAATAGGTACAGGAGAACACAATTTGTCACTGTCTACTCTCAGACCATTTCAGAAGAATGTTTTCTGTGGTGAGGTATTCCCCCTTCTGGCAGGGTCTGCACCCAAGCTTTCATAAGGATAAGAAAACTTCATAGGAGCTCATCTGGAATGGCCTGAGCTGAAGGAGAATTCCTTTCTTCACTCCTAGTAATGAATTTGGCTTTAGCTCTGAAATGCAAAACTTGATGTCTCTACAAATATGCTTTTTTTTTTCTTGGTTTTTTTATTTCTACTTATCTTCAAATTTTATGCAGTCCATACCAATGAATAAAGAAATACTGGAAAACCAGAGAGAGAATTTTTCCAAAATTCAGTGACACTAAATCTGAGTATCAGTTTGGTGTCAAAGAAGAAAATTTATGATACATTCTTTTCAATTGAGTTAATTTGAGGTACATGTTTTTCAGCCTGTGGAGAGAGACAGTTGCAGCATTTCACTGTGTAAAGCAGCTTAAACAACAGTGGTGCAATGGAGTAAATCTCAGGTGCAGTCCTGAGACCAGCACACTCATCTTTTCGTTCTGAACCTTATTTTATTAATTACTGTGCAAGGCAGCTCCTGAATACATGAGACCTTCATTCAGGCTGTAAATTAAGCACAGTATCCCCACATGGCTGGGTGGCTCTACATTACTCTCTTCTCTTATTATGTGTATATTACACCTTTTCCAGTTATCATGAAGCCACTGAGGGTCTTTATAGACTTCCTCTAGCATTACCTTGGGTAGTGGTGAGGTGACAGTATTTTATTACTAAGCACAGAAGGGTTTAATAGAGTCAGCACCAGGGACAGATTTGCTTAGCTGTCACATGTGATAGGAGTGCTGAAATATTTCATTCTCACGACCAGACGTCTGCATTTCTCCCTGGAAATTGCTTTTGCCTATATCAGCTTGGTAGAAATCTAGTGTACTGACAAATTAAAATGAATGGTTGAGATCAGCAGATGGCTCAGATACATAAGACACATACAAATCTGATTTAACTGCCTAGTTAATGGAAGGTTCACAGTCTCTTTTCATCATGTCACTTTTTAATGGAGCAGAGAGAACAATTCTTGAATCGATTTCCTAAGATTTTGCATCACTGTGCGTTTCCAAAAAATACAGTCACACATGGCTTAGGTTTCTGCCTCACTAGGTATATTCACTATGACCTGGAAGGAGGAAGATCTTACACTGGCCTGGGGTTGCCTTGGCGGCTGTGTCAGGGTGTGTTTGACAATCTTTGTCCCCAGAATTGTACTACAGCTATGCAGAAGACCCTTGCAATAAGTCACTCGTGTCCAGCAGCACCTTGAATGTATTTCTGATACTCAGCTGTAAGCCCACAATCCAATCTTCCTACACAGGCTAAACTCAGTGTTACTCCCATAGCAGTCCCAAAGACCATGGCAAATGGAAACAGTGGCTGGTAAAGTCATGACAGACTGTTTTCAGCAGCACAGGAAACATAGCACTGGAAAAAACAAATCACTTCTTCACCAACGTTGTCTTTGAGACACAAAGCACTTAGCCTCCTCAGAGTCACATTGTTTAGTTTTTCTGTGATCAGATAAGGCATCACTATACAGATGATTTCTGGGTTTTTTTTCAGGGTGGTAAGGAAGGTTTCTGTTTTTCCAATTACACTAACTATTGCATGAATGCTCACGCTTATCTTGCTCTTGTTCTTTGTTTCATCTGCCATGGGAACAGCAGGAAGGATTAGGAACAGACTCTTTCCCATCCCTACAGTGTCCCTTCACCCCTCTGAATAGATTAGGATTACTGTACCAAACTGGACACAGTTTTAGGATTTACCTCCTAGACCCTGCAAATACTCAACTCTTTGTGGCATTTCATTTAAGGTACACCAGAAACATCTGCCCAGGTATGCACAGAAAACAGGCATTCTTATAAATCTGAATAAAATTAACATTTTAGAGAACTGACACTAATTCTAGAATAGACTTGGCAAGGAAGAGGACAGCAGCAAAGTGTCCCCGTATGTGTTCCAAAGGCATTATTGTGTTGCCAGTTAGAGAATGCGAGTGTTTCAAATGTCGATTTTTCTGCCAAATCTCAGAGCATCTATTCTGTATCACATTCCTGGTAAGCAATACCATTGGTCATGAGGAAAAGCCTGTGGAAAAAAATCACCTTGAATTTCATGGACTTTGGCTCAGATGCTTTCTGTTCAAGAAATCTGTTCATAAAATCAGTCAGGGACAGTATAAAGATATGTATCTGTATGATAAAATGGCAAATCAGGTACAAAGAAACTGGCAAGGTGGTTAATCATTTAATGAAGGGAAACAGGAAAAGAAGAGCTGCCCAAAACAACACTATAAACAAGGAAAAATTCACCCCTGAAACTGCAAGGGATCTTATTTTTCATATTTTCATTTGGTCACTTACAAAGTCTTTTTTGTGTTGGTATTTCTCAAAGTGGAGAAGCCGTCACTGACACACTGCAATCTCCTTTTCTGTAGATCACAAAAGCACTAAAAAAGCAGTGAAAACCAATACCACTGAAGGTTACCTGAAAAGGACTGACAGTAAACTAGACCAGAACTATCATAATGAATTTTGTACTCTGGGTCAATTAGAAGATGGAAAATAAATTTCTATTCCAGAAGTAAAAAAGCAGAATTCAGACCTTTTTAAAGAACAATTTGTCTGCATTTTCAGTTGTGTTTTACTGGATAATTCTCGAAGGTTTGAGATTAATGATATCTTCTCCAAAGTCTAAATTCTTTCTGGAAAAGTTTGATTGTGTTAAAGGGCTCTGAACACGGAGTGCAAGGTCATGTATCAAAGAGGTGATCTGATTTGCAACAAGAGAACATTTTAAATGCTAAAACAGATTGGTGAAATAATAAGTGGAAAGGGTGAATTAATTTTTGCAGCAAGAGGGAGGACAAAGAGTAAATAAAAATTTGGATGAAATAAAGAGGCTGTTGCAGTCCAAGGTTTCAGCACTGTAATACAAAAAAAGGAAATGAATGATGAGAGCAGAATTTGTGTTTTGTAACAGACAGAACAAAATGTCAGGACACTGAGTCCCGAAAAAAAACATTAAATAAATCTTTGACACCTAATGCTCTAGTCAGTGTCAACAAGTCAGCTGTTTCTCAGAGATAAAAACATATCCTATAACATATTTTACTATCACATACTATATTATATGTCACATGCACTTTTTAGTTTCTTCCATTCCAACCAGCTTGTAAAACACATTTTCCAATTTGATTTGTTTATGGTCAGTCCCTAGTGAGTACTGAATTTTTATTGCAGCTGAGATTCATACATTTCAGAGCAAAGGAAGCTGGGCACTGAACCTAAAAAATTAACTAGTTTTAGTTCAAGTTTATAATTTCTCTTTGAAATAGAGCTTATGTTATTGAAAGATGACCGACATTCTCTTAAAGATATAGAATTTACCATATGACGGTGAGACGTCTCTGTAGTCACCTAGTGGAACTCAAAGGAAGTTGCTAAAACTGCAGTCTCCCATGCAATAGCAAAAAAGAACCTTGTGAGGGTGCTTGCTATCCTTATAATCTTAGTGTTTGCACTGTGTCAATCAACATTATCTCTCCTCATCCAAACTTGGAAGGCTGTTTAAAGCAAATTTATCTCCTGGCTCTAGATGCTTGTAGCATCTTTCTACGACCCCTTTTGCCCAGATGTAAAGGATAATATAAAATTAAAACTGTTGTATAATCAAGATGAGTATTTCATTAACTATTCTGTGAAACACAAGCTGCATACAACATGAATGAGGCACAACCACCAAGATGGGCATGGACTTTGACAATGGCTCCAGCTCTGGGTCCTTTTGTATTCTGTCAGCAAGACAATAATCTTATTTTCATGATTCAGTGGTATTCAGCTGGGCTGATTCAATAGCATTTCTATTAAAAGCCAGGTAATCTAATTTACTCACAGACAAAAATAAGTCATTTTTCAGATATGATATGAAGGGGGCATAACTGATTCTATGCCCTTTGTGGTCCGATTAGCACTGGTGTTCCTGTGGGGTGGCTTTAGGACCCCTTGCAAGCATCTGTGAGCAATCCCGCACAGGCGTTGCCGGCAGTTTTTGTGAGGTTTGCTTTTTTTCTCGTCAATGCGCCCAAGGAACACTTTACAGTGGAAATGTGCTGTGGAAGGGGGACTGCAGGGACCCCAAAAAACCCGTGATTTTTGGTATTGGTGTAAATTGTACTTCGTTGTTCAGCAGCATCGGGTGCCCCAGCGGCGGCACCTCCGCGGGCTGCGGCCGCCACCTGCCAGCCGTGCCGGGCACTGCGCGCCGCCGGGGAGGCTCGGGTAAAGCCGAGCCTGAGCCCGGCTGATGGCGAGTTAGGAGAGGGTTTTACAGTGCAAAGACGGTTTTGAGGGCTCTTGAGTGTCCCCCGAACCAGGAGGCAGGATCCCAGAAGCTAAAGACAGGCTTAAAGGCAGCGCCTGGGGGCCACTGGTGGGTCCCTGCCCGTTGTAGAGCCTTTGTTCCGGCCGCCTGGGCAGGCTCCGGGGCCAATTATCTGCTCAGGACTTGGAACTGGGAATGGCCCTAAGGCCCAGGAAACTCAGGCTGCCGAGGCTGCCAAGCAGACGTGCTCACAGGTTCCAGCAGAAGCAGATGCTGCTCTTCCTACCGTGCCCTGCTGCTCGGTGAAGGTGCTTCCTCACCCCTGAGGGTGGGATGTCACATTCGGGTACAGCCAAACCACACGGAGTGCAGAGCTGGGCTAGCAGCATTTTGATTTAAGCTGGAAATAATGCAGTGAATACCACATCAAGGAGGCTGCTTCAAAGGCCTGAGGACTCTCCCACACATTGCCACCAGTGCACGTTCCCAGCCAAGACATGCTGGAGGAGGATGAAATCTGTCCCTTGGGCTTTATGCTGGCTGGGAACTTGTACTGCTCTTTCCAGGCTGGATTTCTGTTGTATGTTGTGAGGATTTTGTTTTGTTTTTAAATACAGCTCTCCTGATTGAAATCAAGCTCAATGCAAAAGAGACGCTAGGCTCCTCCAGCTCTCAACAAAATCTGCATGTTAGAAGCCTGTGTTGATGATCTGGAATAAATTATTCCAGGGAGGGTAAAGAGGATTTTCAGGTTTGAAGTCCTGTTATGCAAATCAGTTGTCTTCTGTTCTGCCTTTGCATTAACACAGCCTGTCATAGTTCTTCCGCCACGCTTCATCTTCTATTTCCAAATCTACATTTTTTCAGACAATTTGATTTCAAAATTATATTTACATTTTTAACGTCTCTTAATGAGCTTATTTCATTGGTAGCGTAAACCTAATTATGAGTCACACCAGGGGCTCTTTTGCTGTGAATATTTCCTCCAATTTAGCCTGATCAAAGATTGCTGGGCCATGTGAGAACCACAGCTTCAGACATTGCACTCACGTACATTAAGAATTAGTTAAGTATTTTAAATGGAAACAATCTGCTCAAGTTAGTAAAATTTTTGGTGGAGACCAGAGGCTGAGTACAGACTGTCTTTAAAATTCAAGAACAGCCCTTAGCATTTGGGGTGTATTGTAACATTTTTTTCCTTTGGAAGGCGTCTCCAAATGGGCAAGTTCCAATAGCTGCTCCTCAAAGCTACACACCCTCAACAATAATAATAATAATGGGACTTACAGTATGAATTTTTATAAGGTTTTAGGTGGGGGCTAGAGTAGTTTGTTTTTTTAACTGAAATCTATATTCCAGTGCTTTCATGTCTTTTGCTATTTTTCTTTACACCTGTTTTCATTCTCTTATTTTTTCATTGGCCATGTTTGCTTAACTGTAAAATGGCTCTCAGTGACTAAAATGTATACCCCAAATACGTGCACTGCAGAACAGGTTGTCAATGACAATATTGCTGTACATCTTCTGCTTAATCCCTTTCTCCGGTGAGCTGTCAGATCTGCATGCAAAGGTAAAGTGCAGGCTACAGAGCCACAGGCTCAAGTCCTAACCTCACCCCTGCTTCACTGTAGCCCAGATTTTAAAATCTGGCCCCTATATTTGGCTTTTTTATTTGCAGAGGTGGTATGCTTAGCACCCAGCTGCCCAAGGCGTTAGCTCCTCACTTCCCACACGGCTAATGTGCAACAGGAAAGGAGATGTGGTACTGCATAACAGCTAGAGATGGCATTATTGCTTCAGAGGTTTTCTGAGCAGACTTTATATGCCATCAGTTAATTGCTGAGAATTATTTAGGAATTTAGATGTTTACATTCTCTATACTTAGTTTAAATCATAAGCAAATCCCCATGATTAGTCAGAGCTCCTCCTGAATAGATCAGTGTCAGTCTGGCCCAGAATCACTTCCTGCATCTGTTAAGAAATATTTAGTAACCCATTCATATGCTGAGAGATTATTATTTTTTTAATCTCTGTGCTGCACTTCAGAGAAAAAAAATACATTTTTTAATCTTGGGTATGAATTTGCAGAACCCTCACCACAGATATGAAAGGGAAGAGATTTCATGCCTGTACTGAGAAAGAAGCTCTGTGATAGTGCCCTGGGGAGCATAACGAGCCTTGATAGTCCTAAGCAACCTCACCTGTAGCCTCCACCCACGCCCCTGGGCTGGGACTCCACTTAAGCCCAGGCTTGAGGTTGTACTGCTTTCCTTATGAGGGTGCTTGTCTCTAGCAGACCTCTTGGACCTGGCTCCTTAGGTGGTCCCTGCTGGGCTGCTCCTTGACCTGTTCCTGCTACCCTACTGCTGCCTGCAGGTTCCTGGTGCTGTGGTACCTCTGCTGCTGGTGAGGTCAGTGCCTGGCTTGTGTGGTTGGCCCTCCCTTTTTGATAGGGAGAAATCCCACTCATGCTGCTCCCTGATGCTCAGTGAGGAAGCCCCATGGAAGAGCTGTTTTCCCGGCAGTGCTTCCAAGGGCCACAAGTGTCCTGCTGTGTCTGGTTCACACTGGACTCTTGGCAAGAGAAGGTGCTTGTCCTCTCTTGCTGCAGCAGAAGTGTGCCAGAAGAGATGCAGCTACAGGCTCTCTCTCTCTGGCTTACTGCTGCTGGCATTTAACTCAAATATCATTATTACCTGCCAGTCTCTGTGGTACACGAGACTGTGAAGGGCCCGCATGCCCCACCCGGAGGGGTGGGTAAGTAACTTCACCGTTCTTCTGCAAAACTTGTAGGACTTAAATTTCCTCTTGTTTTTGCCAATTTTATGTGTCTTGAACTTGCATATAGTTGCTCCTGACTTTCCCAGAGGAAGTGAGTGGAGTACCTAATCTTTATGCTCATGCTTGATAGCTGCATTTAGCTTTTAGCAAATATTTATTCATGGAGTCTCTAATTAATACACAGAGATAAAAGGCAGTAACTAAAGGAGTGAGAAAATAAAGGAATTTTAAAAAGCACAGCTTTTTTATACCTTAACAAGAAGAAATACTGTCTTACTGAAAACTCTCAAGGAAGTGGAGAATGAGTGAGCAAAATCAGATCAAAGGCACTCAATAAAAGCCCATTTTATAGGAAGCACATTATTCCTCAAACAAATAATGTGTGTTGTGAAAGGGAGCACAGCAATATTGGCAGTAGAGATATTGTGAGGTTCAATCTGTTGGTTTTAGCATCTTTATAGCTTAGCCTGCTTTTTTCTCAGGAATCATTTTGCTAGTACAGCCCTACTGAGCTTATTGTGCATACACTTGTAGGATCTCAGTAGACAAAAGCAATCACTTAAGGATAGATGCTGATACTGTTTTGTGTTTTGTGCTGTTGTTCATGTTTGAAGCAGTGTAAATCTGTATTAATGCCACTTAAGTAAATGGAACTAATCTGGTCTTAATTATATTTTGATTTCCACTGTAAGGAGCCCATAGCAAGATACTGGTTTCTGGGGTAAATAACCCTTACTGAATCATGAAACATGAACAGAACTACTACAACTGGCAGAAAATGTTATCAGCAAAACACAACACAGAAAGATGAACTTTAAGTTTTCATACGCAAATATTTTTTGGAAGTACTTGCAGCTCTACCAGTCCTTCAACTGAAACAGTGTCTAGTCACTAACTTGCCAACTCAAAAATTAAATATGTTTCAGCATGGACAAGGCAATAACATATGATCCTGAGAAAGGCTGTGCTAAGTTAAGGATGAAAGAAAAAAGTCAGTTCTAGGCCAAATAGACATTTGTTCCACCAGCAGAAAAGCAATAGTACTTTCTTCAGGATGCCTTCCTGTCTGCAGCTAGGAGACTTCCTGAGACAGAGGTTATAGTGGCAATGATTTTTTTAAAAAACCAAACTGATAATACCCATTATGGCATGTTTTTTCATGAAATAATTTTACTGCCTTTTTAAATCTGTTTTGACTTCCAAATTTGGCACAGTCTATAGCTATGGAAATGCTGCCCTGGTCTTTGGTTTTAAACCAGTTTTGTTGCCTATTTATCATAACAAGACTAAGTGAATAATGAATGTCGTGACTTCTTATCCCTTCTGCTTTTCTTCTATTTGTATCTTGGGGGGTTTTGCACCTCTCTTTAGGTATAGGACCAAACCTGAATTCTCTATTCAAACTGGCTATTTACTTGTATACAGCAACAGAGAGTTGATGTACTGAAACAGTGGTGATTCCTGTTTGTTCTTTAGTCCTTCCCTGATAATGTCAAGTATTTGATTACCTAGCTTCGTTAATGCAAAACAAGAAATTGGCCTATTCAGAGAGCCATTAACAATGACTCCAAGATTATTTTTTCCACTGATGAAATCTACTGTACATAGTGATACTATCTCTATAAGCCTGTCTTTGTGACTGATTCTGCATTACAAGACCCTTTTCTGACACCTACTTAATTAGACATTCAGTATCATAAGACTTCTGCAATTCTTCAAGTTCAGCTTTGTTTACTACACAAAATGATTTTGTATAATTCTGTATAACCCTGCCATCCCCCTATTTACTGACTTCCCCCCTAGTTAGTGAATATAGTGCCTATTACAGATTAATGTGGGATTGTGTTGATAAAGTGCTTCTTGAGAAAGCAAACTAGTCTTTCATCTTTCTGATTTAATGCCTTATTTGTCTGTAACAGAATCTATTTTCTTACTATGTGATAGATTGCTTCCCCCCCAATATCTTTTGTTGAGAGACCTTGCCAAAAGCCTCTGAAAATCACACCCTTATCTACCTGCTTCTGATTCAAGGAATACCAATAGATCTATGTGGTGTAATTTCCCTGTATTAATCTGTCCTGAGCCATTATTTAGATTATAATTTTGACTTAATTCTATTCTCTACTGTAGCAAAGTTCCAAAATCTGATTTACCAGTTTGCATTTTCTTAGAAACCTTTAAAAAAAACCCAGCAAACCTGCTCTTGCATGCCCCAGCCCCCTGGGCTGCAGTGATCTAGAGTTTGATCATTTTGTATGTGACTGCCTTCTCTGGATGGGCATCCAGAGGCACAGGCAAGTGTGGAGCCCTGCTGTGTATTTGCTGTGTGTGGCTTTAACCTCACAGTGCACTGGAAAACAAAGTCAACCTGGACTCACAGTATTGCTGGGGAAAGTGAGAAGCATTAGAAATGGCTGTCCATGAAGTGAAAGCTGTGGATGATTAAAAACATTACTAAACAATCCTCTGAATTCTGGATAAACAGTTTCTGTAGTCTGAAATGTAGGTGTACTTTAAGACCTGTCATTACTGAAGTCTAGAAGAGCTTCTTTGTACTTGGATCTCCACAGACATTTACAAATTAAAATTTAGATTTGCAGTATGAATGTATGTAGAGATGGAGAAATTATCATCTGTTTTCTTTGCTGAAGCACAAAGACCAAGTTATTGCCCAAGACAACATTGGCAGTTGGAGAGAAACAAACGTAATTTTCATAACTTACTCCTGTTTGTGATTTATGGGTGCAACTTTCACATTTAAGTATCATATATTATCATATAGTGGAAAATGTTGTTTGTACTTTTAATCATATTTACCTTCTCTATCTTACAGAAACTGGTGTGCTTATGTCCATACCAGACTTGTACCTACAGTTGTGGTGGACAACCTGGAAACCTTCTCATCAGGCAGAGCAAAGCCTTGCACTTGGCACATTGGATCCTGTGCTCAGAGGTACTGAGAGCTGGGAAGAAAGAGGACTTGCAAGTACTTTAATTACCATCCAATGCACAGTTAATGTGACTATAACTTTAAAAATTAAAAGGGAAACAGGAAAGAGCAGCTTAGCATGTCTCCAGGGCTCATCATCACATGACCCTATAGCATATAGAAAAGCTCATGGCCTGTTCCTATAGCAAGTCTAAGTGCTTGTGACTGGGCATGTCCTCACTCTGGCACCCTCCCATCAGTTCAAAGTCTTGGAGTCAAAGAGAGATGCACAAGTACAAAGGTTTAAAACACGTGCATGGAAGAAAATCCTTTCTGTGCAATTTTCCAAGCCTGTGCTCTGTTGGAGCAAAAGGCTTCCCCTGAAAGGCACAAATATTTTTGTTCTTATCTCTCTGCTGAGTGCTTATTTCTGGCACAGCTTTGGTCAGGCAGTGAACCTAGACAAGTAATTGGCCTGGATGGAACTTGTAAATAATACCTCTGTTAAACATATTCAGATTGTCCTTTGTGGTTTGGGTGCCTCCTTGTATTCTCCAAATGTTAGATTTCAGTCAGAAGTGAAATTGGAATTTAATGCATGAATTTGGAAAATGGCAAACTGAAACAGCACCAACAAAAATATTACAATCTCCAGATTGTAATGTATTTTTCCCTTGACAAATTTCAGAAGCCTCTTAGAAGTCAGTTTGACTGTTCTGAGAATTGTCCTCTAGGTGGTATGGCAGAACACGCTTAAAGCTTTGAGTTGAAAGTGGGAATAGAGCTTCCTTAGCATTTGGTGACTCTGAAATGCAGTCGATTGCATTGCAAAGCTGTGGAGCGGACCCTGTGGTTGAAATGTTGCCAGCTGTGTTATTTTGTTTTGGTTTTTTCCTAATTCAATCACTTTAGGTCCTTGTGCTGCTTGTATAAATAAAGCTCTACTATATAAATTTCTGGGACTCATTTACATGATTTTTTTTTAAATGTGGATTATTTTTGAAGTAGCTATTCCTGATTAACTCCTTTCATGGACACTTCATTTTTGTGAGTGGTTTTAGGAATGGATTATGCTAATGCAGAATGAGGTGTTTTTATCATAAGACCATCCATACAGCAAAATAACTGAGAACACTCTTGAATTAAGATCACCTTAAATTTTATTGATTTCTTGCTGCTGAAAAAGCCACTTCTTAGAGCCAAAGCTGGTTGGGAACACATGCAAAGCTCCTGCCAGTTGCTATGAGAATTTTATTATATATAATATTGCATCCCTTGCGAAGGGCTGACAAGATTAATTGGGGTGTAAAATATGGTGGCATTTTTTAATGCGTTGGGAGGATAATTTTTGATCTGACAGCCTTTTTCTCTTTTTCTGGAGTGATTTATACGGGGATTGTGTACAAAACAATTCAGTAACTGTTTTATCATCGTATTTTCTGAGATTTTAGGTGTTCTTCATGTTAGTGTTAACAACTAGCAGCACTGTGTGATATTGTTTTTATTTGAACTTTGTATTTAACATCTTAAAAGAGCAAGGAGACTTGCTGTAGTTTATTCTGTATGCCCTACTGCAGCACGTTTGTTCTAAACTGACTTCTCTGTGAAGTTAAGAAACCTGGGAGAAGTGATGTGGGTAGCCAGGACATGCAGAATGTGTTGGAACACAAACAAAATTGCTGCTGCCTCTGCAGTTGTGTACTGTAACAGTGGTAACTGAGGCCTCACAATTACACAGCCATGCCCTCCTTTCCCTGAAGTCCAGAGTGGAATTTTTCACACTTTATTGGATTAATGTTTCTATAATCTTGTTTAAAATAATCAGAAGGGAAGGTTTCCAGTGTGCATTAAATGTGTGCTGATGTGGCATAAATTTATTGTGAATGCATTTTTCCACCAATTTCAAAGAAAAGGGGCATATGACTATTGTAGTTTGTACTTTGTTCAATGAGGTAGTTATTAATTGTAATGTCTTCCATAAAAAATTGCAGTATTTGAATCCTGAATAAGATATTCGGGGAAGAAATCTAAATAGACATCAGGTTTCTTTAAAATTCATGCAGGTGATCTGAAGGTTGCAATATTAAAGATCTGATTGCTAATGAAACACCAAACCCTGGTTAAAATTCAGTTTGAATTTCAAGCTGTAATGAAAGGATAAATATGACAAGTGGGATAATGCACTGTAGTTATGCAGGTATCTTACAGCTCCTCTTTGGTTACCTAAAATAGGTTTAAATGCTCTCATTTCACAGGTCCCAGACAACAACACACCAGGCCTATAGAATCAAACATAAAATAGTGACATCCCTGGAGTGGAAGTGCTGTCCTGGGTACAGGGGGCAGAACTGCCAACCCAAAGGTGAGTAGAATTGTAAGGATTTGAAACTATTCAGCAAAAGAAAACAATGAGCTGTGATTTGTGAGCAAATGGCTCTGTTGAAAACCAATACAGTCCTTTCCATTAATTTAAAACCAGGAAAAATGTACAGTAAACTAAAATGCTTTGGGATGTTGATGCTTCCCTGCATGTGAATTTTCAGAGTGGCTAAGCAAAATGTCCTTTCTTCTCTTCCACTCTAAATAAAGCTCATAAGATCTCCAGCCTTATTTCATTTTGCTAAAATACGGAGTTTGCATTCAGTGCGTCTACATTTTGACCTTTTAAGTTATTGAGTATTGCATTGCTGGGGATATTAAATCCAGGTCCTCTATTGAATATTTGCTGTAATATTCCTCTACAACACTGTTACTCTTTTGCCTTTCAGTTTCAGGCTCTAAGAATATATTTTGTTTGTGATAAAATAATGCATCAACTTTTTTTACTTCTCTGAATTTTGTAGGTCTTCTGTTGTTCATTTCAACAGTAACTGAATTTTTCTAGGTATTACACATGATCCCTGTGTAACTGTGCCCTTTTTGACAGAATAGCCTTTTACCTCTGCCCTGGTGATCAAACATGTAGCATCATATTGTAGTTTTACATCTGTATAACAGCTATTTCTTTGCTGCTGGCCTTAAGCAAGCAGCCTTTGAAAAATTAGATATGGCATCAGCATACATGTTTTAAATGAATGAATATTGCAAGAAAGGCCATTAGGTGTGATAGGGAGTTCAATCAGCAGCGTAAGGCTGATTAAAAAAAGGGCTGTGATTAAAAATTAATGTAGAGGAATGAAGAGAAATCACTGTTGTTCACATCCACGAGGGAAATTTCAGTGCTGAAGGGCCAGAACCTTGGCAGGCTCCAAGTTCTCCTCTGCACAGCAGAGTGTATAGAGACAGTTATTAACACAGGACATGGTCAGGCAGAAAGGCTGTCCAGTGAGCATGGATCAAGTGTTGTAAAGGTTTCCTTTCAGAAAAAAAAGCAAACATTAGCAAAAATAGATTAAAAAAAAAATGTAAAGGGTAGCATTGAAGGGGAAGGTCACAGTTGACAAAATTGAAATGGCATCAAAATAACAGGGAAACATTGACCAGGAAGAAAAGCTGTACAACTCAATTTGTAGTGGCATCTGTGTAAAAAATAAGAATAAAGGAAAGTGCTGTGAAGTGTTACAGGAGTGGGTGTTATATCCCCTGGGTTCTGTTTTCAAACCTCTTCTGGCTTGCTGAATAACTTTGGGAAGCCACTTATAATCTGCATAACCAAGTTTACCCAGCTAGAAAATTGAGATGACACTTATCTCACAGGGGCACTGGGATATTTAATTAATTAATGCTTGTAGAACTGCTTAAAGAGATTGGGATGAAAGGTGTTATGTCAGAGAAGCTTTTCTTCCCTGCTTCTGGAATCCTGCCTCCCATGAGGAGCAGACCACCAGCACAAGCCCTGCCTGTATTATTCAATTCCCATGAAGGGACGTCGGCTAATGAACTTGAACAGTTGGGAGCCTGATAGCCTTGTCTTCCTGTGCTCTGCAACAGCAGGGGAGAGATGCTGAAAGTGCTGAGTGGGGCTCTCCGAGTCACTGAGCCTCCCACTTGGCCCCTCTGTTGTTCAACAGCAGAACTGTCACTGAAGGGTTTCTGTGCCGAGGGAACTGGGGTGTTCTGACAATCCTTTAGATCCTGCAAAGGCATTCTTAGTGTGATGTGGGTTGCTGGTAGAAAATGCTAATTTAAAATGCCTTCTGGTTTAACTTCTCTTTCAGACAGAGTGAAGTTATATGTAACTGTTTCAGTCTGATAGTCTAGGCAGAAGGAACCACCACCACCTGGTAGTTATTATTACACATCTGAGAGTCTTATTTGGTAGCCCTGTTGTAACTGCTTGATTACAGATGCTTCCCAAGGTACTGCAGTAGTGAGAGAGCAGGAAGTGATGTGTTCAGATTGCTGTTTCTAGCCTTACCTCCCTTGTGGCAATGCCTGACCAAATTGGCTATGACATGGATCCTATTCCAGCATGAACAATGCAATTTTGTAAGAAAAGTTTTAAGAACGAAAAAACGTAGACGTAATTTCTTTTAAGCCTAATGAGACAGCTCAATATGGACAATTCAACAATTAAAGCATCATCATTTTGACCTGGGAATACAAAAATGCTTAACTGGGAGCAAAACCACTAAAACAAAAGCACTTTTAAATTCTGAGTTGCAGACTTCATGGCATATCACTTTTACTAAACACAGCTTTATTTTAACTTTGCATGTGTAGTAATGAAATCCGAGTTCCCTCACGCACATATGGCCCCTGAACACCAAATTATATGGTTTAGAGGCAGCCGCCGTCTCTGCCACAGCCACTGTCAGCACAGAATTCCCTGGCGTGGCAGTGATGTCATTTCTCCAGCAGATGGCCGTGCAATGTCCCATCCTCTGCGTGGGGTGAGCGGCACACACAAAAGGTGGCAATTCGTGTTGAAACACAGGGAACGGGAGGAAACTACCTAACCCCCCCTCCGGGAAACCCCTTCAGCTGCTCCTGCTTCATCAAAGATATAGTGAGTGAAAAAGACCCAATCTCCATTTTTTAAATATTCCCTGAAATGATTTTGAATGCTGTGTTTAAAAATACATGGGACAATAAATTATACATCTAGGCCAATATATTGGATGATAGACATCTAATGTTACCTTTCTATGTGCATTACCTGTTTTTCCTGATACAACTGGAAGAACTCATTGCTCAGGATTTTGTATTTCTGCTTTTTTTGTTGTTTGTTTTGTTTGTGCTGCTTTGTTTTTGAGAATGGCACCTTTAGGGTGGGTCTAGCTGTCTGATTTAAATTTCATTTTTTTTTTTTTTTTTTTAGTTTAAAGTGAGAATGGCATAGCTAATTTTTTAAAGGTCTCAAATGTGAGTCATTTGATGGCTATTTCTACCCTAAACAGTATGTGTATTAGATTTTCAGTCTGGTGCTCCCATCACACCTGCTGTTATCCAGCATTTACGATGGGAAATCTCAGCTGTGGGAATAAGGGACAAGTAGATGTAATCACCATATGATGTTTTGGAGTGATTCCTTTGGAAAAGGTCTGAGCTATGCTGAAAGAATGATGTAGGAGAAGCTATATCACTAGTGACTCCTCTGAATTTGTTTCACAAATGAAAAGCCTGAATTTCTAATGGTACTTGCAAAGTACCTTTCCTATACTGCAATGAAATTTAGTAAGTGTACAATATGTGACTATCTGTGGGTGAGGTTTGTGTGTGTGTGTGTGTGTGTGTGTGTGCATTGCTGGCTCCAGTCCTTGCTGCTGTCAGAGGCAGTGCAGTGCAGTTTGGGCTTGCTTCATGGATGGTTTGCTCTGACAGAGATGCTATGTCCTGGGTCTTGCAGCCATCACGTTACCTGAGCAGTTTTAAAGCACTGGTAAAACAAGCACACAGGGATAAATATATATCCTTAAAACTTTAAAAGTGAATAAAATTGTAAGATTTTGGGTATTCCAGGACGTGGAGCTGTGAGTGGGGCAGTTGATTTATCAGGGAGGATGAAAGATAAGGTGGATAATATATATTAAAAAAAAAGTGGTGTCTATAGCACCAAGAGCGTCAGTGAATGCATTTAGAGTAACAGAAAGATCAGTAAATGAAAGAATAAAAGGACATCGATCAGCTGGTCATTACCACAGGCAAGTAACCTACTCCCTTGTCACAGATTGTATCATCATGTCACCACCTGATAAATCCTGTGTAATGACATGGGCTGAATGCAAGAGTTTAGCTTCTGTCAGTAACCTTGACACAGAAAGATAACAGAAACTGTTGAAATTATAACTATTTGAGGATTTTGTATTTCTTATCAGCCAATTTCAATAGATTCTATCAAACTGTTGGTCCATATGTTAATTTCCTCTGAGTTCCTATCCTAATTTTACAACACCCTTTATTCACAACATAAAACACCTTATATCCTTCTAATTGCAGTCTATTTATCTTCAAATGAACTATGTGAAACATGGAACTCCTTGATTCAGCATTTTAATCTGTTTCCTTGGAAACTTGTTATGGCTAAACTAGATTTTAATATTTGAACTGTAAAGTAATGTCACTCTACCCAAGTTATTCTGCTTGTACTGTACTAAAGACTGGAAATCACATTAGTGCCACATAAGTGGCATTCCTTAGATATGCTCCTCCTGGAGCATTGACTTCAAAATGTTTCATGAACTGAGCAAGTACACAAAAATTGCTATAAATTTACACTAGCAAATTTATTACCTAATTTATACATATTCTGGTTTGTTTTTTTTTTTTTAAATAATGAAATGAAAACAACACCATTAAGCCTAATGGCTAGGAAATGTATGTCAGGAATATGGAAATTTCAGTTCAGTTCCCAGCTATCTGATCAGTTCATTACTTTTTGTGAGTGCAGGCACTTAACTTTCTGGACCTCAGTTTCCCCAGCTAGGATATTGAATTAATAATGATGTTAGTCCAGCTGTTTGCAAACTGCTTTCAGATCTTTTGGGCTGAAACGTAAAATAAGAACAGATAATCCCATCTGCCATCACCAGAGAAAATATTTACAAAATTGACACCTTTGTGAAATCTTTTAATGTGTATACCAGTCATAAATCTCAGATGTATTTGTTGGAACTTAGAATTTGATTATGCTTTGAAATTGTTTTTATTTTTTAGGTGCTGCAAAAATGTAATATCACCATTGCCTTTAGTAGTAAGATTTCCATGGTTGAAGATCTGTGTAATCTGTAAAGAAAAACAAACAAACAAACAAAAACCCCACCAAACAAAACCAACCCTAAAAAACCAACCCAAAAATCAGTTTCAGCAAGCCTGGTTAATTTTGTAGCCATTAAAAAACCCTAATTAATTTTACAGCTGGCAAACGCTGTATTGTCTTTGTACTCCTGTTTTATATGGTTCTAAAGTATTTATGTAGAATTTTTAGCCTTGGGCATTTAAAAATTCTGTTCATCATAAAGCAAATTTTGACATTTTAATATTAACACCAGCCCATGCCAGTCTCAAGAAGTCTTTTATAAAGCCAGTCAACATCTTCAGCAATGTGGTCCCACACTGGACAAAGCAGGTAAGAGTCACTGCAGATGATTAGGCTTTGGTAAAGCTGGTACAGAGTAGAGACAGAAAACAATTGTTGTGGAATCATCCTGATTGTTGTGTTCTGTGGTTCGCTCACATCCTTTCCTTTCATTTTTCTCCCTTCTCTAGCTCCAGAGCAGCAATCACTTATACACAGCAACCAGGCTGAAAGCAGCAGAACTGTCAGTGAGAGGACACCAGGAGCTCTGCAGGACCCCAGTGGGACAGGTCAGTTTTTTTAAGAGTGCTCTCACTTCCACCCAGTCACTGACAATGGGATTCACTGAGATCACTGCAAAAACAACTTGAGGAAAATCTCTGTCCACTGAAGGGACCTGAATGCACTGTCAGCTTCTGGCAGTCATGGTTCACTGGTATGCTTTTCTGATAAAGATGGGCAGAAGATACTGGATTTAAATA
This sequence comes from Aphelocoma coerulescens, assembly GCF_041296385.1. Classification (NCBI taxonomy): domain Eukaryota; kingdom Metazoa; phylum Chordata; class Aves; order Passeriformes; family Corvidae; genus Aphelocoma; species Aphelocoma coerulescens. The sequence continues at coordinate 21,830,889 of NC_091017.1, forward strand.
TACCAGCAGCTTAGAGTTTATAGAGTGTCTTGTGACTAATTTAAAACCAGGGAACTATTCTGTATAGAAATATTTAAACTATTATATTAGTGAATACAATACGTTAATTAACAGGAGAAAGCAAAGAAAATTAAACCAAAAAAAAAAAAGGCAAAAAGACCCAACCCAAATACAGGAGTAGTACAGACCAGCATTGCACACAGAAGAAAATGTAATGATGTTAATTGATTATGTGAATACGTAATTACTGTTATATATTTTCTTACAAAAATTGGTTCTTTATTCAAAAATCACAACAAGGATGTTTCAAGCCTTAACAAGGGCAGCTCAGGTGTGTTTTAAGCTACTATGTCTAGGATGATCAAATAGCTAAGAAACACAGTGACAGTTTACACATTTATACCACAGATACTTGAGAGTATTTCTTATTGCCCTATTCATTTGCTCATTACTGGGTTTACTTTAACCTATCTGGACCTTATGTTTTTGGAATATAATGTCAGTTTTGTCTCACAACAGTACGTACAGATGTGCTAGTTTGAAAACTAACCAGTGGGAGGCACCAAGTCAGAATAACAATTTAATGGAAATCAAAGAAAAGGAAAAGAAAGTAAAAGAAAACACTGACAGAGTCAAGATACAACCTGAGTCCCTGTTAGGCAGGGTGGTGGTAGCAGTCTGGTAGAATGGTGGCTGCAATCCTCTGAAGTGGTGATCCTGTAGTAGAAGGGGTCTGCTCTTCCTCAGAAAGTCCAGTGGTGGCTGTGTAGCTCCTGTCCTCTGGAAATCCAGTGGAAAGAGTGTCTCTGGTGTTCAGAGCCCCAGATTATATCCACGATGGGATGCTTGGTTCCTCCCTCTGGGTGGAGCATCTCACAATGGGGTAATGAGTCATGAGGCCAAGTGTTGATTAGGCTCATTAACAGAAGATAGTCCGGAGGGAGTTATCTCTGAGTCATGCAGCAGGACAATGATGGGCCATTAACAGCAAGATAGTCTGGGGGGAGGAGGCAAGGAAACACTGCCCCACCTGATTTCCACTGCTCATGAGGATGGTAATAGAATACACCTCAACCCAGGACAACAGACAATCTAGAATTGTAGGAGATGGTCAGTAACAAAAATGATTTATTCAAATAGAGATCTGTATCGAGAACCTATGTTAGATGACTGCTGCATGAAAATCTTCTCCACATCTTGGTCTCTAGCTGCTGGCAGCTTTGCTCTGGGAGAAATCCTGTGCTGTTTGCCATTTTGGGAGGTAGCACGCCACTGTTGGCCACATGCAACTGGACACGAACAGTGGCCATTTTCCATGAGGAAAAAAGCTCAGTCCCTCAGTGTCTCGGGGTCAGGTCAGAGGTGTGGCATCTGGAGCTCCAAGAGCAGCCAGAGTCCTAGTTGTTGGCAGCTTTGGTCTGGAAGCAATCCTGCAACATTCACAATTTTTGGAGTTGGTGTGCAACTGTGGGCACAGGCGCCTGGTCTCAAACAGTGGTCCTTTTCCACTGGAAAAATGTTAGTTTTCATGGTGAAGAGCCAAAAATGGCCAGGATGTGAAGGATATTTTAAATTCCTTGAACTTTCTTACTACCTCCCTGTTCTTTTCAATCTATTGATGCTTCAGTTATGTTTGTCTACACTGGCTTTTTGTATAACCATCTGCTGTTCCGTACTGTGGTGTTGTTGTCACCTATTGGCCTATATCCAGAAACATTTAAATGAAGTAAATAAATGAGGCAGGCTATGTTCTCAGGTCTGTGTTTTGCAGTTTTCAATATACTCTTCTGGGCTGTAATGCATGCTGAGAGAACAGGACATCAGAATTAAGATTGCTGCTGATTTTTATGGAGATTTTACATGTGTATGTGCTTGTATGTGTTTTATTTTAAATCTTAATAGATAGAAAAAGAGAGGGATAGATTGAATCTGGCATGGAGATATAGAAAGGTATTTTCAAAAGGGAGTTAGGCTGTTTCCCCTTGGTGATAATGTACGAGCAATCAAGTCTCCCAGGGCTGGAGGGAGGAGGATGTTTAGTAAAGCAGACAGGGCCTATTATGAAAAAGTGAACTTGATCGATAGAGCACTGAGACGTGCCACTTCTGTTAGTAGAATTATGCTCTGAGAAATAAATCTGGAATTGGAATCTCTAACCTTCATATTAATTGCTTTTCAGTTATTTTTAAATCAAATTGGGTCAGTCTAGAAAGAGAGAGATACCTGTTTTGGCTGTCAACCCTGCAAACATGGCCTGTGGCCAGGACTGACTGCCCTGGTCTGGCATTCCATCAGCACCTGCTCTATAAGCCAGATTCTGCTTCCAGCTGCCACTATGCAGCCATGCCACTTTCAGGCATAAAACCTCACTTTCAGGTTCATCTAACTTCTCTTCTTCCATCAGTGGGAAATGATAGAAACCAAGATTAAAAAAGCATTGCACCCTGCAGGTTAGTTATCAGTTTGGGTGACCATGCATGAGCCACTTATGAATTCAAATCCCTTTCTCATAGTAATAATTCTACCAGAAGCAGGAGTGTCCAGGCCTGTTTGTCTCTCACAAAGCTGTATTATGAAGACAAAGGTCTATCAATGTCCTGTCTTTGCAGTGCCAGTCAGAAGAATTGCCAGAGTCCAAGCTAGATGGTTGAGTTAGAAACTATTTATTATCTGTATAAGTAGATACCTTGGGCAGAGAACACAGTTGGAGATCCTAACATCCTAACCTAAAAGAGCCTTATTCTCCAGGCTCTTCCAATTCTGGCCTTTACAACCAACATACCTCTGCAGGAGAGCATTTTCATGGGTGTTGGCCTGCTTCATCTGTGCTGATGGGGTGCATTTAGCTCTTTTTCTGGGTTTTCCCATATGCTACCAGGTTAGATAAGACACATGTATTTTTTACATACTAGAATTTACATACTAGAATACAAGTCATCAGAAGAATATGCCCTTTAGCATATAACTTGGGGTGTTTTGGAGCCTTTAGACCCCTGTAGTTAGACACGATTTCTGATTAGAACTGTTTGCTGCCACAGGAATAGACACTGATGCTGTGATGAAAAGTGACAAAGGATCAATAGCAATACTGTAAACTTACACTAATAAATATGTGTGTGCAATGCTAAAGAATCTCTTCCACAGCAGTTTATTAAGTCATAGTATACATAGCTCAGATCATTTGGGGTAATATATCCTATGTCAAACATAGGCCATTTGGGCTGAATTGTTGGAGATTTTCTAGCTTTGCTTACAGGAGTTCAAATATCTAATTTTATCACCATCTTCTGAAAATCCCAGACTAAGTTTGGTACCTGTCATCCATCAAACTCAGACAGCTGGCTGAAGTCGTGTGGGGTCTTAATTTTCAGCATCAAGGCGTTCTTCACCATTCCCTATCTTAAAAGCATCCTTCGAGGCCTTTTTATTCCTGAAGAGACTACAGGCGTCAGCAACAATTCGGGCAGGTTTTAAAATAAACCTGACTTTGTAGGTTGAGCTTCTATTTTTAATGACAGACTAGTCATTATTGCAAAGTAGTTTATCTATTAGCTGTTTTTCTGCCATGCTTCTGCGTTGAACAAGTCTTTATTTTGACCTAAACAATGGAAAGATGTGTTCCTTCAGACACAAGCCTTGCAAATTCATGAAGTTGTGTTATAAATGGTAAGTAAAAATGAATGCTTTTGTGATTGTGTTAAAGGAGATTGACTAAATGAGAGTTAACTGAGTACCCTGTAGGGTGCTACATGGAGGAAGAATGGCATTATGCTGATTAAAATATGCTAACCATTCAGAATACCCTTGCAGAATCATAAATACTTTATAATGGATACATATGCTTCAGTAATTAGTAACTAGTGTGCTGCTGAATCTCACTAATAAATGATACATGACAAAAATCAAGATGGTTCACTCAAAACTAAAAATTCAGAAACTTTTCACCCCACTTTTAGCTAATGTCTCTCAAGTCAATTATACCTTCCTTTTTTTAAATTCCCTGGACAATGTTTTAACACTACTTGTTGGGTTTTTTTCTTATTTTGTTCCCCAACCAAGCACTTTTTCAAAAAATGAATGAGAAGATTAGCAGTCAGGAGATGAAACTGACTTTTCTACAGAAGAAGGTTGACAGCATTGCTGCTGCAATGAATGATGTGAGCAAGATGCTTTCTTCTCTGGAAGGCAAAATCAATGAAGATAAGGGCAGAGACTTCCAGTCTTTTCTAAAAGGTAAGAAAAATAAATTAATGTAATCACTCACCCTGTTAGAGGTGCCAGGGAAAAAAAAGCTAAAAACCTTCATAGACTGTCCTATTCTATCACTCAACACTTGTAGGGAGAACTGATTTTTTAAATTTCATTTCATAAGAGAGGAATTTATTTATTTCAATGTTCGCTATGGTGTCTTTCATAGTGACAAAAGATTTATATTCTTGGATACTTCATCATCTACATGGTAACTTAAGCCACTAGCAAGGCATTTTAATTTACTTAGAGCTTCTGCAAATATTCTTATCTCTGTTTTTGTTTATCTGGCAGCCACTGAAGGATGCAGTATTTGCTTTGCTACCAAGTCTAACTAATATGCTTTGATACGTAATTCACACATGCAGGGCAAACTATTAGGAATTCTGTGGTGGTTGTATTTATAACACAGCAAACATTCTGCAGAATAATTTGTCCCTGATTATATTAGGCTATCTTTGATAAACATGATCAGTATATGAGAAAGACTCAGCTAGAGATCAGGAGCTTGGGCAGATCCTCACCCGCAGAATTATGCATGCGTTCTTTGTGAATCCTGAAGCAAGACCTGTGTGTTACACAGCTACAAGTGCTGCTTAACAAACAGATTCAAACTGAAACTTTCATTTCCTCAATGTGCATTATTTTTCTCATTTTTCTGGAATTTTCCCTAAACCATATTTTACACTTAAGAATCCAGAGGACTGTTTAGAAATAGAGCAGAGGTTCTGGAGTGCCTTACATTGAGATAAAACTGAATGAAACAATAAGTGGTTTTGCATCTCCCTCAAAGTTGGATCCCATTTCTTGTGTTTTCAGTCCTCTGTCTCCTGAGCTGCTCCTGCACATGCTGGATGGCTCTCTTGTATGCAAGTTTATTCCATCTCTTGATCGGTGACCCACTTTCACCTCTCCACATATTGCTAGATGGCATTCTTGACCTTTGGGTGCACATTTAATTTGTCTTTGAATATTTTCCATTTCCCTTCTGCTTTGTCCTCATTCTTTTTTGTATATTCCACTCATTCTAGCTGTCATTTTCTTGCTAGTCTAAGAGGTGTTTTTCTGCATCCTGTGTTTCTGCTTCTGCATTCCCTACCTGTACTTCAGGGTCTAAGTCTTTATTACAATGTCCTGTTCAAATCTCCCCTTTCTTTGAAAATTTGCTTCAAGCCTTTATTGTTTTTACCTGGAATGTTTTACATTATACCTGCTTAAAAAAAATCTCCAGCTGATGTCCTCTTTTTTGATTTATCTTCCCAATCTGTCTCCTAATCAAGTAGCTCCAATGAACAAGATGCTATCAACTACATTCCTTGGCTCTAATTATGAGCATTCCAGTACAGGTTATTATTGACTTGTACATAGGTAAACAGCGGGAACGAGGAAAGGAGGGGAGAAAGAAAAGGTTAGTGTGTCTGTTGGCTTGTGTTTGTAATGACAAATGGCAACTGCAGTTTCTGTCCAGGAAATATTTGAGTTGCACTCAAATGCATAAACAGCATCCTAAAGTAGCAGGACCTGGAAGGAGCTTCCATGCTGTCCTGTAACTTTGTACACAGGTGCAGCACAGGCACATCAGACTGGCTAAAATTTGCTCTTAGAAGCTCTCCTGAAGCAAACCACAGCTTTCCCCAGTATGGCTTTGCCATCCTGAAGCAAAGTGCTATCCAAGCACAGTTAGGTCTATAGTTGGTTCATGTTATACATTTTCCTTCTTCACCTACTTTTCCATTTTCTTCTTGGGGTGCCCAGGTCCTTTGCTCCATACATCACTTTTTTTCTTATCACAGCAATTAAAATGTTCTGCCCTGCTTTGTATCAGGGTTTCTTAGGAGTGAGGACTGATTCTATGACCAAGCAATTCAATAGAGTTTGCAAAGTCTTTAACTCTTGGTTTCATCTGTGACTTTGGTGACACAAATGTCATTTGTTCATAGAGGGCAACACTCACTGGAGTAACTGATATGCTCCTCTAATTTTGTTAGTGAAACCTGTTGTGCATTTTAAAAATTGCTTTCAGTACTCAGGCAGCTGTTCTGGTTTTTTACTTAGGGAAAATAATTTTGTGCTCTCTTTTTAATTTAAGAAACTCTGCTTACTTCCTGCTATTCTTTTCTTCCTCCTTTAACTCCGTGTTTAATGCACACCTTTCCTCTTCATTATTAAAATGTACACTCCTTTAAAAATGAACTCAATAATGGAGTGTTAATCACTTCCAAGTCAGAAATGTCATTTACAGCTGCATATATAACCTCAATTCAGTCTCCTGTGTACATACATTTATTTTGCACATTATTCTTCAAATAATTGAAACTGCAAAGCGAGTATATGTTGACACAGAGTAATTACACCCTTTGGTTTTCAGCCAGGAAGCTAAAATTAAAATTTATATCTCATAAAAAGTGCAAGACATCTTTAACTTTCACAGGTAGTTTGGACCTTTCTATTTCAAAATGAGCAATGGAGAAATTGAGTTACATCCATGAATGCACACATGTATTCTTAGCTCAAGCCTTACAGTATACCCAGTTGTCACCTACAACACAAGTTTGGGTTAGGTCTTTGTGTGGATAACTGTGCTCCCACAGTCCCTGCCTAGCTGTCTTAGCCAGCAAGCAGCAGGGAGAGAAACCCAAAGCTGTCTCGTTTATCAGGCTCCACACTCCCTTGGTAATGGGAACACCTGAAAACCAGAGCTGAGCTCCATATTACCCTCACTATCCAACTAAATGGAACAGGAATAGCAGAGAGTGAGGCTGGCACCTTCTTGGCTGTCACAGAAAGAAAAGGTCAGTGCAGACCTGTGGAACACCTCTCACAGATGAATGGCCTGTTATCAAGATTTGTTGCTGAGATGAAGGAATTTAATTGATTCCTCACAGAAGGTTTAGAGTAATCTTGGTTCTTTCCACAGCCATTAAATTTTTCTTCACAGCTCATTGTGTCTCAGAGCACAGAACACTTTTCAGCATCATAAGGCAACCTGACCACATCATATCTTGGAACGGTTTTCCTACATGTCAGTTTTTTTAACTTGGTTAATATCTTGGTTTTTCCTCTCAGCTGCCAGGACACCTTTATTCTCAGATATTTTAGTGTGCACATAGATGAGCATAGTCTTGTACATGCATCTGTCCTGTCATTTACTTGCTCTTTGAATAGTTAAAAGGAAGTCAATAAAGGTAATCCCAATATTATCACTGTTGTTTATTATACTTTATATAAAATTGCTGTGACATTTGGGACCTCACTTGACAATAATGGAGTTTAATTCTTAGGAAAGTTCATGCTGTATTTCTGATGAGGCTCTTTCCTGGGCTAGCAAACTTGGGTCTGATTTCCTGACATTTTACTGCACTTGCTGAGAGTGTACCTTCAAATAAGTTTTCAGAACATGCCTCAGTGTTTTAGAGATGAAGAAATAAATTCCAGTCTGTAGAATTAATTGAGAAGAAAATGGAAGTAGGGAACAGAGAATTTCTGCCTTTATCGATACAGTTTTAATCAGAGAACCTGTGGTCATTGAGGCATTGTAGAGGTTGAAGAGTTTAATCATTATGTCACAGTCTGACTGCAAATGTTCATAGGGTTTATAAAAATTGTGCAAAGAATGCATCAGTACTTTAGTTGAATGTAAGGGCTACCTTTGGAGAATAAATTAATAAAAATCCTTCTAACCTCGCACCAGAGAAGAAATACTGCTCTGATTGACTGAAATATGTTATGCAGAACTCTTTTATGCCTGCCTTGACCTCTCTAAGGCTATATGGGAAACATGTTGTTCACTGGGGCAGAATTCCCACACATTCACTTCTGCCTAGTGCTTTTCAGGATCAGAATTCCTAGGAGCTGTTTAAGGAGTTGTAGTATGCAAGCTGTAAAGTTTCTACCTTTAAAGTGTCAGCATTTTGTAGCAGTTGTTGTGTTACTAACTTTAGCTATTCAATAAGATGATTTTTTTTATTTTGCTTCTTTCTCACAATAGTGTGTTGTATTGTCACCTAGCACATACAATACAGCAGGAAGGTAATAATCTCTGCTTTCACTTCTTGACCATAGTGTTGTAAAGCAGATGGTTTTTGCCTTACTTTCCTAGTGGAGAAAGGATACATCACTTTTTATGAGCAAGCCACAAAAGCATACAGATCTCCTTCTGGTTCTCAGAAACAACTTAGCTAGGGAGGTCAAAGTTGGAGTTCGCCCTTTCAAAATAATAGCAAAAGTCCCACTGATCTCAGTAGAAACAGGGACTTGACATTCTTCAGCTGTAAATTTTGCTCTGTGTGTGGGTAAATTGGGGCAGGGATGTGTGTGTCACCTCTGTGCAGTGCTGTGTTTGCTCACGTTGTGGGGAAAACTTAGATGTTACTAGCACAGTTGGTTTGATTGTTTCCATATCTCTTCTTTTCCCCAAAGGTCTCAAATCCAGAAGTATTAACGACTTAATCAAAAACACAGTTGAAGAACACTTTCATGTGTTTCAAGGTGAAATGCAAGAGAGCATGGCTCAGATTTTCAAGACTATGTCTAGTTTGTCAGGTGACCTTGAAAATACAAAAGAATTAGTCAAGCATCTGAATGAAACCCAAAATAAATTTGCTCAGGAGAAAGATAGTGGGCCAACAGAACTTGACATTCTGGAGCTGAAGAGTCATATGGTGCAGATGAGAGAGGAAATGGCCCTCACTTGTGACAAGCCTGTGAAAGCTTTACAAGAAAAGCAGAAGTCCTTGGAAGTTAACTTGGAGCATCAACAGTCAAGAAGTGTAATTTATTATGAATCTTTAAATAGGACCCTTACTGAAATGAGAGATGCTCATGAACAACTGTTATCAGCTGAACAGTCCTCAAGGCAAAGCATCCCCTCGGCAGATGAAGTCATGGAGTACAATGTTACAGAGTACATGTTCACACTGCATGAGAAAGTAAAGAGACAAGGCATGATGGTACTGGAGATCTATGATGACTTAAGAGTCCAAGACAGCAAGATCAGCAATCTCAGTGTTGCACTGGAAATTCAGAGGGACTCTGTTCTGGGAGTCTGTGATGACATGTTGTCAGAGAGCAGGACAGATTTCCAAACACAGCTGGCAGCAGTCCAAGAGGGCATGCTTGTTCTAAACAAGAGTCTCTCTGATGTGTTCCTTCCATTGGGCAATAAGATGGACAAAATGAATGAGCAAATTAATGATTTGTGCTATGATATGGAGATCCTGCAACCCTTGATTGAACAAGGGGTACCTTTTAGTCTGACTTCAGAGTATGAGCAACAAATCCAAGCTCAAGAATTCAAAGAGAAACTTGATAACCTCACTGTTGTCATTAACAGAATGAGTTCTGCCATGAAGGAACTTTCCAAAACTCAGGAAGGACTTAAAAATGAATCTCAGGCTTATCAAGATCTGTTTGAGAGTCGTGTTAATGAATGCTCCATGGAAATAGAAGATGGATTAAACAAGACCATGATAGTAATAAACAGTGCTATTGATTCTATTCAAGATAATTATGTACTGAAAGATATGCTACATGCTTTAAGAAATGAGACTGAAGTTTGCTGTGGCAGAGCTGAGGAACTGGACAGCCTCCTGGCTTTCATTCCTCAGTTCCAACAGTTGAATGAATCCCTCCAGTCACTGCTCTATAACAAGAAATACGAAATTACTTCACAAGTAGCACCATCTCTTTCTGATCTTCCATACAAGGAATCTGACAAAAGTACCCTCCACAACTTCAGTAGAGTTTTCTATATTTTAAATGATACATCATCGAAAGTGGAAAAGCAGCAACAAGCTATCAGCCGCCTGGAAGAAAAAATATTTGACTCTGTGGAGGGTTCAAAGGACCATGAGGTTCGCCTTCTGAATGTAGAGTCAAAAATTTCCAAGTTTTTGGCAAACAACTGTGTCTCACTCAAAAAAACAAAAGCTGCCTCAACAGAGAAAGAGCAGGTGGTCTCACTTCAGCTCCAGGCACTGAGTTCCAGGATCAAGGCCCTGGAAGCCAAGTCAATCCGTTTCTCAAACATCATTCCACTTGTGAACAAGACTGCTCATGAGGCTGGGGGGCTGTGCCAGGATGCCAACAACAGCATCCAGAAAGTGAATGCAAGCATACCTGTGCTAATTAAATTGGCTCAGCCAGATATCCCCCTGCTGCAGAGAGGCCTCAAGGAGCTCATTGAATCTGTGCTTGAAGTAAAAGCAGGAGCTATTTTGACAAATTTAACCCAGCATGTTGACATATCGATGGTAAATGCAATGAACAATATCACCAAACTTCAGAAGCCGCTGAAACCAGTTACAAAGAAACCCTCCCCAGCAAAAAAAGTGGCAGCAAATGCCACCATGAGCCTGGCAAGCCGAAGCCAGAGAAACACAGATAATGCAATAGATCCAGGTAATGCGTTTTACTCTACTAAAAATCAAGGTATGCTTTATAAAGATTTATGTAACAATTGTGATGAACTGAGTGACAGAACCTGAGAGTAAATAAAAAGTCTAAAGACTGCTGTAAAGAGTGTTTCAGAGGAACTTGAGATTAGTCTCTTGCTTACAATAGAATTTATTTTGCTTATGAGGAGATTTTGCACTAAGGCATCTAGAAGCCCCATTTAATTTTCCTTAATAGATTCCCATCTGATCAGTTTATTATATATATACATGCACACACAATCAGCTGAGAACTTGACCTTTGAAAAGTAGCTGATAGTTTAGACAAAATCTGAAGAACCAGAATGTTGTGCCTGCGTCTCAATTAGCAATTTCAATAGAAAAAAAATGTATGCAAGCTGGGAGAGAAATATGGAGTTGCATCAGTACTTTGCAGTGTCAGCAACGATGAAAGGTATCAAAAACCTGAAGCAAGTGAATACAAATGACTGTAATGAGGCTTTTGCTGGCTCCTTCAGGACTTCCTTGAGAAGTACAGTTACAGTTACAACAGTGTGTTCTTGAAAAAGCAGGAATCCAGCCAATAAAGTAAACTTGGCTCCAGTCCACCAGGAGAGCAGCTCAGCTAAGCAGGAGCTGCCATTCTTAAAAAGGAAATTTTGAGTGTGATCTGCTTCATGACTTAAATTCAAATGCCATCATGTGAAATGAATTCATATGAATGAATTCACAGAAGTACAAACTCTTGAGTTATGACTTTTGCAATCATGCTTGAGTGAAAATCAACAGCACAAGATAATGTTTTATGGAAATATAATTTCTGGCACAATACAGAAAATGAAGAGTGGATGAGTGACTAGAAATACTGAGATGATTCTAATTCACAGTAAAATTAGACAGATTTCTTGATGACAGAGACATGTCCAGATACTCTTGAAGATCCAGACCTGAATACTTTCTGTAAAGTACTCTTAAACCTTTGAACGTTTCTAAACCGGTGTTTGGTCCCTACTGCAAGCAGATGTAGAGAAAGTAAGAACTATTACTCTTGTTCATGTGCTAAGGCCATGGGCAATCTCCTTTTCCCTCTCCATGCTTTTTTCCTTCCTTTCCACTTGGCTCTTTCAAGTCTTCCTGTCCTAGGGACAGCATTTCTCAATGATCAATGGAAAGGATCCTTTATAAAGCCATAATCCCATGAGTAGCTTGGTTTCTGATGAAAGCCATCCCCATTGAAGGATTGCAGTCCTTGGTTATCTTTTCAATTAGAGAGGGGACACAGCTATTAGAGGAGGCAATCACACTTAAAAATTTTGGTTTGCCAAATCCTCGCTACAAAGTAATTTTAATATTTTGCTGTTAAAAATGGCACTTCTTCCTCAGTCATTTGTGTTTTGTCTGTTGCTGCCAATGCACAGGATGGAAATTCAAAATCTTTGTTCAAAATTTAAATTAAGAGAAAATGAGATATGTCTTTGATCCTTCCCACACCATGTACTTTGTTGGAAAATATCACTAGTGCTACCTGCCTGGAGCACAGAAAGGTGCCAACTGCTCTGGTTTTCACTCCAGATTGATGAATTAATGTCTTTCCTATTTGTTATTTATGTCATAGTCAATTTTAACAAACAACTTGCTTGATAACTTTGGATATATGCTCACTTACATAAAGTGCAGATCTTTGCAGATGTTGAGAAGCCTTATTTTTATACAAGTTCTCTACACAGCAGTGTTTATGCTGACTTTTCCATCAGTAATGAGGTTTGGTACTTAACAATATTTCAAGGCTAGCAAAGCCACACATTATATTTCTGTAAGTTAAAGAACCAAGACCATTACCCTAATTAACAAATACCCATTTTCTGCCTGGGTAGATTTTACTTCTCTATGAAGGATTTTTCTTGCAAGTTCTAGGATACCATCAGAGATTTGTATTGCCTCTACTAAAATTTCTAGAAGAAACTCTAAGGCACAATTGGCTAATTATAAGATGTATTTAATCTCAGACTGCCTTTTTCAATTTAATAAAAGGGAATAAATCTCTAGAAAGAGGTGAATGACAATTTTCATTGACTCCAATATGTTCAATATTTGAGCCTACTCTAACAGAGTAGGGTTTTAGTTGGCTTTAATGTGTTCAGGATTTGACCCTGAGGTAACACTTTCCTAAGTAATTAGTTGAAATCAAGGGAAAGCAATGTGAGTTTGCATTGCATGTGCAGGGACATAAACCTTTGCAGATTTCCTGTATTGTGGAATGAACTAGAGAGGAGTTCTGTGTCAGGTGGAGGCTGCAATACGTGTATGAGTAGTGAAAGCACCAACACTTCTCCTGATACCGACTGATACGGCAACCCAGGGTGGATAAAAATGTGATGATCTTAAGACAGCTTCAATATCTAATATAGAGGAGAGGACAACCTTAATATATATGTATTGTTATGTACCTACAGACACACATCTAGACTAGTTAGTCTTGGGTGTGGGTTATGGCTGGTCCTACTTTCTGATGCATTGCTCTGCAGAAGTGTGTGATGCAGTGTGAGGGCAGTTTAGCTCAGTTCCCATTTCCCTGTTGCTATTAGTGCTGCTCTCTAGGGAATCTGTGCTTTGCAAAGGTGAGTGTATTCTCTTGTTGCACATCTTGTATTAGCTGTGGATTTTGCTTTATTCAGATTATGCCACCCTCCCATCAACATGAATAACTGAGAGTGAAGCTGTGCTGTATTTATGTATTTAAAACAGTGCATCTATGAGAGAGGTAATTTCATTTCATTCTCACTTTCTATGTGTCTTATTTCTGATTTTGTTTTCACAAGATTTCTGACTCCTAACAGAATTGCAAAGTTCCATTGTTGCTTTATCATTCAAGACTTAATTTCAAGTTAAATTAACCTATTCAAATGTTTTCCATCTTGTGTTTTAATTGCACAAATGTGATGGTTATTCCAGTTCAGTTTGGTGACATATACTTCAAATTCGCATATTTACTCTTTAGACTGATGGGTTGATGAAACTGTTGTGTTGTTTTTAGTTGGGTAGGCCTAAAATCATCACACTGGAGTTATTAGACACCCTTGCTTAACAAAGTGACAGAGTTGCCGAAGCCCAGGCAGCTTGGGTCCATCCTGACAATCCACCCAAAAGTGGAGGGCACAGCTGAGGCACCTCTCCTCCTTGCTTTTTGCCCACTGTCAGCCTGAGAGTGCTAAGCCAGAGGTGATTAATAACTATAGGCTGACAACCAGTTTGACCCTGTGCAAGTGGGGTGGTTTAGTAGATTCTCAGGCTCTTCCAATCTCCTAGGGCTTCCTGAGAAGCAGGTACTGATAACTGAATACTGAGAAAATGTTGGTAGGTTACTTCCTGGTCAGAAGAATTTCCAATTTGAACTGCTGGAGTCAATCCTTTCCATAAGGAGACCATTAAATTGCTGAATATTTGTTTGGCTTCTAACAACACCCCGGTAGATACTGACAGAGCTTCATTATTTGTTTGAAATTTGTTTGCACAGCATTGGCAGTCTATTTCCCAAAAGAGCTTCTGGCTGTTTGCACTCCCAAAGAGTAGCAAAACTGAGCATTAACTGGCTCTTCTCACTGCTACCATAATAAGTGTAATTAGCAACTACATTTTATTCTCTGCTGGTACTGGCTACAATTTAGGCCTTTAATTTATAGTCTCTTTTACTCATCTACACTACTAAATTGTCAAAGATTAATTAACAATAAAATATTTACTATAGTAGGAAATCCTTTCCTAATCTGAACCTTCTGGCATCTTTATCCCAAGGAGATTATTCAGACACGGTGTCTCAGGACACCCTTCAGTAAGATAAAAGAAAATACTGGGCAGAGGAGCAGCCTTAGCCAGAAATGACATCAGAAAAATGCTATTATAGCATAGTTACATGGAGATTATTGGTGCAGTGGAGATCTGCAGCATTTGCCTCTTGCTCTGAAAATCCTCACTTGACTCAAACCCCTGCACAACTTCTCCTATTCTAGCAAATGCAGGAGCTTCCCAGATGCTGTTAAGCAGTGCTTCACCTGGAGGGTTAATTTAATATAGATAAAGCTGTGTCTAAATTTGAATTACCTCCAAGGTTAAGTTTGGGCAGAATCACCCCACAGCAGACTTCCAAAGCACTAGTCTCAATCTCATTATCGTTTCCTTTTAGTGATCTTTTTCCTGTTTCTTGGATTTACTTCTTGTTTATGATAAGCAGAGGCCAATTAGCAGAGAGACTGCTGAGCTCTTACAGGAAGCTTTTGTATTTTGGGAATATGATAGAGTCAGCACAATCAGCTGTTTTCCTTCCTTTTCTGCTTTTCTTTGACACTTGGTAAATACGTGGATGCTTGGTAAATATCAGTGAAATGTTGTGGGTGCTCGGTAAATGTGGGTAAAAAATAACTTCAATGAAGGACTTAGCAAACTATTATCTGAGAAGAAAACCATTATTTCCTCATGTCCAGTTGCCTGTGCTGTGACCCCAGACATGACAGTCCTAAATTGCTTTATTTCAGGCATTACAGAACAGACATTATTTTCTGTGAAAAGAATGACTGTTGTGTTTATAAATCCATATGCTATATCAGAGCAAATTCAAGTGTCACTGCACAACGTGCCTCAGCATTCTGCTCACTGAACTAAAATATCACGCAGAAACAGTTTGCCTTAATGCAGCAGTCTGTGAAATATCTGGTTGGTAAAATGAAGGTAACACTGGAATTACTGAAACATCTATGTGAAATCCAACTCAACAGTTTCCTGGCAATAAGTAGATGCTTTTCTGCAAGGCTTTTTCGGTTCTGACCTACAAACCTAGATTTACCATCACAGGACTGTGTGGAGTTCTATTTCCAGAGGTCTGCAGGTAGTTCCTGGCAAAGAAAAGGTTTGTTTTCTAAAATATTTGAATTTTATTTGACCATACCAAAAGAAAGCAAAACTGTGTGGTTTGGGAATGCTTTGTGTTCAGAATTATTCATAGCAATATTTAATTTTTAATGTGACCTGAATTTTCTCCCCCCAAAAAACTGCCATGACAACACATTCAATTACACTCAGTAATTACTGTCTCAGAGCTCAGCAGCACTGGCCTGACAGATTTATCTGTATTGGCTGAGTGTAATTTGGCCAGCTCATACCTAGTTGGGAACAGAGGCGAGGACATCCTCAGTGAGGGTGCTCTGCAAAGCCCCCTGTTTGGTGTAATTTTTCTTGCTTGCAGTCCAAAATTCCTACAACAATCTTGGTAGATATCCTGAAATTATGGAGTTTTTTATGGACAAATACTTGAAGTGGCTGGGATAGCATTTAAGACCTTTCATCACCAGGAGCCTGACTCTTCTGCAATGTTTGTGATGTGCCTGGGTGAAAAATACCGTAGACAAGACAGTCCAACCTGAACACCAGCAGTACAAAATCTGTTTTGGTACACCCAAGGATAAGATGGCCCAGTCCAGAAAGAGCAGCCTGATCTAACTTCTTTGGAGGACATTTTTTCTCACTGCATGTTCCTGACCCTCTGAGACTGGCAGAACCTAGAATTTACAGGTAATTTTGAATATCTTGGAGGATAGCTGAGGGTATGCTGTGCTCAGGTCAAGAGGGAGGCTGGACAGGATCTGAAGTCGGCCTTCACGAAGAACTTCAGCAGAAATTGTGAATTGACAAAGAGCCTTTCCAAAATACTGCATGCTTAGGAAGTGTTACTGTCAGGATGTTGCAACTGAGGCTGTTGGATTTCCTCTCTCTCTTTCACAGGGCAGTTTTCAGCGTGTGCCAGTTCCCCGTGCCAGAATGGAGGGACCTGTGTCAATGACAGGCAGAGTTTTGTCTGTGCCTGTCGCCACCCCTTCGGAGGAGTCAACTGTAGTGTGAAGCTGGTGAACGACAATTCCCTGAGTGTTGGCAAGTACAGAATTTAGCAGTGCAATACACCATCAGTCCAGGCCTCTGCCCCGGGGCCTAATTACAGAGCACTTGCTGGTCAGAGGTCTCACGTTTCACTTTAATGAGTGACAACTCAAGCAGCAGAGTCCTGTGTTTTGGTGCTGAAGACATCAATCCCCACGGGTGACTCATGATCTCTTTTTTTAATATGACCAGATGATGGGATTAAATTGGTTTGGGACCTGCCATAATAGCTGGAAAGCTCCCTGCTGAAATGTGCAGAGTGGGAGGGTGTGGAATAGATATATTTGAACACAATTTCATGGATTTTGAAGGTGGAGGTAGAATCACATCACTGGGGAATACTAGCTTTAATGCAGCCATAAATGTTCTATAAATACCAGTAGCTACCAGGATGCATGGGACTATGGCCTCCAGAAATCATGTTAGGCTTGCTTCTGGTTTTCATCAACAAAGGATGCAGCCCTTGAAAGATTTCAAAAGGAAAAAAAAAAAAAGTGAAAATTATGCTTATTCAGTCCAGAAAACAAATAAATAATTTACACCCAGGCCACATGGAATGTGAATTTTATGCATCTTTCAGCAGTCATTAGGCTGATTTTCACTCATGACAGTATATGAATAGCGAATGAAATCATTTGTAGAGAAGCAGGGAATGATACTGTGCAGGCTCAGCTTGAAGAGAAACACATATACTTTTATTCCCTCATTTAACATCATGAGTGCTAAACCTCCTCAGTGTTTGTCTAAGATCTGTGGTGAAATTCTTGGCTTCAGCTCTCTCACATGAACAGTGAAAGATATCCTGGGGTGGGAAGAACTAGGAGGGGGTATGGGGTGGAAAGAAAGCTCCCTTAGTGATACCATAGATAAACAAACATAAAGTCCCCTTGCTTTTTCTAAAATTTTTCTCTGGTGAATACACCAAGCACTAATTGTGAAGAAAATTACTCTTTATACAGTATAGACAGATGTGTTTATGCAGGAATACTATGTTTCATTTGCTCAAGGTCCACCATCCACAGGATGATGTGACATCAGAAAGTCTGCTTTTGATCTTCTGGCTGGTCCAAGTTGCCTTTGTACAATGTAACATCACTTGAAATTGTTCTTTATTCCTTTCCAGATTTTTCAAAAGGATCATACAGATATGCACCTATGGTGGCTTTTTTTGCTTCTCATACATATGGAATGACAACTCCAGGACCCATCAGATTTAACAATCTGGATGTCAACTACGGCGCCTCATTTGCCCCAGCAACTGGAAAGTTCCATGTTCCGTATCTGGGGGTCTATGTTTTTGAATATACTATTGAATCATTTAGTCCACGTGCCTCTGGCTATCTGGTCATTGATGGAATAGACAAACTCACTTTTCAGGCTGAAAATATTAATAGTAACAAGTACACTGACAGAGTAATTACTGGAAGTGCTTTATTAGAGTTAAATTATGGTCAGGAAGTCTGGCTCAGACTGGCAACTGGCTCTATACCAGCCCAGTATCCACCAGTAACTACCTTTAGTGGCTACTTATTGTATCGTACTTAAGTCAGTCCTAAATGCAAAGTTAGTCATGTGAAGCAACTTGCAGCTGAATTTAGCTTTGCCTTTAAATACTTTGTTTCTTTAACAGCACTAAGTTTCCCAATGTAATGTCTTTTCTAGTGCTGATCCTCCAAGATGTCCTTTGGCTGTAGCCACGTGTGCAACCACAAGGAGTCCATAGGTTGGAGACAGGGGAAAACAAAGCATCTTGTTTATATTAGCATGATTTGGAAGCACAAATCTAATTATGTTCTACTGTTACATCACATAGACATACTCACACAAGGTTGCTGAGAATCAGTTCTCAAGAGAAAGCTCATTTTGATTATTCCTTTACACCCTCACTGCAAATCAAAAGTGACAGATTTTGATGACTCAGATGCTAGATTACTACTTAGCTCATTGTATCAATTGATAATAATGGGTATATATTCTGTTTGGAAAAAAATATATTTCTTTTTCATTTTGCCTACCATTATCCACCACATACTTTGATATGGGAGCATTTAATTGATTCATTATTTTTTTCATGTAACCAGTATAATGATAAACTAGTTTTTTTGAGTCTGGCAGCAAAAAACTAAGAGGAATACATTCAGATGAGAAATAAGGTATTTTTAGCAGTTGAATTAGTCACAGGATAAACACCATAATAGATTTGGTGGATTTTTTCTGCTGCTTGAAATATTTAAACCACAGCTGGATTTTCCTTAGGTGATGTGCTTTAAGCAAACATTGTTATATTGGCTTCACACAGATTATAGGTCAAATGCTAAAAAGTACACAAGATTAAATTATATAACCAAAGTGTTTTCTAAGTTTGAGCTCTATAAATCCATGGTTTTGTTTGTTTCTGCATGATGTTCACTAACTACTGAGGCAAGATGAAATTAACTTCAGTCTGCATGTGATTTGTAAAGCAACAATCTAATAAAGAAATATTTTTAATTGATGCCTGTCTGCCTAAAAAAACCTTCAGGTTTTTATTCTTATTCTTTGCAAAGTCCCAAGCTGCTGCAGTTTCTTGATATCCTATCCTCTGGTGTGACTGGCCTCTGGTTTGTTTCTGGTTATTGCCTTAGTTAATGCTATTTGACCAGGTTTTCTGTGGCTCTGTGTTTGTCTCACTCCCTTTTCCTAAAAGCTGGAAAAACCTAACTATGATCTATGCCAATCTATTAAAACACAATGTTTTGAAGCTCCCTGAATTAATTTGTGCCCCACTATCAGGAACTTTTCTTGAAAACACATGGGAATCTTCAGCTCTCTTCTTAGTATTACTTAATGTACAATACAAGATCTTAAGATGAATGTCCATGAAATGACTGAATTCCTGCCATGGTGTGTGTGGATAAGATAATCCACAATATCTTCCCTCCGATGCATAAATCTACCTTTTGTTGTTCCAAACGGAAATGAACGCTCCCCACCAGCAGCAATGGTGCTGAAGAATGTCCATGGGCATGTGCCTCTGGGTTCTGGCTACTTGAATTACAAAAATGTGCAGCACTGAGCAGCATCCCTCCAGCTTCAGGGGCATCCTATCATGGCTTATGGTTAAGGACAGCAGTGGAGAGTTGATGAAAGTTTTCAATCCAAGCCTGTTTTTTTTGAGGCCAGAAATCCTTTCTTCTCTGTAATTGACAGGTTCTTAATGTACCATGGACCCTGAATGAGTGTGCTACAGACCTTTCTCCTGTTGCATACCACATTTTATCTGTAAACAAAAATCTTTGATATCAAAATATATCAAAATCTTTGATATGGCACTAACTCAGCCTACTGTATCATGGAATTTTATCAAATATAATGACCACAAGCCCAAATCCCTCCTTGTATGACTTTGTCATTTTAATGTGTTTAGTCCTCTTTATTCCTGCTGCCATTATGGCTAAATGGCATGAAAATTACTCTGAAGATGAAATTCAAATGACCCACCAGAGACTCTATCTCTGTTTTAATGTGACTTTCTTTGCTGCCCTTCTCTCTAAATCCTTCAATCTGGGTACTCATCTTCACAGGCACTATTTTCCCCCAGCAATCAGATAATTTCTATGTTGTTGTACTGGTTTTCTTTCCTCTTTTCTCTTTTTTTTTTCCTCTTCTCATGAAACTACAGATTCCATTGGAGTAAAGTAAGAATTCTGATTAACACCACATGTGTTTGAGTAACACTTAGAAAATGAATTTCCCTAATAGAAATAGTACTGAAACTAATTCTCATTTTACTATTTGAAATATAGTAAAAAATAATACTTTAAAATGCTAATAAATGTATGCTCCCCTTTTAACACTGTTTAACAATCCATTCAAATCTTTCTTCAGATGTATACAAATTAATTATAGTTGGCTTTGTCTATTTTTAAAAACTAAAATGTAGGTTGTTCGCTGTGAAGATAGGTTTGTATCAGTCACTGAAGCTTATTTATGGGCTTGTGATTGTACCCGAGCTGCCTGGACTCATGAGGCAAACCATTGAGAAATAACTGAGGATCAATCAATCAGTCAGCCTACCCATTATGCAGAATAGACAGCAATCAGTCTGAAATCCCAGGAGAACTTTTTAGGCATCAACCAGGGTAGGTGGTTCCCGAGGCACTTTGTCACCCCTCTGCTTTTATCTTCATGCTCTGATTTGCATTCCCTAATGACAGCAGGCAACAACTCTGAACGCTCATCTCTGCCCACAGCCCTTGTGAGGGACCACAAAGCCATCCTAAGCCTTTGTACTTCAGAGCGAACTGTGCTCTCTTTATTTGGGTGACTCAATAACCATTTTGTCTGGTTTGGCTTTGACAAGCCCATCCCATTTACTCCAGAGTTTTTGCTATCATTTCCTCACCTATACCAAGCAAGTTATGGCTGAACCCAGCCCCTCATATGCTTGGAATTCCCACTGAGACCAGGGGCTGGTTTTCCTCACAGACCATTTCTAGCTGCACAGCCAGCACAGCTCGTGCCAAGCTCCCTTGCTAGCCCAGGCCTGCCTGGTGCTGACTCGTGCATATTGCCGTCTGTCCCTACATCTGGGATGTTTTTGTTCAATTATTTTTTTTTATTCTGCGATAATAACATCTACATTGGCAGCAAGAAGGAAAGAAACCAGTATTTCTGAATTCAGCAGTGACTGAAAGCATCTATTAGGAGCAACATTACAGCTAAATCCCACCAAAATCAGTAGGCACCTGATGATTAAGTGCCTTTGACAGTGGGATAATAAGTGCATTAAGGTAATTGCAAAACTGAATCTCCCTAGCAGCTCAATTGGGCAGGTGAGCTGGAGAGTATGAAACAAAAGAAGACAACACACAAACAGTTTGGACATTTTCAAAGAATGAAAGTGTACCTGGCTTTGCACATCTGTCACTGGTGGCTGCTACTTGGCTGCAGAAACAAATGCCTAGCAGCTCCATGAATTTCATTAACCCCTTCAGGCCATCAGATGTATCACACAGAGGTCTACATTTTTTCCTTCAGTTTTAATTTTATTGATCCATACTTCTTCCCATGCTCAGCTGACTGCTGGGAAGCCTGAGCCCAATACTCCTGTTCCCATGCTAGAGCGTTATCAACAGCAGAAGATGGAAACCTTTAATTATTGTGGAAGAAGTATTTGTATTTACTAAATCATCCTGGTGTAATCATGTTTTCAGCAGTTTTATAAGTAGTACAAATATTTCAGCAGTTTTATACTAGTACAAAGTAGTACTTTGTTTTTAAAATATACAGTAGCTCCATCGCAGTAATTTTCCCTTTGCAAGGCTGCCATTCTCCCCTTTTGTATGATGGCCCTGATGGCAGGAGAGTTCTCAAGGGTGAGATAAAATAAAACACTCTGTTCAGATGGGACTCCAGACAAGAGTGCATGGTAAGAAAGCTTTATCAGCAAGCTGCTTCCTAGCTGAAGTTGCTATAGATATGTTACAACCAATGCACTGGCTTGTAATGAACTTCCTTGCCCTGCTTCCCCACCCTCAGAAATCTGTGGTGGCTGTGAGCTGAAAACAGTCTTCTTCACTCACATGTTGCATATAAACAAACCAAAGTGTTTCTGAAAACACTGATTGCTGTGGCTGCTGTTGAAAATTCTTGTCTCAGAAAGAGCAAGTTGCAAACAAAACGACCATGGCTGTTTACAAACAGTGGGCAAGTACTTCCAGAAAGCTTGCTATTCAAATCGGCAGGAGTTGGGAGATACCATGAAAATTATCTGAAGTGCCCAGAAGTCCTCTATAAATACTATAAGCTTTCTAAATGCTTTTTGAGCCATTGGACTAGTATATCTCACATTCACACAGATTTAGTGTGATGAATGGCAAAGTCAAGAATGGTGGCAACTAAAACAAAATCCTAAAATGACAGACTTGTTTAGATAAAGAATTATCCCCAGCTCCATCTGATGACTCTGACTCCTCTGCAAATTGCCTTGGGAGGGAAAAAAGGGTTCAGCCATCCATTGCTAGGCTACTTGCTGCTACTTACTGAAGGGAAAAGAATACACATGAGAAAATTGTCTACTATTATTTCCTTTCAAAGAAAGGGCCATTACCAGCTTATACAAGCGAGACAATTTTCAGGCTCAGCATTTAGACACATCCTAGAAGAACATACTAGACCTCAAGTATAGTTTTCATCAATAATTTCTAGGGTCTAAGTTGATCACTCTGCTACCTTGGCCCCAACACCTGGCATTATTACAGCTTCTTAATAGGTACACACTATCATAATAAATGTAATCCTGGAAAAACAGGAACTTTTCTTACAAAAAAGGGAGAGAGATTCACTAAAAGCTAAAACGTAGCAGAGGAAACTAGAATGCCATCAGCAATGAATCACAGAATCACAGAATCATTTAGGTTGGAACAGACCTCTGAGGCCATTGTGTCCAACCTTTGCCTGATCACCACCTTGTCAACCAGAACATGTGCCATGTCCAGCCATTTCTTGAACACTTCCAGGGATGGTGACTCCACTGGCTCCCTGGGAAGTCCGTTCTAAGGTTCCATGAAGAAATTCCTCCTGATGTTCAACCTGGACCTCCCCTGGCATAGCTTGAGGCCATGTCCTCTCATCCTGTTGCCAGTTGCCTGAAGGAGAGGCCAAATGTGCATTAAAAACAGCCTTTATTGGCCAAAAAAGTACTAAAGATCATTCCTTTATATGTGAAATTATTTGTGTGAGCTAAATAGAAATATGATGACAGCTATGAGGAACTCTTAGCTTTCAGAGCAGAAGGTATAGGTCTAGGACCACCCTTCAACTTGTCTGTGGGCTTACCTTGTTTGTATAGGCTTGGACTTTGACTTAACTAGTATATATGGCCATTATGGCCCCAAAGGAAGGTCAGATGCTTAAATAACTGTGGGAGAAAGGTACAAATCAGGGAAATAACACTGGACATGTTTGTAAGTGTTAAACAAAATGCATAAATAACAATACATTTGCCCTCCTAAATAAGTATGAAGAGAAAAATAAATTAAAAGTAAGATATGGGGGAGTGTTCATCAACAGTTAGGATGCCCAGCTGTGAGGGATTGTTCTCCCAGGTCTCACAGCACCCAAGTACATTTGCTGGGACTGGACCACAGCCCTGCCTTTTCTCTGCCTTCCCTGTGTCCTACCCTGCATTTCTTTCTTCTTCCCTGCTGTTTCTGAGAATGACCAGACTGCAATGACTTTGGAAATTGTTTATGATGCAATATCCTTGCACCACATTTCTCCTGAGCCATAAGGACAGATTTTTCTTTCCCTCTGTTCTTTTCAGTTTGCTATGTCCTACGGGCACCCCAATTACCATCATTTTAGTTTTGTTATAGTACAGCACAAAACTCCAAAAAGCTTGTTTGGAAGAAGGGAAAGAGCATTCCTTCAATCTATTGCTACACAAACACAGTATTTCATTGTTGCTGACCATTGTTCATTGTTGTTTGTGTGTATATCCTTTTTTTTCCCCCAGGCAGTAACAGGAAAAGCTGATGGGGAAAAACTACTTTTCAACCAGGTGCTACACATTTTAGTTAGAGAAGAAAGTGCACATGGGTGAGAAGCTGTCTAGTGTCCCCTGTTTTAAACTCCATGCCATGCTTTTCATTTTTTAGAGGTGTATGTACAATCTCTCCACTCATTTGGTAGCCAGTTTCACAGCTCGGCCTGCAGGTTGTACTATCTCAGGTCATTTTTCCAGTGACTGTGAAAATGTGTCTATGCCAAAGGCCCTGTATCAACAGTGAAAAACCATCCATCTGTTATAAAAATTCTTGGAGATCCTTTCAGGTTAAGGTACACTGTTGGTCACCCAGCAATGCTGCCCAGCAGGAGATTGTAGCCAGCGGGTAGATCTTGATGTATCTTGTGAAACAGGAGTAGAGGCAGGTTTAAAGATACAAAGGTAGAAGAGGAGAGTTAAAACCAGAGAATAATTAAAAACATTGCAGAAACAGATAATCAAGGGAAATAACACAGAGATTATTATAAATAAATATGTGAATTTGTTGCTCAAGACATAGGATAGACTTGTAAGGTTTTTTAACATTACTCAGAGGGAGATGAAAAATTCTCTTCTGTGCTGATCAGAAAAACTTCCTGTTTAATGAAGACAGAGAATGTATGGCAAGACATGTTGATCTGTAAAAGGACATTTCATTAAAGCATTTAAACACAAGGAAGGTCTTGATGTCTACCTGAAAGCAGGAGGGAGATACAGAATGAAGAGTCATGCAACTTCTGAAACGTGG
Source organism: Aphelocoma coerulescens (assembly GCF_041296385.1). Taxonomy (NCBI): domain Eukaryota; kingdom Metazoa; phylum Chordata; class Aves; order Passeriformes; family Corvidae; genus Aphelocoma; species Aphelocoma coerulescens. The sequence continues at coordinate 21,855,730 of NC_091017.1, forward strand.
CAGGAAAGCCATCGACAGCAGCAGCAAAACTGAGGCTGAGTGGGTCTGAATAGTGTGCTTGCTTTCTTACTGGGAAGAACATGATTAAGCTGAGGGCATCTGGGGCACTTTGGGCAAGCTCAGCTCTTATTGTGCTACCTCCAAGTATTAGATCAAAATTGGGGTATAAGGTAGATATGGGTATATAGCCAGCCTACCCCAGCTTGTGCTTTGATGTGTATGTAAAGAGCTTTCCTTGGCTTATGAGCACTGATAAAAATAAACTCATTGAGAGAAGCATCTATCTTATGTCAAATTACCTGATGTCAGCTGCCTGCAATTCTGAAGTCTTTTGCAATAACTTACTGCAAAAAAAGATTGAATCTTTATCTGAATGAGAACTACCCAGTCAAATTTAAGCCAAGTAATTACAAAATATTTGTTTAAGAAAATAATGAGATTACATTCTGCATTTAAAAATCCCAAGATAGACTTAATGTCCAACATCTTTTTTAGTATAAGTTTGTCAGTGTAAATTGAGGGAAGCTAAAAATGCAGAGTTGGTTTTGCAGCCCTTTAGTTCTGCTACCCCTATAGAACTTGCAGAAGGAAGGCAGTTCCTCCTGCATGCAGAGAGCAGTGCTAGTGGCAGCATTAGTGTGGCAAAGTGTTTAAAATCTCAGGCTTAGGTGGTAATAGCAATGAATAAATACCAAACTGCATTGTGTGTCACTCCTCTGCCTGATGGAAGAGAGCTACTTGGAGAAACACGGGCACAGCAGGTACTCTGCTGCAAGGATGTTGAAAAGAACAATGTTTGACAGAAGTAAATTAACACTTACAACAGGCATATAAAAAGCTGAAGTAACAGAGGAGTGCCTGACAACATTTACAGGTTAAGAGCAAGGTTCCTGCTCAAGTCAAGATTTTTTGCCAGTCTCCTGTCGTGTCTGCACCTTTTGACTCTCAGGCCGTTCTAAGGTGTGCTTGTGAGCCTCACAGCCTGCAACCAGAGCACTTCTTAAGAACATCAGTCTGTTTGCCATCTCTGGAGAATATCACCAAACCAGTGAATGCTGGCACCTTTTCAAAGCCACTGTGAGAGTTAGGGTGGGCTGCTGATCTCAGGAAGAATTGAAGACTATAATCAGTTTTTAAGGTCTTTGTAAATTGGATAGATCTTGCTTCACAGCTACTGACTAAAATAATGATGTCTGGTGGTAAAAGGACTTTCTTGGAGTAGTCTCTCATCATCATCCAGTTTACTACTTTTCTTTCCACAATTATTTTCCACAGTGCTGGCAGTGACAACCCCTTCCCAGATAACATTTTTAATGAGAAATTTTTGTTTGACTTTTGATCTTCCCCCAGCATGATGGCTCTCCTCTGCTGAGTTATAGCAGCAGCCATGTGCTCATGTGTGCTGAGAACAGCATGCTGCAAGTGTTGATGATGTTGGGCCTGTCTCTTGAACCTGACAGGACTGATCACAGCAATTCACCTCTCAAGTGGTCAATACTGCTGCAACATTTCAATCTTTCTGTGATGAATCCCATGCAGTTTCATGCTTTTAACTTGTTTTTATTTCCTGCTAGTTGACTCCAGACACACTGTGAAGACTCACAAGGGCTCAGTTTTTACATCCATGCTGCTCTGAGTTTCTACATTTCTTTGGAGCAGGCAGCATGTAACATATTTCCCACCGTCATTGTTATGCTGACGATTCACTGCTTTATCTGTCAAGTACTTGCTTTGGGAATTTGCATCCAAATCCATTACTGCCATAATCCAGGAGTGGTAAAGCAATTGCCTTGGAAACAGCATCTTTGTCTCTCACCTCAGTACACCTCTGTGTTTGGTTTTAAGGAGGTGTGTTGTGTGATCTCTGATCTGCTTTGTCTTATGAACTTTACAAACATGGCTGGTGCCCATACACCCCTTTAGGGTCTTGTCTGTGCACTTCACTTACCACTTCAGTTTCTCCCAGAAAGCTGATTCACGTGGGCCTTAAAAAATTAAACTCTCCTTTAGAGGTAGCTCCCCTTCAAGGCCACACCTCAATAAATTTCCCTTCCCTGTTTCTCAGGCAGGTGTATCCTTTCTGTGACACAGGGGTTGCAATTGAAAATTCCGGGCTTTACTGCCTGGCCTGGGGACACCTGACTTGAGAGTAGGGTTTCACATGGAACCAAAAAATGCCACAAACACTCACAGCTGAGAATAAATGAGACACTGCTGTGTCTCTCAGCATTAAAAATTAACTTCAGAAAAACTACACTTTCTGGTAACTGCAGAAGCTCTAGCTCCTTATTTGGCATCCTACATGACTTTATGCATTTTGATGGTGAAAAGTAATGTAAAATAAATATATTGAGTGATTCTGTTTTACCCTCCTCCTGGGATGACTTTGATGTCCAATACTTTCTTCTTGGAGAGGGACTATTTGTCACAGCATTTCAAACAGTTAGCTTGAAATTATGTGCTCTTCTGGAGCCTCCAGAACACTTGAAGCTAAACAATTTAGAATTCAAAGAGAATTTGCTGAAGTATGTAGATACAAAAGTGCTTGCACATAAACTGTTACAACCCTTTTAAAAATCCCCTCTGTTTCATGTCCTGTTGCATTATGAGACTAACTCTCCTTTCAGCTGACAGATCAAAATGGCACAGTTTGAAATCACAAAGCTTCCCTGTATTCTCCTAGGAGCTGAGAACCCAATTTCTCCACAGAACTATCCAGACTGTTGAACTGCTATAATCTTTCAGAAAATAATGACATTTTTTCTTTAGAAGCTTCCTCTGATTTACTTGTATGTTGTCAGTATTATGAATTACTAGATATTCCTCCTAATTTAAAATTCTCCAGATTAAACATCTTTATTGCGCATGTGTCCTCACGATCCTTTTATCTGACCATATGGAATGAGTACTGACAGCAACTAATTTGATAATTATTGTATTGTGCAGATGTACAGAAGGATAAAAATTCAAGTCTTAAAGACAAACACAATGAAAACAAAAAGGAAAGCATCTTGCTTTGTCTGGCCTCTCCTTCCTTTGTATCAATACCCTCTAAAACAGTTTACCCCATTAAGATTAAAACAAGCAGCTTGATTCTTAAGGATAGCAATTATTTTTGAGTGCTCTGGTGAGTATAATTACACTGTCAAGAGTTCACTTATGTTCCACTGGTAGCCATGTGGCTCTGTTTCAGATTTCCAATTTCTCTCTCCTACAGAGAGAGAAACCCCTTGAATGGTTTTAATGCTGTACCAGTCCCGTACATTTGTGCTCGCACTGTGGTGAGTCACACACCACCTGCCCACAACCATAACAGTCCTGGGCAGAGAAATAGTAAAGTCCACTCCCCAGAGGCTCCTCTTTTCTGCTTCCTAACAAGTGGCTGCTCAGCAGGATCCAATCCTTGGAATGTCACCAGAAAATGAAAGTGGGAGAGGGACAAAAGGAGGAGCTGTGTCGAGAATGTGCAACAAAATAACCCTGAAAAGCCTAGGTGTGAAATGAGTCCTGATAGAGATGACAGGGATTACGCTTGTGGAGTGAGAGAAGTCAGCGTTAGGGGAAATACTCACAGGCAAAGGGGACATGTACTCTGAGCTGAAGGCTGCCATGCTGCTGGAGAGCATCCAAAACTGGAAAGCAGCAAGAAACAAAGGAAAAGCGGTATTTGACAAGAGAGATACTGAAACAGAGGAGAAACATATAGAAAAACAACAGGATTAATAACAAAAGAAAAAGGTAAAATGATTGTAGGCAGTGATTCCTTAGTTAACATTCATGGGGTCTGTGTGATTTCCAGAGGGCTAAAGCTTGGATCAAGGTATGCTTCAGAATAGATTCAGGTCTTCTCGAGGAAGGCAGAATGAATCTATCTGGTGAGCAAGATAAAACAAAGAGCAGGAGAGAGGATGAGAAAGTATTTTTGTCCTACTGCTGATTTTCTTTGTGTGTGACTCAAGCTACACTTCAGGTAGGCAGCACCATTGTACCCAGTCAGCACACCCCCTTGACCAAAATTAAGCATTTATGTAAGGTTTGATGATTTAATGCCAGATGGGGAAGAACAGAAAGATTTTTGACATGAGCAGAACATGTTTTCATATGCTGCTGATTTTTCTTAAGCTGGATCAAATTGCCTTTGTGCTACTCTGCAGAAATCTATTACAAATTGCTACTGCTTGGTTTCTTTTCCACCAGTATATGTTATTATAGCTTGTGTAATGTGAAATAGGAGTGAGAGAGACTCAACTAAGTCTTGGGGGATTCAGAGTGGAAAAAGACGAGCTTTCTTTAGAGGTAAAGCTTGAAAAGAGATGAAACACCTTGGGGCCCGCTAAGGTTGTTCTGAAAAAGTGTCTTGACTCAAATGGGAAAACTTGATGAGAGGATAAGCCTGCCTGCTCTGCTTTGTCCCCTCCAATTTGCCACTCTCAAGGAAAGAACATCCCTGTGTGGGAGACTGATTCTTCATCAGGAAGCAAGAACATTTTTTCTTGCTGATTTGAAAGGGAAGATAACATCCCTTTTGGAGCTCTGAGTTTTCTGATCTCTCCCCACCTCTGCTGTAAAATGCAAATCTGTCTGAGAAACCCTGAAATCAGCAAAAGAAATGTGAAGACCTAGTTAGAGAATGTCCTACTCCCTGGTCCAAAGGGACAGGAAAGTCCCTGCATGGGAGATTTGGGAGTGTTTGACCTGGGAAAGAGCCAGTGACTGACATGCCCTGGGAAAGCATCTGCTGTTGTTGTGGTTTGAGAGACCCCTGGAGCCACAATTACTTGGCTATGAGTGTGTTGACTTTAATTGTTAAAGATATGGAAGGACTAGACAGGGCACAGAGCTGAACACAAAATGTATTTTGGACCATTTGTTTCATTTTGGTTTTTATCCCTTGTATTGGTTATCACTGTTGTTGCCTCTTGCAATTTGTAGCCTAATATCTTCCTGTGTGCCATTCTCTCTTTGTGCTCTGATTTCATTTTGTAATTTTTATTTTTATTGATGCTATGATTGTCAACTATATAATGAATCCTTTTCTGCTGTTTTTTCCAAAAGCTCAAGAAAGCATCAGATGGTCTGAGTCGGCACTGTTCCACTGAATTCTAAACAGGTGAAGCAAAGCTAGCTCAAAGGGCTGATATAACAGTGCAGGAAAGGGAAGAATTTCCCCCTAACTTATAAAAGCTTTCCATTTTGCAGTCTCCTGTGATATGACACTTTGTTGACAGAAAGATAATTTATTTGCTTTTCGAGTATCTCTGCACAGCTCATGCATGTCACATGGTGACAAGCCTTCCTGATTCATTAGGTCTCTGTAGAAATATGCATCCCCTTTTCTTGTTTTTTATAAGATCAATACATGGGTTTTTTCCAATTTGAGATATTCTGTGGTTCTATGATTCTATTCCTTCCCCCCACTCCACTGCAAGTGATACTGGATAAGCATGGGATTAAGGATTAAAACAAATGAGTGAAAACATATGTTTATTGACTGCCTAGTTGTGGTGACAAAAATCTCAGACTCGTTGTAAGAGGCAGAGGCTGCAGCAAGGTGCATCCTGTGTGGATTTGGCTTGTCATGGGCAGCACAAGGGTGGAGTAAGTATCGTCTGATTTTATCAGATTAAGCAAAAAACAGAGGAAGATGCAAAAGCCAGTGTGAAATTAAGGTGCGCGTATGAATGCTTTTCCTCATCAACAGTCGATTCAAAGCTGACAAACCAGTTCCTGCCTGTGATTTGACTTGTTTCAGGAGATTGCTTTCACATTCAGGTGAGAATTCTCAGGGGTTAGAAAATGCATTGCAGTTTCATAAAAATCATTAACTTGAGGTTTTTTCTTTGGGATTTTATTTGCCTGATTTTCTAACTCCCAGTTCTTTTGCCCAAAAAATCAGGGATAGAAAAGCATGTGGAGTGGATTGGTGGGAAATGTCAGTTTTGAGTAAATGTTAAGGTTTTCATGTAAAGCCTGTTTTTATGATCTGGATCTTCAAGAAAGAGTCCTGTGAGATGGCTGGAAGCTCAACAGTAAATTTACTTTTACTGGATGTCAGGTTCGTGTTTCACATCTGGTGAGTTGTGATCTGCATAACCCATGTCTTGAATAGGCTTGCCCATCCTTCTTTTCTTCTGACACAGCATTCACAACTGTCCTGTTGCTATTTAGTGAGAGTGCAACAATTATCTATTACAAAATTTGGGGATACAGCAACAGTAAACCATCAGAAGAATCAGTGTGTGTGAGCAAATAATCATATGCCACTTTTGTTACTGGATTTAAAGTACTCAAAGCCCAATGCTGTACCCTGCCCAGCTAACACTTTACATTTAAATGTAACTCACAGTTAGTGACAGATGCTGAAATAAATACACACATAGGGAGGGGAGGGTATTAGTTTATATACAGTCATTTATCTTCTGATAGCATAAGTAAAGCTGAAGTCAGATACAGTTAAATGAACTGAAGCTTTAACAGTGCCTCTTGAACTGCTTGAATTAACAAAATCAATCCTCATAAATTAAACTATCATTGATCCATGATACAATTAAGTTCTATAATCAAAATACACTATTGGTGCATGCAGCGTAACCATACTTGTTCCAACGCTGAATTTTAACCACTGCTGGCTAACTGCTCCTGCCATGTTCTGTAAGGCTCCCATCTGGCATGGGAGATGCTAACATTATGATACAGTATTTCTCTTCCATTTTTCAATTTAGGCTGACATCTGCTGGTCCCTGCAAATGGCAGGCAACCCTGCTGAATGCAAACCAATTTGAGGCTGCGGCTTCTCGTGTTTTCCCTTTGTCATTTTTCCAGAGCTGGGAATGGCAACCGAGCCACTTAATTACAAAGGAAAATCATGCAGAATAATAACTCTGTGGAAAAAGAAAGGCAGGAACAATACCGTGTGAAAGAAAATGAGTTTGACATGATAAATTACATGCATGCACGCCCAGCGCGCTGTGCAAGCACTCAGAGGAGCCAATGGCAGCCACTATATATTGGCCAATTGACCTACACAAAAAAGGTGTTATTTAAGGGCACCACACTGAGGGTTGTAATGAGGAGGCTGTGGATGGGAGTTCTCTCTTTTACGCTCTCAATGAGGCTAAAGAGAGGGGGAGTGGTGCGATATTGGGCAATCAGCACTTGATGTCAGCCCAGGCACACAGCAGTGGTGGCAAAGGACTTGGCATTGGAGGGCGTGAGACATTCCTCCAGGAGCCACCAGTACGCCAGGTGAAGTGCTACACACACCTGGCCAGAAGCAGCAAGAGAAATGAGAGGCTGCTCTATGACTAAATAAAACAAGAGGCACCTCCACATTACCTGCTGGCTGTATATATCATACCTCAGTTTTTTAGGAAAATCAGTCATTTGGCACCTTATATTGACTGCAGCACTCCTCACCCTGGCAGCTAGCTGCAAGACCATTCAGGGGTATCTCCAGTGATACAGCTTCCACCTCTGTGGACTTTCAGTTCAGTTGTCCCCCAGCTGTTATTTTGGACAGGAATCTACTAACAACCACTGCTTTCCCACTGCGATTTTCAAATCCTGAGTAAAAGGAGTCACCTCCGAATGAGCTGTGAATCTGTGGGGATACTGATGCTTGAGCTACAGTGCAGATTTGGATAAGCAGCATTTACTGATTCCCTACAGTGGTTTGCTGTGCACTTTGAAGTCCAAAGAGTTTGCAAAATTTTTGCTCTCGCCACGTTTCGTTTCCATTTGTTCCAGCTCTTTGTTTGAAACAGCTGGTGTGCCCACTTACCCTAGCAGCGGTATTTCCCACTTCAGTTGCATCACTTTGCCTTTCCCAAGGTATTTTGTAGAAGGGAAAGAGAAGGGAAGCATTAATTATGCGATGACAGAGGTACTCCTCTAACTCCAGGGTGTTTCAAGCACAGGTTGCTGACAGTGGGTGTTGTCCATGCCTCCTACAGGCTCCTGCCCTTCAGTACAATGCATGAGAGTTAGAGTATTCTCCGGCTCTTCCCTGCTCTTCCCGTGGTGGCTAACCACGGTGATTACATTGTGTTGGCTGTCTGAGCTAGCACCCTGAGACATTTCAACACTTAAGTCACTGCACAGGACAGATTCACTTTAAATCCTGCACTGCAGATCCTCTGAGTTGAATTTTTTGTGAGCTGTTGAAAACACTCGGTGCTAGTTGCGATAATTCATGATGATGACGACATTTATCCTTGGGAAACTGGGTGGAAGTTTCTGCTGTAGCTTGGAGGAGCCAAGAATGCCTGAGCCAGTGATAAAGGAGAGCTCTATGAGCTGCCATGGCTGGTGCTGAGGCGCAGCCTTAGAACACACAAAGAAAGAGAGGAAGGGTGGATAAGATCTAGGTCCTTGCATCTCATGAGCACTAAGGATCCTCCAGCTGATCCTGCCCAGAAAAGCAGGAAGCCTCTCTGCTTTGGGAAGTAAGGAGTAGAGACGTGTGCAGTTTATGCATGCTGCTAGTATTTCAGCCAGGAATCTGAAGTGAAATTGGGGTTTGGCGCAGGTTTAGTGATGGTTACTAATTGCAATTAACTGTTATTGTCTGTTAAGTGCTGACAGGCATAAAAGGAGGCAGTGCCACCCCCAAGCATGATAACAATCAAATGAATCAGCGGTTGTTACCAATAATCCTCATCTCCAGGTGCTAAATTGCAGCTGAGGTACAGATTTGGGCTTGGTGAAGATCCTGCAGATAGTGCTTGGTTAGTTTTGGTAGGATGTAGGGGCCAGCAGAGTCCCTTATGTTTCTTTTGATACTACTACTACTATTTCTGCAGCACCTAGAAGAATAAAATGTCATTTCAAAGTGTCAGCCCTTTAGATCCTCATTAAAAATGTGTTCAGGAAGACAGGCAAGCCAGCTAGCAAGGTGAATTTTTCCTCTTACCATTTATATCATTTATATGAAGTAGAAAACTACAATAGTGAAGCTGACACAAAAGTTTGTCTTGTATTTGTAGCATAAATCATGTGGGGTTTTATCTGGTTGTTTTCTTTTGGTTTGCAGGGGTTCTTTTGGGTTGGTTTGTTTTGGTTTTTTTTTTTTTTTGCATTTAGGTTATTATTTAGAGTTTTAAACCTTCTGTATAAAAATTGTATAAAAATATTAGCAAACTGTAAAGCTAGTGCCCTGTCAACATCAGTGTAGCCATCAAGAAAATCCTTAAACTACCTTAAGCCTTTAAATGACTTGTTACAAAGCAGTTTGGACTGTTATGTAAGTAACCGTAGTGACATTTGGTGCTTCTTCAGGTTAAAGCCCTCTGAATGCTCCCAACAGCCCTGAACTGCAGTTCAGATTGCTCTGCGGAGCTGCTTCCTGTGAAAACGCAGGCATTTACCACTGAATTGCTTTTCGGCTCCTGGTATTCGTTTCTCTCACTCTCCGATTCTGCAGACACTCTGTTTCTCTCAGGTGTTTAATGGTGACATCACTATACTGACAGATACACCCAGCCATGTTGCAATTTACTGGAGCTGATGGGGAAATGTTCTCAGAGCTATGCTTGCAAAATGGAGCTGTTTTATAACTTTCTTGATTGCTGTTCTTGAAAACTTCACCTCTCTGAGAGTGCTGATAGACAATTTTCCCTTCCATTCATTCCTCTGCTTATTGTAATAGATACTTTCAGCACAGATCAGTGAACTGTAAATCTGAACAGACTCCTCAGCATTTTATACAGTAGGAGAGAAGCACCAGAGAATTCACATTTGTTACAAAGCTAAAATAAATTATCGCACAGATATCTTCCTAAGATGGATTTTAAGTTCCAGATCTTCAATATCAGTGCCAAAAATACTTCAGGCAGAGATTTCTATCTGCCTGCTGCTGTGCTTTGTGTAGTAGACTTTAAACGGTGTGATACACTGGATGGCTGAATGGACCTGTGAAAGTCTCATTTAAATGAATTCCTGTAAATGCAGAGTGATGTTTAGCGGGTTGTGCATCCTGGATTCAGATAATGCCAGAGGGTAGAACCACCGTGTGGGTACAAATAGAACCTCTGTGTCCCAGAAATGTGTTCAGAGTTTAGCCAAAAGCCAAAGCAGCTATTCCCCAGCCATGCTGCATCTTAGATCTTTAATGGAAAACTTTATTGTGGGTTTGACTTTGCTGCAGTTTCAAGCCATGGAGCAAGATACACTTACAATAGGGTCATGGCGAATGGTCTTTTAGTTCACTGCTTTTTTTGTACTGACCACTTTTGCAATTTGATGATATGACAGCAATGGCTTTTACTGTGAAAGTGAAGGTAGGTAGTTTCATATTCGTGAAAACTGTATAGTTTAACTGTAAAAAAACCTCTATATGCCTAAGTGTTTAGGATATGCCGTGATAACATCTGATTTTGTGTCATCACAGGCATTCACCTTGCATTTGTGCTGCCCCCCTTACACAGTCTCTTTGACAGTGGCCTCACTGCTAATGAACAAGGCCTGTAGATGTTAATTTTCCTGGACTTTTTGTGTAATCAGGTCTAGAGGATTTCAGTTCATCAGGTTCTCATTTGAACTGCCATGTACTTTTACATGCTGGAACCTTTTAGAAATGAGCATAGACATGATCCAGAACTGCAGCAGTTCAGCTGTGTTGGGCTTTATTTCAGCTATTCAGTTGATGAGAAGATTCATCTTTGTCATTTTAGTGTTTTCTTATGAAACAATAATTTTTTTCCTCTTGGAACTCATTAGCAAAAACCCTCACTGGTCTGAATTGAAGATAGTAGTATCTGAAAGCTTTTCAAGCTGCTGAGACAAGTAGAGTTGGTAGCCCATGAACCTGAAAAGAAGACAGATGGGAATTCCTGGACCCAACCACAGAGATGACCTTTCAGTCCAGTCAGCGAAAACTCTTCAAACAGTTCAGAGAGAGGAAGGGAAGTTCATATTTCATAGCAGTGTCATGAACAGAAGAGGTTCCAAAGCAGTAGTGTGATTTTTCTGCCTCTGAGTCCTTTTTTACAGACAATATAATCATCTAGATCAGCTTCTCACCACTTTAAAACTCCCAATATCATTTCCTGCTGCCTTCTGCTTTGACCCTTTATGCCAGCAGTTGTGAGACATTTTAGAAGAGCTCACATGGTCACGCTTCATGCCCAGTTTGCCTCTGGTGGAATTTAATCTAGAGGCAACAGGGTAAAACCATCAAAGATTCGATTGTTGACCTGACAGAGAGATCCCAGAGGGGCAGCTGCAGCAGAGAGCAAGATGAGGACCTCTTTGCCCAACAGAGCTCAGGGCAGCACAGGCCACGTGAAGCCACTCCTGAGGTATCCAGCTGTGAGACAAGAGCAGGAAGTAAATTGGTAGAGATGCTCCAAGTCATGCTGGGATAGCTGATTGCAGACTGACTAGCTCAGGGGATTTGGGGGCTGCAGGGTGCATGCAAATCCTCTGTAAGGCTCAGCAGTGAAGAGCTCAGGCCAAAAAGCTTTGGTGCTGCTGTATAGTCTCTGCCTCTGTCCTTGTTCAGCTCCCACAGAATGCTTAAGCAGCAAAGCTTAAGCATAATCGAGTTATGTGAGCCAATAAACTCCACTGCATTTCTTACTGCCCTACCACAGTTATATGCTTCTAAAATATTTTGCTTAAAATCAAGGCAAGGATTTTTACAGATTTCTTCTAGCACAGTCTCTCCTCTTCACCTCCTGAACTTGCTGCTCTGCGACTCAGGTGGACCCAGGACTGCCTGGTGTGTATATCTGTGAGGAACATTATGAACTGCACAGCTTTCACTTGACCTCAGGCTTCAGAAGGAACGTCAGGATCAGACTCTGAATACCTGAATTAAAGGCTTAACTTTGAAAAGCGCACGATCGAAGTGGTCAGAAGGTCTGTGGGGTGCACAAAGCAGGTGATTGTGCACTTAGACCCCTGTGTTAGCCTTCCATCTGTTGCCAGCAACCAAGGCTGAAAGAAAGTGTTTGTGTTGTAGGTAAGGCCATAAAAAAGAATCGTTCTTATTGAAGTTCAGTTTTGCAGAAGCTGGCCTTTCTACTTCATTCACCCAGCTTCACAGTAATGGGGGAAACCACGAGCTCTTCCTCTCATGGTACTGAGCTCACCCAGTTTCCCCCCTCCTGCAGCGTCTGCAATCCTTGCAGTATTTTTAAATTGTAACAATTACAAAGTCCTAAGAGAGGCAGGGCTTCAATTCTGTGGACACCAGTGACATTCTCAAGGGTGCATCTCTCTTGATCCCAGCTTGTGCTTCCCACCTCCTGCTGAGCACAGGAGGAACAGCTCGTGTCTCAAGGCAGTGCAGCTCCCAGGCATCTTTCTTCATGATTCACACAGAAACTTTTAATTTATAGAACTGACATATTAACTCCAGTGGCCTAAAAGAATAAATGAGTAATGCTGTGGGGTCTTCCATTCAAACACGGAAGTGTTTTCCCCGAGATCTCTTTTTAATTGAAGCCATTTGTCGTTTTGAATGTAGAATGTATTCATTAGAAAGCAGCACATCGGAGGGGACTAGAGAGCTCAGGAGATTAGTAACAGGGTACAAAGCCTTTTGCCTCCAGGTTGCCAGTTTCAAATCTGGCCATGTCACTATTGATCAGAAGAAGTCATTACAGTCTGACAGATGTTTGGCTGCTTATATAGAAGTGACGTTGTCAGATTAGTCAAATTCTTTGTTAAGAGATATGTCCCTTACTCTCACACACACACACAAAAATCCTCATTAGCACCTTGTTGGTAGTCCTCAAAGCATCAGTAAGGACAGGGCAGGCTTGTTTATGTAAAATCAGAACAGAGGGATCTTTGAGCCATGTGAGGGTTGATTGAAACATTTTCAAAGCATCTTATGATGCACTTTGAAATTTCCAAGTTGATTCTGTGCTGCATAATTTAAAATGAAGCCTTCTTAGAATATTTGCAGTGCTTTGATCAATATAAAATTAATTTTTTTTGGAATCTGAGAACTGAGATTTTTCTTATAGCATCAGGAATATGTGTATTAGCAGTATATTCTTAGCAAAAAAAATGGGGGGGGGTTTCTGAATTTTCTAAAAACACCCCCAATGCTAATGCTGCATGCATTTTATTCAGTAACTTTCAGACTAAGGCTGAAAGTCCTGTGATGTATTTTGCAGATTTTGCTGACTGATACTTAGAGAACAGAAGAATCTTACAAAATCACCCCAGACACTTCAGTCCAGCCTGCAATAACTCATATCTGTAGTTTGGATTAAACCCTTGCTCCATGGGCCACAATGACCTCCTATGGTGACAGCAGACATCTCTTTTCACAAGGCTCTGCTACCTCTTGAGCATAAGCTGTGGCTTTCAAAATCACCTAGGACAGGCACTTGGGAGAGTGTACACCCAAATTTTCAAACACAGGCTTTTTAAGGGGCCTCTTTCCTGTGTCCCTTTGAAGACCCTATGAGGAAGATAATTCAGCTTGGGACAAGGCTTCCTCCACTAACCCTGAGCTGGGGCTCAAGGGAAATTTATCCAAGTGAAGGGGCTCTGACAGAGATGAAAACCTCTACACAAATAATCTTTATGGGAGATGCACCCCAATTGTTCTCTGAAACAGAGGAAAGAAAGTGCCAGAAATCCAGGGGGAGCTCAATTTGCCATAGGGAAGAAAAGATTCGTTCTTTGTCAGCTTTGCAGCCCATGTTGAAAATTGAGTTTGAGACACACAAAAATGCTTTGGGGTGCTCATACTTTTTACATCACCAGCAATAAATATCAAAGCTCGGTTGATAATGTTGGTGTGAAAAGTGCAGGTGACGTTGGTCTGTATTGTGAACAGAACAGGCAAAGTGTGTCTTGATTAGTGAGGTTGGTAGGCAGCAGTTTGTAATGCTGTGATTTTTATTCCAGCCCAAATTCTGCTTTTAGAGGACTAAATCAGATTTTTACCTGATCTGAACTTGCTTCTACACAGGAGTTTTGAACAAGGTCCTTTTTGAAACAATTATAATCTCTCTGCAATGGGAGGGTGGAGGGGTTGTAGGCTGTGAAAGCAATAAATAATACCTTTGGGCTGGTCTGAGTTGTTCTGAGAAATGCCAAATCACTGGCACACCTTATGAAATCTTTTAAGCAATCACAGCATGTGACTCCAGCTCTTTCTATGTCAAGAATATTTGTTGTTAAATGCCGCAAGGATATGGGAAGCTGTGCCAAGGCTCCTGTGCACCTTCAGCTGTTCTCAAGGTGATGACTTAAAAATGGCAATTCAGCCTTTGCAGAGCACAGAACAGTATGTGCCGTTCAAGTCTTGGGCAAAAAGATAAGATAACACGTTGTATTTTAGAGCTGAGGATTATGAATTGGATCTCTGGGTGGTGAGTGGGGGGAAGGGTGAACACTTCATCTACCAAACTTGGCTGATTTGATTCTTGTTATCAGTGAGGAGATTTAACCTGCCTGATACACTATTTCTTTAAGGTCTCAGTAATATTGGTTCTGCAAGAAGTAATATTTCAGTGTGTGTAGTTTAAAACCTGGCTTGCCTTAAGGTCACATCAGCCATAAGTAATACACACGGAGTACTTAGGATCCCACAAATGTGACCTTCTACTTGTGTCCCAGAATTGCAGAAGGCACCAGCCCAGGGCAGGCCTATGGATTTCACAAGTGTATAAAAGGGAAAATAAAAAGACAGATATGTCTGTGTATTTTAATGGGGGGAAAAAAAAAGGCAGAATCTACAAGAAGCTCTAAATTAGTTATTGTGGTGATGAATGCTGCATTATGGACCTGCACATGTGCCTCAGGCTTTTATGGGCTTGTAATTACATTAGGAGATATTGCTTTGACCTAGACACAACTATTATTTACTATTATTCTTTTGCTTGAGAGAAATAAAACCCAATACAAACTCTTTCAAATTCTGTATGCCAAACACACATATGACAACATATAGAACAGATTCCCTGATGAGAAAAGGAACTAAGATGGCAGTCAGAATCCATTTCAGAGTGGATCAGTGAATGTGAATACTGTTGGTTCCATGAAGGTAATTTAACTTGTCTTTCTGTGATGGTGGAGCGAAACTGAAGTTTGTTCTGCCACTCTGTCACCAGTCTTCCCAGAGGGAGCATGTCCTGATGAACTAAGGGAACTTGGCCTATTTCAAGATAATGGGGCAAATTAAGTCGAATCACAACTGAAGGCATTTTAGAACAACCTGGCTAACTTTTCTAGGTGGCCTCAAAGCCTTCACACAGCCTAGAAAAGCTGCTTAGCTGGGAGGTTGCAATAAAGCACTGTTGTAAAATAATCATGAATGTTCATAAAGCAGATGAAAGCCTCCAAGTAGTACAGCCAAGCTCTATCAAAGGCTAAAGTAGCAAGACACATGATTTGTTTAAGACTTTCACTCTATTTGCATTATTTTTTTTCTTTCTTGCAAAAAAAAAATGGAAAAAATAACTTGAAACAAAACTTTGAAACAAAAGGCTAAGAATTTTCCAAGGAAAAAATTAAGGACTTCAAAAGTCTTGCAAAAGTGTAATATTACTGTTACAAAATACATGTAGAAACAAAGGATATCAGGATAAAAATTTTAAAAGAAAACAGAAGGAGTTAACAATACATCCTTTTTAGTGTTGTTTCAGCAAAGGTAGCCATGCACCAAATTAAAAACGGTGGCTATGAAGGATTACAACTTCAAGGAAGAAAAGAAGAAACCTGTAACACAGCCTGGAAAGCACAGCTAGTAAAGCAGAGAGACTTTCTGAAGCTACAGGTAGATGCTATGCTTCAGGAGATACTGACACAGAGGGAAAACTAAGCCTTAAAAAACAATAAAAAAGGGTGGGGGGAGATTCCCCCCCCAAACCAAGTGAGAATTTATGTAGTGGGTGGCTTCATATGCATTTCTCATTTATTTCCCACCAGGTTTCCTTTTGATATCAATATATACTCTCCATATCCAAAGTGTAAAGGCCTGATTTTATTTTCTTAGTGATTTCTTTGCATTGCTCCAAGGCTTCCAAACAATGAGAAACTTGTAAAGTCTCTGTAGCATGAGCTACAACTTCTCGAGGCATTGAAAGTTGTCAGTATGGCCAAGCTGGACTTGGCAGGGCAAGCAAAGGGAGAGGAAAAGAAAGCAGTTATGATGCCCCTGCTGTAGTAGTTACTGTGCATTGCTGCTCTGGGCAGTGCTGGCTTAGCCTCTTTCTGCTCCAGCTGCTCCCAGGAGCCTGTAGTGTCCCAGGGAAGCTGCCCCCTTCATCACGTTCTGTCCCTACTCCTTCACCCTTCCCAGGGGGAAGTCAACAAGGAAGCTTGGGCTGGTTGTCTCCAGGACCTGAGTGGTGAAGTGCTCTTTGCACACACAAACACTTTCTTGAAGCATGGCTGCAAACAACTAATCACTCTTTAATCCTACTAACCTCTTTACCTCAGCCGTATGGTGGGGTTAAAATTCCTGCTGATAAGATTAAGTGCTGTCTTGGATTGGAGCCTACATAAATAATAATGCTATTTCCACAGTTGCACTCATTAGACAGAAATGTAAAAAAGGATGTTGGTCTTCCTGCTGCGGGATGTCAGCCAACTGCTAGTTGTTTGTGATCTGAAAGAAGTTCTCTTCTTGTTGTTCTTCAGGGATCTATGATATAATTCCATTTTACACTTGCACTGAACTCAAGTGCATTTATCTACAGTGTTTGAGGTAGATTCTTACCTTTAGAACACTGGATAGCTGCATGTAAGTCTAGGTTGTATTAACCACAGGTTTTGTCTTTAGTTTTCTTATAAGGTTGTGTTTTTAATCTGAGTGGTACCTACAATAAAACCCTTTTGAATGGCCAAGACAGTCACACCTCAGATTTAACTCCCTCGTTATAAAGCTGATGTGCTTTCCCCATTGTCACACTGGCTGTTACTCACTGCTCCTTTCTGCCAACAAGAAATCCATTATGTTAATGTGAGTTTAAGAACTACAATGAAATTATTCCAGTGATCTTTTTATTTTAAAAATTCATCAGCAAACACCACAGAAACAGAGTGGCTAAGTCTGTTATTTTACTGAACAATCTAAAAAGAAACAGCTGTTAGAGACTGAACAATGAATTTGTGCCTTTAATCTTTAGAGGTGCTCTGTGCCCTTTCACCAGCTTAGGCACAAAAATTATGAAGCACAAGCCTAATTTTAGGCACACCTGCAATTCTTCTGGAGTGACTAAATGCTTTGGTTGCTTCAGCTGTGTTGGCAGACCAGGGAGACCTTTGGATGCAACAGCAAAGTCTGGAAAATCTTCCAAAGCAAATCACATGTCAAGATAAAACCATCACTCATGCAGGATTTTAAAACTATATGTTGAAGCAAACCCATCTGTTTTCCCTTGAAAAAATAAGGGACACAAAAGAAACCAAAGAGTAGCTTTCCACCTAACAAGCATCTCATGTAGAATAATACAGGTGTGCCGAAACCACTCTTGACATAAAGCATACAATAACATGTGTGATACAGATATGTTGACATTCCCAGCACTTTTTGTCCGAATGCTTAATTTGAAAAAAATCTACTTTCCTGTAAATTTCTCTGCTGGTGGGGGGGGGGGGGGGAAGGGTGGAGGGTAGGAGCACTGATATCTCTCATTTTGCTAGAGGTGTGCAGAGATGGCTTTGAAAATCTGAGCTGAATGGCTCTTATCACAAGAGGAATCTGGCTGGCTGGGGAGCAGTGCTTTGCCAAAGGAGTTATGTAGGGCACGAATGCATATATGTCAGATGACACTTGTCTGTGATGCTGTTCCCCGTTGCGTGTGTCATGAGTTATCTTCACTGTTCCTCAGTCTTGCACTGTTAAGAGGGAAATGCAAATTTCCTGATGTCTTCTGGAGGGCTATGGAGGGAAGAAAGTGAGGAAGGGAATCAAAGGGAATATATTATTGGTGACAGCAAGTATACTAAGTGAGAGATGGAGCAGAAACTGAGGATGTGGTTAATGAGGGCATGTGAGGGAAAGCAGCCCACCACACACACTAAACCCACAGCAGGGGGAAGGGTGGGGGAAGACACTGAGGGAAAAGGACAAAATAGAGCTTGTCTGCTAATATTTCTGGTACTGCAACCCTGCCCGTCCAAGAAAGCAGCACCCACTTGATGGCATAGTCAGAAGCCCTCTAATGCTTTTATTCCTCTTGACATGATCCCCATTTAGAGCAGAGGATCTCTCTCCCTTTCCCAAACCTCTGCCACCCTCTTGCTCTGCAATACTGATACTAAAAAGATCAAAGCTTGGTGCCGTTTCAACATTGCAAAATGAATTACTTATAGCTGCAATGACTTCTTTCAGTTTTCAGGTCCTTAATATTGTATCTTTTAATATTTTCAGAATGAAATACCTTTTATTTTCAAAAAAAAAAAAAAAAAAAGAACCTCCAAGTAAAATAATTGTCTTCCCAGAATATTTCTTTCCCAGGGATTTCAAAAACACCATGTTCCATTGTAACTCATCTTGAAGCCAAGACAGATTTTGAGTTATTTCAAGCCTTTACCAAATAATATTTTCATCCTTTTGCCAGGTCTGGTTTAGACTCGTAGCAAGACAGCAGCAGAACAGATCTTGTATTATACATTCATCCCTACCCCTCTTATGCAAGACTTGTAAACAAGAGTGTGTGTCCTCATCTTGGCCTGTATCTTCATTTCCCTGATGGTTTCCTTTATTTTTGTTACATTATTATCCCAGCCCTGCTTTTTCTCTTTCCCTAGAGGCATAAAAAGCACACAGAAGCAGCACAATATCACTATTCTGCCATCTTTATTGTAGGTACTTTTGGAAATGCTTGGTCCCACTGCTCTGCAATTATTATCATCATATTGATCCAAAATTTCCAGACCTCTTGATTTATATATTTATGCAATATATATATATAAGCACACACATAACCCCAATCATTCTTTGCATTTAACTAGTATTGGCATTCTTTCATCTATGATTAAGATGATCTTTCATGATCAATACAATCTCTAGTGAAAGTTTTACACACGCTATCACATTAGCGTCTCTCCTCAGAGATCTTGCCTTTGTAAGACCTCCACTCCATTGCATTTAGGACTCCTTCAAAATACTCTGAAATAGTAAGATGTCCAACCAAGATTGCCAAAATTATCTGCATAAGAATTATTATCATTATGAAGATGGAAAGCTAGATGTACAGCACATACTACTTTTTTCTGTATTAGGAGTATTGCTTTAAATTTTGGATTCTTTACAGAAATTTTGATATTTGAATATTCTGAATGTGCTGCAAAGAAGGAAGACTCAAATATTTTAGAATCAGGACAGAAGCAATGCCTGGATGTTGGGACTTTTAAAAACATACATGGAAGTTCTAGTGGATGCATTCGTTGTACCATATTCAGGGATGTTTTGGTTATTGCTGAGTGGTGCTTCAAGGCCTTTGCTGCTCCTTGTACCACCCAGCCAGTGAAGGGTTGGGGTGCACAAGGAGTTGGGAGGGGACATACCCAGGACAGCTGACCCTAACTGACCCAAGGGATATTCCATCCCATAGGGTGTCATTCCAGTATATAAATCTGGGGGAAGAAGGAGGAAGGGGGATGTTTGGAGTGATGGTGTTTGTCTTCCCAAGTCACCATTGGATGTAATGGGGATTGTATGGGCCTTTCAGGGGATGACTGAACATCTGCCTGCCCAAGGGAAGTGGTGACTGAATGCCTTGTTTTGCTTTGCTTGTGCACACAGCTTTTGCTTTACCTATTTAACTGTCTTTATGTCAACCCATGAGTTTTCTCACTTTTCCAGTTCTCTCCCCATCCCACCAATGGGACAGTGAGCGAGTGGCTGTCTGGTGCTTAGTTGCCATCTGGGGTTAAACCACAACAATACTGAAAGTAATCTAATACATAAATCCTCTTTAAATTTTATTTTTAAAATGCCTAGTGACACTTTGCTTTCAGATCAGGTAGCATGTGTCAGTGAAAGTTCTTTTTTTTTCCCCCCTCTAGTAAGAAAAGTAATCTCTGAGATTGTGTTTGACAGCACTTCTGACGAAAAAAGAAGACAGGTCAGTTGAAATGAGTTAGTATTTCACCAGAGAAACAATACAATCATTTTATCATGAGACTGTCTGAAAAATAAAAGGCGTGTTGGGAAGGAAGGAATAGTTCCTTAGATGAGCAGATTTTTGAAGAGCAGTCATTAATTTGAAATATTACAGACTTAAATAAGCACACTTCTCTTAGTCTGATAAGAAATAAGTTTGTGCTTTGTAACATTTTTAACACACACAAAATGAAATTATTAGATTTTTTTTAAAAGCTCAAATGAAAGAACTATATAATTTTTTTCCACTTGTCCAATCCCAGAAAGTTCACACTTCACATAAAGCTAAGATTAAACTAACCTGAGACTTCTGGAAGGATGAAATCTGTTTCCACAAGCAGCCTCCTGCATTACAGGAAAATCCACGCTTTAGGAAAAGCCAAAATCCAAAATCCTCCAGTTCTAACAGCCTTACCCTGCTGGGGACATATGGTACCTATGTACACTTGCTTCTCCATAAACACATAAGTGGATTAGAAGGACCATGAGGGTGATGATTTAATTTGCCTCTTGCCAACAGCAGAATGTCTTGCTGCCTTATTTTTAATAAAGTTTATGAAAGAAAAAGCATTTATACATATAGTTTTCCAAGCAGTGCACAGAAATCTTTTAAATTTAAATCTCGAGATGCTAGGAAATATGATTGCTAACTGAAAAACTTAATAATTTTTTAATCCTCTTTTAATGTGGAAATACATGAATTTGAATAGAAATATCTTCCTAGCTAAGGAATTGTCCTCTTTCTAATTAGCAATCACAAATCTGTCTATCAATTCCATATACAAGTATCAAGTTAAAAAGCAGCCTTGTCATTCCCACTTTCATTTGTGCATTTCTTATTCTAATGCAGAAATCCATTTGTGTGAAAATCACTAAAACCAGCATCAACATATTTTCTTTTTTACGCAGTATAAACCAATGCCCACAAAAACTGCAGTTTTGGAATTCTCTTATGATATGTGTCAAGAACTGCAGCTGTTTCGCAGAGTATTATTAAAAGAAACAATTACCAATTACTTTCTGCATCTTTTACTGTGTTCTACCTTGATCAGAAGCTAATGGCTTCCGCTATGGACACAGGGGAGGATAAATCCTCTTCAAAACAAATAACCCTCATTTTAATTCTTCTGTTGTAATAATGTATTTATGGATCTAGTTCATTCCTTCCCTTTTGGGAAATGTGTATTGCAGAACACGGCAGCTCCTGCACATTAGATACCACCAAGTTCCAGAGCCTGGGAAAGCAGAAACACCAAATTCGGAGGGAGTCAGTCCTGAAAACTGCAGAGCTATATGGTCCAGGCTAAGCACATGCTTAACTATGGGAAACTTCAGAATCACATGGCAGGTAAGAGAATGACGTCTGTACTTAAGATTTTATTGCCCATTGAAGTGAGTTTTTGGACAAAGTCCAGAGTGTCTCTACTTTGCAGGACTGAGCGCCCCACATTCAGGTCTGGATGCAAATCCACTGAAGGCAAGGAAAGAGTGTCTGAGTGTCCATGGACACTGTTATC
Organism: Aphelocoma coerulescens; assembly: GCF_041296385.1. Lineage (NCBI taxonomy): Eukaryota > Metazoa > Chordata > Aves > Passeriformes > Corvidae > Aphelocoma > Aphelocoma coerulescens. The sequence goes on from NC_091017.1 coordinate 21,877,327, forward strand.
TGCATCACCCCTTGAACTGGGCCCTGTCATGGCAGCAAATTTTTTTCGTTTGACTGAAAATTTTGTAGCTTGAATTTGAACAGTTATATAGATTTTGACACACTTTGATTATTCCCATCATTTAAGTAAAATGTCTTCCTAAAAATTTCACAATATTGTTCCATTACTTGTCAACTGTTTCTTCTCTATTATCTCATTAATGCATAGTCTCTCATACCTCTTCATCATTTTCCTCTTCTGGGTGACTGATATAAGAAAACAGGTCATTAACCCCATCATCATAAAATTCTTATTAAGTTGCTTACCTCCCTCATTTTCCAGTGGTCCTACTTTCCCCTGGTTCTTCTTTTATGCCTGCTCCATTAAACAGGGGTTCATTATCACCCTTAGCTTTGTTAGCTAGCAATAGCTGATTGCCTTTCTCCACCTTGTCTTGTTCACTGCTGGTTATTTTCTGCTCTGTTCTTGTTCTCCCTTCCTTTTCAGGTCTTTCTCTTCCTTGCAGCTCTCTGTGAAGCAATGGTATGTGTATGTTTTTAGACACCCACCTGTCGTGTGGTGGTTCCTTCCCTTTCTTTAGTGGCTCTGAAAGTATGGAGGAAAGATGAGGTGTGTCCTGGATACATTTCTCTGCAGATCTCCCTCACTCTTCCACCCGTGTCCCTTTGGAGAAGTCCAGAGCAGTTTAGACTCACGACTAAGTTGTTTCTACTATGGACAAAATATGAACTCAGTTCATTATTTATGCTTAAAATGAGTTCATGTTAGAAACCAAGCACTGCAAAGATGACATTTCAGACAAGGTACATTTATGCTGGAAGGAGAAAAGAAGAAATTCCCATCAGTATTCTGTCACTACTTTTGGCATGCCATGTTTGGTGGCATATTACATGCTGCTGCACAAGTTTCTTCTACGAAACACCTGCTTCACATTCAAGTTAAACTGCAAAACTGCCATTGGTTTCAACATGACAGGGAGGTCTTGTGAGCTTTGCTGCTGGTGCAGTCACCACTGGAAAGCTAGTGCTCTTCCTGAAGCTCTGCCACTGCACCATCAAACAGGTGCAAGATTCTGCCTTCCTTCACCCTGTGATTTCACACGCCCTTTCCTGTAAGTGCAAATGGTTGAACTTTTGCCTTCCAACTGAGTACCAGTGACAGGTGCTGCAAAACACACATGGTGCAGAACTGCAGCTGCCAAAGCCTCCCTGCAGATTGGTCCCTTCAGTGCTGCTAATTCTTTGCTGTTAACCTGAGTGATCAGACTGAAATCTGCAAAAGGAGCCCAGCCTACACCACTCAAAAGAAATCTCCTTTACCCTCTCCTGATCTCCTACATCTGAAAGATTTTCAGCCAAGGTGCTGCCATCTGTGCTCACAAGAGAGAGGAGATTGTGTAGTTTACCATCTTTTGTATTCTTTCATGTAATCTCTATTTACGTGACCAAAACACTAGGATTAGAAGAAATACACAAAAGTATTCCCCAAAGAAATGGCCTAAGCAATTCTATTGCTTATTTCCCAAGAGCTCTCATCGTGTTAAAACCTCCCAATCTCTAAAATTAATAGCTGGGGAAGAGCAGATCATAAAAGAGTGAACTAAGAAAAAACCCCACAACTGAAATGGAACTAAACCCCACAAGCATACAGCTGCATCAGCTGGGTCTGTGCTCTGGACCAGCTTCTACTACTTAAATATGTATTACTGGCAAAGGTTTCTGAGTGTTGTGTTTATTCAGAGAGTTACTCTCAGTCAAATCACTGGCTAAAGTCCAAGTAGGTACATCCTGGTTCCTTTAACTCATGAAAGTACCCATTTCAAAGCACTTACTCTACTTTCTGCTGTATTTTTCTCTGTTAATTAATACCTTTCTATGACAAGACCCTGAAAATCCAAAACATGAGCTATACAACTAAATAAGAAGCCACAGCTTGCAGTCCTTGGCTTCAGGCCATGCCATCCCTCCATACAGACCCAGACAGGTGTCCACCTTCACACACATTGGATTGTAACCTAAACTGAGGGAAGATTGCAAGAGGCTTTGACAAAGGAGATGAAAATGTAACTTGGAGTTTGGGATTAATGAAAATATACAAAGATTGGATGCCTAAACTGAGGTAAGGATGTTACATGGATTTCTAACTGGCATCTCATGCCAGAAGCCCATTCCCAGGAAAGTATTGGCAAACAGATTTACCTGATCTGTGGATATGTGGATTGTAGAGAATGAGGAGTCACCCTGTTTTTCTCTGTAAATCTGTACACCTGGAAAAGGACATAGGGAAACATGGCAACCATCTCCCTACCATGCTCTGTCTCTTCTAAGTGTTTCCATGCTAATGGCTGGAAATACAGACCAAAGACACTCAAAAACACCTGGAGTTCTCCTCACTGCAACAACTGCCCATTTGCCTCCACCAGTTCAGGGATGCTGCAATGAAACCTGCACAAAATAATGAATAGCCCTCTCCCAAATCGTGAAAACGCTGTGAAGCTGATGTTTCTGTAACACTTGTGTTCATTGTTCACAGAGTACCACAATCAGCAGGGTAACCTGGAGTATGCAGACAGCTCATTAACACATTAGTTGCCATGGGGAATATAATTCTAGCTCCCATTTCTGGCAAATTAAATTTTATCATTAGGTGTGCTCTTCAACACATTATGTCCATCAGAATTAGATTTTTTTTTTTTTTTGCATACTCTTGTCAGTAGACCTCAACCATATAGAGAAAATCTGTGTAGAGAAAAAATTAGAGAAAATATGCTCCACAGAGCACCAAACGGTTTTGGAGAAATTGTCCATATGAAAGATTTTGACCCAGAGCTCCCACATTCTGTTGTCTCTTATCAGAAATGTGTCCTGCTCTTTTAATTTTTATGGAGAGTATCATAACTATGATATAGCTGCTCTTTTCTTATAACAGGATCATTATTTGCTTAATCCTCTCACTGTGAATTTGTTTCCCGTTTCATTCTCTCTCTCTTTTTTTTTTTTTTTAAAGGAGATCTATTTGCAAATACAAGGTTTCCTCTCAGACCTATTAACAACTCCCATATTGCTCCTTGACTTTCTATCTCAGCATGGGTCTTAATTTAACCTAAGATACTGTATCTTGCCAGTGTAGATAGGTGGCTATAGCAACCCAGATATTTTAAGAGTTATGTGTTGCTTCTGAACAGATGTGACAAGATAATATTTAATCTTTGTAGCATTCCTGACATCCACTGGGCTAAATGTCTAAAACGCACCACTTGTATCAGAAATGCATGATTGCAAAAGAAAAAGGGGAAAAAAAAGATTATTTGCCATTTTCTTTGACTGCTGTGGAAACAGACACACAGCTGATCTTTTTCATTACTGTGTATCAGACTGAGCACAGTATTCATTGTTGAGTAAAATAATTGCAGAAAAAAAGGAGAGATGAAGAGAGAAGAAAGACTTGTTTAATTAAGATAATTTGTTTGGACCTGAGAAATCTGTAATCCTTCAGTCCATGCTTATTGTTCACTGGGACTATATTTGCTTCCCCATAGCTGAGAATAATCTTGCAGGCTTTTTCTTTTTCATCAGAGAAAACTGGAAGTTTTATTAATTCTGCATTTATGGTGGGTATTCTTCTGTGCCCCCTCTCAGATGGCATTGGCATGTTACTTGGCTACTAAGAAGCAATATCTGACATAGGAATGGAGTGGGGGCAGGGCAGAAAATTGACTTTTTCAGTCCCTGACCATGCAACCACATCTGGAATTGTGGGATGTCTACAATAAATCCCATCTTCTTACCCTGCATATGAAATATAACTCAACTAATGACCATATGGAGCAGACTAAAGTAAGCAGTCTAATTTACTAAAGAGGGGGGAAAAAAGGAAATTTCTTGCTTAATTAACAAGGGCAGAAATACAGCAACAGACAGTATAACAGGAGGACCATATTTAGGGCACCTCCAATCAAATGTTTTAATGGCATATAAGACCCAAGGGAGCTCTAAAAATGCCTGGCACTGCTAACATACTTGTAACATGGTTTTGCTTTCAAAAGCATTTTGGATAACAGTTTTGAAAATGATCAGTTATTAGGAATATCTTGATTTTTCTGTGTCCAATTTGCAACGCCTACAAAGGGAGTGATGTTTATGACTCTGTACAATAATCTCATGATTATGGCAAGGCAGAGCAAGATACACTCTCAAAAAACCAAGGCATCCTGGCCTTGATTGGAGGAGGATACAGCATGAGCCAAAGGACAAGGCAAATCCAGTTGCTGCTTGTTCCCCAGTGATACTCAGAAACATTCTCTCACCTGGGAGAGCAGTCTTTCATCATCTTAGCAGCTGCAAAAGCAACTTTCAGACATCATCCTTGGCCTGCGTGGGCGGTGGTCCATCATGTACTGTGCATCCTTGCTTTTGATTCCCCATCCAACCCAGGCAGTTCCTTTGATTATTACTGCAGCTCTCAGAAGCCTTTTGTTTTCTCATATATTCAAATTAGTCCTGTGGATGACTACTGCATGAAAGGCTAAGGAGTGTGTTTTTCCTGTTAAAGCAATAGTTTTTAACTGATTCTTTTTCCACAGCTGCTGCGAACCTTGTGAAGTATGCTGTACAAACACATAGAAAAAGGTATTTCTTTTTCAGGGAAAGTTTTCTGTCTGAGAATCAAAGCAAGAGAAAAGTGATTTGTATAAACCTAGAGAGACAGTGAACATAATTTAAAGAATTTAAAAAATTTTAAATTTGAAGGGCTTTTTTTCCTGCTTTTTTTCTTTATCAAGATAATGTAACAATGGGAAGCTAGTGAAGCCTGAAACATTTCAGATTTTTTGGTTTTACCTATGACCCTTGAATCTTTCAAAATGCAGGGTACAACACACAGTATTTCTTTGTATTCCTGACAGACTTCCTTCAGCCTCACTGACATCCTAGCTTTGAAACCATTTTCTGTTGTTGTCACATATATGACACTGGATGGCTTGGATTATGTATAGCAAAATGTAATTAAAGACACATATTGCACGGGAGAGGTAGAATCACCAAGGAAAAGAAGATTTGCCAACCCTGAAATGAGGATTAAGGAAGAAGGAGGTTTGCAGAGACTTGAATACATTAATTTTCCTAACAGCTTACATAGCAGTTCAGTGAATTCTATTGCGTAGAGTGTAGTTAGCACCTTCCTTGACCTGAAATCAAGAAGAAAGGGTGTACCTGTGTGGAGTCAGATGAAAGTATATGTAATTTCAGAGTCAAAGAACAAATATCCTAGTCTTGAAAAAAAAAGCTGATAGATTGTAGCCAAGAATTAAAGTGGCTAGGTCACTGAGGAAAAAACCTGTTCCATCTCATCCTTTGGGACTGTAGTTAAGTGACAATTAAATGGTCAATGAGATTATTTTCTCAAATCAAATTGTTTCACACTGCTTGTTGGACTTTTCTTACCTTGGGCTCATGATGAATTAGATCCAGAAATAAGACAGAAATGTCACTCCAGTGTTGCAGTGGGGATACCGTAACACTCCAGTGTTATCTCTGAGCTGTTCAGTCTCAACTCTTAAACCAGACTCAGTGGTTGCACAAAGAACAAAAACACTCTGTGTGAACATCTGTAACAGAAGAAAAATATGATTTAGGAGCTATGCTGGAATAGGGAGGTATGTTCTCTGTTATTCTCCATCGTATGTGTCTGTCAATCAATTTGCATATTTTAAACATCTTTTGAACTCCTGTGTTTGTGTTATACTATAGACTTTGCCAGTAGGATAATGAAATACATGCAAAGGCACAGAGGGAAAAAACACACCACTACAATGTGATGATTTAAATTATTTTAATGATTAATTATTTAAATCTCTGTTGCTTTACTTACAGTTATATTAGACCTATGAACAAACAAACAAAAGCAGAGATGATGTGCTGATCAGAAGATTAAGTGTGGCAGTACATTCACCCCAGCCCAGAAGCTGCTGAACACGATATATTACTGAGCAGCAAATACACAGAATAAGGCACAAACCACCATAAAATTTTGATATCTGCAATGGTGATCATTATATTTCCCTCTGAGGCCACAAAGACATTGTTCTTATCAAATAATACATAATCCACCACTGCTGCAGCACAAAAAGGACTCCAAAAAACAACTGAGCTGTGGTAGAACGTCAGGAACTTGAAACACTGATGTGGTTCACTGGAATCAACTTCGTTTAGTTTTAATACTAAAGGATTATTTCTTTGCTGTCTTGTTTCTCCAGACAGGCACAGGTCTCCTTCCAGCTCTGGCAGGAGGCTCTGCACACCCTCGGAGGGCTGATTCTTTCTGAAGCCTTTCGTGTGCTGCCTGGCTGCCTTCACAAGGGCTGCCCAGCCCCTTCCCCAACTGCCCTTGATCAATGGGGAATAGCTGTCCCAGTGGGGTGGGTACAGAATTTCCTGCCAGTCACACAGAACAGTCCACAGGGTCAGCTGTGTTAAATACGAGCAATTTTGTGTTGCATTGCTCAAGTGTCTCAATCACAGGCCAGGTGCGCTTTCTACATGCTGCAAATCCTTGCCTTGATTTCACAGGAACCTGCATGATATAACACTGTTCTTCCTGGATAGGTTGAAGTTTATTTGTAGAGCCTAAGGAATGGAAAGTAAATAAGTGCAGCCAGACTGAAGTTCAATGAAACCTGCATTTTGTCCTGTCAGCTGTGCATGCATAAGTGATTTCCTTGTGAATAAAGATTAAGGCTTTTTTGAATTCAGGGATTATTATGAGGGCTGAGCTGTCTTTCAAAACACAGTTTCTTGGGACTTTGCACCCTACTGTACAGCCCACATGGGCTCATTTCATCTGATTCTAAAAAGACAGGCCAGTGGAAGAGAGTAGATGATTTCTCCTTTTTTTTCTTTTCCTAAAGTTTGCATTAGTGCTGGTGGGACAGTAATGTGAGAATTCATGGAAGGAAAAGCAATTGATGTAGCCAGGATTTTTGATGTGGTCTGTGAGATGTCTTCCCCCCAGCTTTGGCCCTCTCCCAAGAAATAGCACAGCACCTGAAGTTTGGTCCTGATGCTGCTGCATCCTCTGGGATGCAGCAGGCTCTGGGGAGTTTGATGGTACTCCCCAGACCTCGTACATTAACACTGGGCTCTTTTGCAGCAATGGTTGAGGCTGCTCTGCTGTACTGCTCACAACTTTGGCCTCCCAGAGAAAAAAGTTCCTGTCTAGAACCAAGAAACCTGGATCCTCCTGCTTTTGACTCTCTAACAGGAGAGTTACCTAGAGCAGCCTTGCATGCAACACCCCTTTCCAACACCTTTCTCTTTTCCATTGCCAGTTTTGTCCTGGCACAGAGTCCTGTGGTCAAGCAGTTTAGCATGGGTAGCTTTAACCTGTGACACATTTAAAAAGCGTAAGTATGGACTATACCAGAACATGCAATGTGTTTTTGCTGAACTGAATAGCCTGGGTGTCTTGATGGTACAGGAGATCATTATGCCTGGCTTATCAGAATAATTACACTATCAGTGACCTTGACTAAGAAGGTCAGATCCTTTCTGCTCATCTCCCAATTTAGCGTTATCTTTTTCATACACCTTATGCTGACACTTAAGTAATCCATACAGTGCAATTAGCAGGGAATGGCCATGAGTTTTACCTTCAGAAGCAGGGAAAAAAGGCAGGATTCCCCTAGTACACACTTGACTATTCATTAATTAGCTCCTTTTGTATCGTTAACATCAGATACAGGTCTCAGGAAATGAAGGGTAGCCAACACTGAAAACAGACCACTCAATATGAATTCCCATACAGCCAATGCTATCTGCAAAAGCTTCTGTCTGTTCTTACAATGATTTGTCTAATAAAGTGCTAATAATCTCAGGTGTTACAGAAACTATGATGGGATTCTTAAATTATTGTTGTTATTATTGTTATTTTTTTAACCCTCTACTATTAACTAGAATGAGAATGCTAAGAACATACTGTTTTGAAGAGCTAGCTGACTGATCATGTTGTACTTATTTTTTTTAGAGAAATGTTGTGGAAATGCTGAATTTTAACCATACCAAGAGCTATGTAATACTGTGTGCTCTGAAATGTCATGTACTACATTGATCAAATGAGATCCCCACAATGAAGGTGTCTGTGTTTCAGTTCCTTTCTGTATAACAGAGATACTATCATCCCCTCAACTCATGAAAAGTGCAATGAAAATTAATTAATTTTTGCAATACACCCAGGTATTAGCGTAATGAGATTCTAGTCCTCATGCCCCTCAACTTGCTGTAATATCTGATTCCTTTCCCTCTTACTTATTCCTATTTTGATCTTAGAATTCACCCCTTTAAAAAAGGCACTTGTTCAAAAGTCCTTATGAAAATTAAGAATAAAAGTGTTGTCCAATACCAAACAATTTTTTTATCCAGAATAAGGACTTCCACTTTCAGTTTATTTAACCATCTTTTGTGAATGAAATGAACACGTTATATCCACTTTAAATGGTCTGAAAACTTCCATGTTTTCTAAAAAACTTTTCCTCTTCTATTTTACAGCAAATTTATTTGTCAAATTCAGCTTGAGGCTAAAAAACCCCATCTGAAATATGCTAAAAATGGTCACAGCTGAGTAGGCAGCTCTACTTGGTAATAAAAAAAAGCCCTTGTGAGTCAGTTCAGCAGGGAGATTTAAACAGGGTCCTGCTTCAGGTGAGAAGAAGCCTTTGGGGCTTGCTTTTGGGTAATTCATAGGAGAGTTACTCTTCTATCACTTGAGGGCTGCTGTGGCCTGACCAAAGGAGGACAAGAAAAGGCCTGGTATTTTCTTCTTTCTCTTGGTCTGCAGGTGCAGTTGTACTATTTTTTCTATTTATTCTGTGGAAAAAAGGTCTGGCTAAGTAGAACAGCTCTGGCATTTATTGTCCTGTGCTTATTAAGTCCTCTAACAAATCTGAGATGGAACAAAACAGAATGATCACTCTTGGAAGAAATACGTCACCTTTTTTCAGCTTGAGATGCCTGGAAAAAGTCAGGACATCTGTTTGATTCCAATTTATAATGAGATGAAGTTCATTTTTAATTTGTTTGTTATTGTTTTTAGTGGAAATTGAGTTTTAGTACTGTTTCTTTAAGGGCTCTAATGTTTTGATTACTGTCTTCTTTTCCGACCCTAACAAGTCTGTGATGCTTTACCAGCAACACATGGCTACATCGTGAGTTTTTAATTAACAATATATGCCAGCTGAAACAGATCTTACTTTTCTTCATTGCCTCTTTCCCTCTTATGCAGGAGAGGTGCTTGCTGTGAGTTGTGTGGGGGGTAGTCGGAGCAGATTGTGCTTGTGCCTAGACACGTTTGTGCCCTCTGCAAGCGAGGGCCAAGGAGGAGATGTGAGAGAGCTGGGAAGAGGCCTCCTATGACTGCTCTCAGCATCCAGAAGCTACAGCTTCAAGAAGTCGAGTGCTTTTCCTCCCTGCTCTCTAAGTGTTTCTTTCAAAGGCTAAAGCAGCAGTGCAAAGGTAAGTCTAGAGTGATGAAGAGAAAATAGCTTCTTTAGCTGAGCAGAAAGGGAATAAGGAAGACATGGTGAGTTTCCCTGTTTTGCCTGGACTGGGTTGTAACTGCAGAAAAAAGACTACAGCAAACAGCCAGCCTTTCTAAGAGACAATTTTGTGTTTATTTACCTGTATAAAATAGTTGTCAGTTTGGAGCATTTGCAGGCTTGTGCTTATATTCTGAATAGTTGTTAAATTGGTAGACTGGGGAGATGTGAAATTTCACACTATATTCTCAATGATTCATAATATTCCAGTTATCGTAATATCTAATCAGGAAAATACAAAATTAAAATGCATTCTTATCTAGGAAGACTGAAACAAGAATACAAAACCAAACTAGAAAAAAACCCAAACAGTGAGAAGTGTTGCCCCTTAACATCCTAGCTCTATAAACTGCTTTTGAAATACAAGAGATAAATCTAGGTATTGGAAAGTCAGCTTAGAGAACAGCTGTGCATTAAGAGATGTCTAAGCTCCTTTCTCTGCAGAAGCAATTAGAAGCCTTTCCCATGAAGTTAATACTATTAATATAGCTACAGTAGGTTTGAAAGTCTGGATCTGGAAAAAGAAGTGCTTTGTGTCTCTGTGACCACTTGTTGATCAAACAAATAATCCCAAGACAAAGTAGTGGTGAATTCACATGTTTTGGATCACAGGTATTTTAACTGTTCTCATACCCTGTAATGCACAGGAATGAGAAGCTGGCTATTCCTTGATTCAGTTCTGTATCTACACAGAGTATGTTTGCTATGCAGAAGGTATACATGCATAGATTCTCGTATTTCTTTGTATGCATCAACACACACAATATTCAAACAAAGGTATTTGCCCCAGGGTCTCCTTACCTAACTCGTGACTCCTTCCTGCAGAAGAGCTCTCCCAGCATTCAGGGCTTTGATGGATTTCTTTTCCCTTCCATGCTTCGTTTGTTCTCCTTCCCCAGGGTGGATGCAGTGGGTGATGAAGTCTGAAATGAAGGATGTGCGTGGCTTTCTGAACGTGCTTTTGCAGAAAACTGACAATGAGAGGATGCTTGCTAGCTCTCCCTAAAACTTCCTCCTTACTCTTCTGTATTTTGGACATGCAATGCTACTGTCTATTAACCTTTGTTTTAAAGATAGATTGTTTTGGATAATGAAACTTCCTGTTCCTGGAAATTAGGTGAATGATGTAGAATATTACACCCAGGGTAAAAGGGTGTGTTTTTCTGCTGAGATTTGTATGATAGTGATGGAAATTCTTATTTAGCAGATTTCATTTCTAGTAATGAAGGGGTCAATATTATCTATTACGCCTTTTTGGGCAGTTATTGCTCTCTTCCAAGATTATTTCTGCCGAGATATTGTGAAATATAGCTTACTGCCAAAGCAAAAACAGAACTCACAGAACACATGAAAACAGTTCCTCTGTGTTAGTGTTTACAGGTAGGTGCCACCTTTTTTTCTTTCCAAGGATATCTGAGGTCTAAGAAATCAGCACTGTGACACTTTATTTGCTGGTCTTCCCGTATTCTGCCAAAGACTTCTCAGATCTCAGAATTCTTGTATTGCTGTGTTGTTGCTGCTCAAAGGCAAGGTTGCACTAGACCCTACCAGGCAGGGAATCTGGATGGGTTTTTTTCCCCCTAGTGATTTCAATTTTAGCTTCTGAGCTGCTTCAGAAAATTACTAACTCATCTAAAAATTCTGGGCAGCTTACTGTGTATAATGTTAGCCACTCACACTTGTTATCCTATGGTTTATTTTCTACAGAAGTGTTTTTTTACCCTAACAGATTGATGATTGACAAAATTAAATACATAAATGTGAGTATAATTATTGGGTCCCACTATTTTAAGGTGACTTTCATGAGACGACAACCTCATTGAAAGAAAAGATAAGAGTTAAAAAAAGACCACTTGTTTTATTGTCTTCATTTGAAGCCTGTGGATCCACAGTCAGAAAGAAAAATAAATCCATATATCATGAAAGTTGTACCCAGGGAGTGATTACTTCAGAGTTCCTGAAAATTGAGGGCTTGCCACATGAATCCAAGGGGTTTCTGATGTCAGAAAACTTGCCTCTTAGCCCCCTCAAAGCGCAGGGAATGTAAGTCGGGGACACACATTGCCACTGCTGCCGGGCTGCTCTTTTGGAGGCTGGAAGGGAATTTAGGTAGGAGCTAAGCAGCAAACATGAGACTTTCCTACCAGGTGCTTGGGCATTTTGATGATGCTGGCTCTAAAAATCAAACTCTTTGTGTCAGGTGATAAACAGTTCATAAAACTGAATATCAAATATCTGTCTGTGATAGTGATTTTTTAGGCTAATATGTGAGAAGATATTCTCTGTAGCTACAGGAAAAGAGGAAATTAAGTGCTAGAAAGTGCTAGACTTGAATTATGGCTGTGAATGTATTTTGTGTATTCTGTATACTAAGAGGAAGAGGCCTTTTCCAATCTTAATGTAAAATTTTGACCTGGAGTGAATGTAAGTGATTCTTGGGAGAGCCTCTCTGCAATCTATGTAACTATCAATGGATTAGGTTCGAGCTTTTCTTTAGACTCTGCTCAGGTATTTTGTCCTTTGACTTGGTAAGTCAACATAGAAAGATTTAAGCACTAAAAATAAGATCTTTTTATCAACTAGACTTAATTGGTACAATTAATGAGCTCAGTGAGCTCTCTAAGTTTTCATATTGTGAAAATTTTTCCATTCCGTGATGGATCTGTATTTTCCTGGGGTTTTCTCATTTCCATCTCCCTTCTCCTGCAGAAAACATAGATTGCTTTCCCACCCCATCCCCCAGCCTATTGCTTATTAAATGCAACATCAAAAATGAATAGCATAAGGGTCGAAGTATTCTGAGTAATCAAGAAAGCTAATTAGGAATTTTAGCATTTACTTTTAAGAGCAATTAACATTGGAACAAAGATGCCTGGAGAAAAAAAAAGGATTTTTCTTCATTTGACATATTTAGATCTGGATATATGTTTTACTGTTCAAGCAAAAGCTAATTTTAATGTAGACATTTCTAGATTAGATTTTAATCTTGTCTAGTAAAGTAAGTGATCTTATACAAGGCATTTATAATAACACCTCTTAGGTAGTGAATTTAGACCTATCAGTGATAACATTTTGCTCTTTGATCAGTGACAGTAACCACCAGATTGCACTCTTGGAGAAGGATTAAATGCTGTTTCCTATTCTAATGAAAATATTTGTCAGAAAGGTGTAATCAGCTACTGTGGTCAGTCAAAGCTCATAAAAACCAATTATCTGTACTCAGGATTCAACAGGAAAAATTATCATGTGAGATGGCTTTGGCTAACACAGGAGGCTTTTCTGAGCTTGGGAACTAAAGGCTTTGTTACAAACTCTGAATTACATTTTGCAGTTCAGAAAGGATGATTTAACTGTGTTGCCTGGTTGAAATATTTTACTATTCCTGGGCCCTATCTGGGCAAAAATACTTTTTTTTTTTTTTTTTTTTTTATTGCTGTGAAATCCTGTTCATCAGTGAGTATCTGACAGCTAAGATGGGGTGATGGGTATTTTAAGGATATTTGGTGTTTGTCCCTGTGGAATGAGATGCAAAATCTCCTTTGTGTCATGTCGGCACTGCCGTGCGTCACCTTGTCACTACGCTATTTCATGTGCTGCTGACCTCTCTGAGAGCGGGCAGAGGAGATTCAGTGTTGAAATTCCCCATGTCCTTCAGTCTGTGCCAGTGCTGTGACAGCTTTGTGGAGAGGGAGGACTTGAGGAGCAGATCTTGAGCTACAGGATGTGAAAATGATTTATTTTTCTTTTGTGTAGACAAAATGCGCAATTTCTCTGCACGTTTCTATCCAGCAATGCAGCCAGGCTCAGGGTGATTATTTTTGTGCTTCTTTTCTATACTGAATACCATCTGCTACTGAATGAACGGTATTAAGGAAATTTTTGGTTTATCACATGTTTAGCTGATAACATCTATGGTTAAAGCTGACACAGTTCTCTATTGACTAATTTCTGAACGTATCAGGTAAATGTGAAATAAATCCAAGTCATCTAAATGCATATTCAGTGAGAGCTGCAAGAAAGTTCCTACTCATGATAGGCTGGAGCAGACTTGGGAAGAAGCTGAGTGTACTTCAGCAGAAGGGATGTAGCAGGTGCCTAGAGCACTTCTTCCCTTTTAATACTGTTGCCTGAAGCAGAGAATTATTTCAAGTGCAACATAGGTTCCCACTGATAAAGCAGATTGCCACTGGACCCAAGCATTTCTTACAAACCTAGTTCTTCCCTGCCCCATGCATCTCAGTTGCAGACATAAAGCACCATCCAAAGCCAATCCCCCCTGCTTTGGTCTCTAACACAAACATGATTTCTCTAACACAAACAAAAACTTACGGTTCTGTAAACATAGGTGATTCTGATAACACTCATCAGCAATGTGCGGGTACAGTGATTATAGGAAGAAGCAAGAAATGCTGTAGACTTGCATCTTCTTTGTCCAACCTCCTCCCATGCAGCATCCTGATGCTGACGGTCTGTCTGCCAGTGTCTGTCTGCGTCTGTTTCAAGCTGCCTCGTGTTGCTGGAGATCTGAGGGACAGCCTCTGGCTACGCCAGGGGTCATGCTTGAGGCAGAGCTGTTGTACAGACTCCAAGCTTGGTCTCTGGGAGAGCCCTGGGAAGTCTGATATGATAAAGATGCAGTTTTAATTTATATGTTTTTTTAACCTCCTTGGAGAGTGCTGGGAGTCAGACTGCTCTGCAAAGTCCAGGAATGACTGACGTTGCTGAAGAGGAGACTTCTGTTCAAACGGTGAGGTTTTCTAGTCTCACCGTCATGTTCCCAGACTGCTCTTGAGTAAGTCCAGAGTCAGGCAGCTCAGGTTGGCTTATCCTGGGCTTGCTCTTGTGAGTCAGTACTTTATCCAGGGCTCTGCATCTGACAGTACAGTTGTTCAGTTCGGTTTTTCCTGCCAAACTGCCTTGCAGTGGTCTCACGGCAGAGGTGGAGTGGGCACATCCAGAATTACCTATTGTTAGTGGGCACAGGGACTTCCACATCTCCTATGTGCAATAGATACAAATGAAACTGCTCAGTAGTTGACAATAAACAAAAATGAACTGGGGAAAAACCAAATTAGATTCAATTTCTTCCAACTCCGGGTAACACTTTCGAAGTGTTTTTATACCATTACTTCAACTTTTTCAGTCTGTATGGTGGGATATTTCCAACCCATTAGCATGTGGGACTACCTGAATTAGTACCATGGTGATCTAAACCTTGGCTGTTTTTCTCTTAGGCCACTTTCTACCTGAAAAGAGTAAAACCAGAGGACTTTTACTTTTTACTGTTACTTTAATTCAGTCAATGCGAAATTGCCTGTCACAGAAGTATTTTTAAACGTGAGGCAGTATCTTTGCCCAACTATAAAGGGAAGTACGGTACCCCAAGTCCATGAAAACTGCTGCCAGACCAGGGCTCTGGACCCTTTTTTGTGCTTGTAACCACGAATCACCCTGCAGCCATCTGCACCCATCAGCTCATTTTTATAAGTTTAAAATGGAGTGTAAATGGGTTAAGTGAGACACAGGTCCATCTTCTTATGTGCTTGGAATAACAATAGAAGCAGTTGACTGAATTTTCTGTGGATACCCTTGGTCTCATTTACATACGTTCTCTATTGGCAATTGCTGCTCTGCTTTGCTAAAAAGATGAAATACAAAAATGCCCTGTCAAGTGTCATCTGATTTACAATGGTACATGAACGAAGACAAACTGTGGGCTTTATGAAAAGCAGAATACTGAGTAGAATGAATCCCAAGGATAAGCATTCATTTGTTTTGTGAATTTTATATCTAAATCATAAATAAGGCATAACAATTTAAATTTCCCTTCTGAATTAATCTGATATGGCTCTGAAAGAGTACTGATAGTTATGATCTTTTTTTCCACCCAGTCCCTACATGAGCACTGTCTTCATTGCCCTTTGTGCTGTGCAATTACCTACTGGCATTAATTGCTGCACTCTTAAAATAGTTTACACCATGAATTCACACATCCTGTGATTTGCTTATGTGGTAAATCCAGAGGCAGCTACAAGAAATACCTGATTATGTTTATGAGCCCTTAAGTGCACACAGCTATTGACAGCGTATTTTAATGCACATATTACTATTGATTTTATTAAATTGTAGTTAAGTTCTGCAATTAATTTTTATTATTACTAACCTTACATTAGCTTTCTGCATACCTCAGATATTCACAATAAATACATATAGATGGATAGTCATCTGGAAAAAAATTAAGGCTTGAGCTTTCAGCAAAATTACTTGAGAGGAATTATGGAAACACTTGCCTTTTTTTTTTTTTTTAACTAATGTGTGTGCAACATTTTACTATTTAACAGACATGCAGATTAAAAAGAAAATTCTGGCACGAGATACCAGCTCGTGATGAGCAGGGCTGTATCTGCAAGATTATTTTTTTTTAATGTGGACGAAACAGTAGACAGAAGCAGCAGCTATTTAAGATTATTTGAGGTTAGCTGAGCAATAAAGCTCCCAGGGAAAGGAGTTACGTTAAGTGCTAAGGGAAATATGGCTGGTACTTGAACTTTGCTAATGAGGCAATTGTTTAAAATGTGGAGGCCAACGCTAAAGCAGCAGCAAATTGGCAAAGAAGATGCAAACAAAAACCAAGACATTTAGTACAGCTTCTGTATTTGTAAGTCAGAATACAAAGTGGCTCCTACTTTGTTCGGGAATGGGAGGAGATACCAGGGCTTTGTTTTTCCTGCAGTTATTCCTGCTCGTTCCAGGCAGGCATAAAGGATGCTTATTGGGCTGGGCTAAGGGGAGTTGATAAGGATAGAAATCGTGCAGACTCTGAAACTGCCATCACCTCCTGGGATCTGCAGTAGAAGCCAAGGGCAGGTTTGTGTCTGAGAACCTCAAATGTCAGGGAAAACTGAACGAAGGATGTCATGTCTCTTGCTCCTTCTAAGCGCCAGCTGAGTCAGTCTGACGGTACAGTATTGGAAGCACCGAGAATAATCTCAGTTGTTTAAGTTATTCTTGTATAGACTGAGGAAGCCTGTGTATAATGTAATCATGCTGTTGATTTAAAGGAAAAGATGAAACACCATTCTGAGATTCTTCTTGCATCTGCCTGAGCGTTTTTCAAATAAAAAAAATCTGCAGTGTCTTTCTTCTTAATTTCCTCATGCTTCTTCATTTGCATGTCAAATAAAACCTCCCTGACTAATTTTGATGACACTGCAAGTGTTTAGCTCTGAAGACAATCAGTGTAAGTTGTCACATGTTATCAGATAACCATTGACAAACTACCTAACCTTGTGCTTCACAATCTAATGTATAACGATTTTTTTCATGAAATAAAGAAAATTCGAGACCACTACAAAACTATGTCTTTTGTTTGGGAACACATTATGTGCAGTGCTGGAAAATGAGAGTCGGGTCAGGTAATGTGACTGAGAGCTTCCTTCTCCCTCTGCCCCTAAGGCCTATTTAGCCTTGAGACATTTACCATATGCCACAGATTATTTTAACCATGAGGACTCCATATCTTTATGGATATGGAGCTATCACTGGGCTTTCACTGTTACTGGACTTTCAAGGTTAGTTTTCTGAACCAGTCTGAGAATTATGCTGATGTTGCAGACATGTCAGTCTTGATCTTCGCACTGTTTTTACTTTTTTTTTTTCCTTCTTCCATGAATAAATTTAACAGCCATTTGTTACCTTGCAGTGTGAACTTGAGGCAGAGAGAGCAGAGAGTGTGCATGGATATATTGCCTGGCAGGGGGTATGTCTTCCTTTAAACTATGGGAAACATAGATATTGCATTTTCATATTAGGCACATCGAGCTTTAGAGCTTAGTTTCCAGTCAGTTATCCTACTTGGTGAAGTGAAGCGATCCATACTAAAGGTATTTTTCAGCAATATCTCAGCAAATGTCATAGAAACCACCTCTTTACTGTTGGTAATTATTTTTCCCAGTGGAATGACGTCCTGGTCTTATATGACAAAACAATAGGAAGGTGCAAAATTGGCCTTGTCAACTCTGATAGACTTGATTGAATGCACAGCAACAAAGAATAACTAAATATATATGCTTTCTTTTCCTAGGATATTTTTGGTTTGTATCATAAGACATAATTTTACTTTTCTCTACATTGTGGTTAGCAGAAAGAGGGAAATATCTCAGATGTGCAATGCTATTATTAGATGTTACCTATAAACATGGGTTTGCATTATTTGATGCGCTGGTATAGTGTTTGTTAGAAAATTTTTTTCCCCCTAAGAAAGACATGGTCAGAAAAGACTTTTCATAAATGGGATTTGAGTGTGCGTGTTGTATATCATTTAACAAGGAATGAGAAAGATGAAAGGTCATGTACAAGTTTTACCTCATTTAAAAGGTAAGCTTGAACTGCTTCTTAAAGGCCCCTTCTTAAGGTTTGGTAACAAAAAAACTACCAGAGCGAGAGCTTTTTCTCTGGGCTGTTCCCAGGATTTTCTGAAGGGCCTCCTTGTCTTGCTCCTCACTTGTCTGAGCGTGGGGTTGCTTCCCTGTGGCTGGAGGGCTCATGGAAAGCCTCTCACGTGGGACAGGAGTATTCCGCAGCCATCTAGCTCCAGTACTCACAGGGTCTCATTGCCTTTATCCCCCAGCTGAAGAGGCGCCAGGGAACAACTGAAAAAGAATGTAAAATGTTTGTCAACACGCTGCTGTCATTGTGTGAATAGAATGCTGAGCTCTGTGTTGCACGTACACCTCTTCTCCCGGTCGATTAAAAATTACTTGGGTGCTAAAAACTTGCTGGCTGACTGGTGTGAGAGCATTGCTTAACGGCTCCTACCCACAGATGCTGGATTTTTGCCTTTTGTTTGGATGCAAGTACACTTGAAATCCAGCAGAGGACCACCACGAAATTTTGTTTTGAGGGTTTGCCTCAGGTGCTGGCTTCAACCTGCACCTCAGGGTGAAGGAAGAAGCAGGACAGTGAGAAATTGTGCTCAGACAGCCTGTATCGGGTGGGTGCCTGGAGGAGGTGGCAAGCACTGAGAACCCATCAGGGCAAAGCAGCCCTGCAGCCCCTTGGGTGAGCGGGACCCTTCTCTCCTCTGCCCCCAAGCACCTGGCTGTGCACTCAGCCTGGCCTCTCCCACGGGGATGAGAGGCACGCCAGTCAAAGGGATGGTGTTCACTTTCCCAGCAGGTGGATGAACTTGAATGTCTGGTTCTGCCCTGGTTCACACGGTCTGTTCACTGAAGAGATCAAAGCATATTTATTTCTGGTACAAGACTTGATACAGATTCCTGTGGCTGTGCGTAAGCAGAGCACGGATGGACTCTGACCATCGCAATAACCCCAGCTCCACCACGATGGCAACACCCCTCACCATACCTTTTGGGAAAACAGTCTTTATCTAGTGGACCAACTTTGTCTACCAATTAGTTTGTAATCAAATTCTCTTGAATATTTGTTATTTTTTATGGAGGTTTTATGGCTTAAGTAATCTCAGATTTTCAGGCATCCATGTGAAATAGTTGTGAAACAAGATGATCAACTGACTCATTTAATGTTATGCCATAAAGCATGGCTTGATTCAGCTTTGAGTTTCAGCTGTGTCTAGCTGTAGTTATAACTGAGCAGTGAATCACTACCCCTTGGTCACTGACCCTTTTGGTGTTGCTTGGGATCTGTGACTGGGAAAAAAAGTTTATGTCAAAGTTAGAAATTTCCTGTTCCTTGGTCCTAACCCATTGCAACAAATTATCTGTGTACCTACCATTCTGATATTCAAACAGTTTTATTTGTTCATTTTTTTACTTTCCTAAGAATTTTTGCCAGCTTGTGAAGAGGCTGGTTAGCTCACAGCCTACCCCCCCACAGCTCTCTACCACATCACAAGCTATGTCATGTGTTAGGGTGACTGGCACTGAGTCATACTTTATTTTACTGTACCTGTACTTTTTCTGCCATAATCAACTTTACTCATATTCTTCCCTGCCTTTTCTTTATTCAAGTAGTAATTCACATGCTAATGGGATTTTGTTTGAGCCTGTTTCTAGAAGAGTAGCTCTTAGCTGAAGTTTGTCCATACTTTCCATTGTAAAGATCTGTTTAGATTGGAGATCTTTAATTTTTTTTTCCAACAGCTGACATAGGTAATCAGCAAGCAGTGTGCTTCTTAAAATCCCTTGTGAAAAACTGAGTAGGATGCCTGTACTATTTGCAGTAGTTTACCAGAGATAAAAGCAATGTTAGAGCTCTCATGCTAAAGCCATTTTTCTCTCCTTTGCCTCATTTTATCTGGCAATTCCCCTTTGACAGGGGCTGATTTGACATCTTAGAGGGTCCACAGACAAATGCCCGTCATGGTAAAGATGCTCCAGAGTGCTGCAGGGCTTGCAAAGTAGCCAGCGTGCCCAGCACCACCATCTTGGGATTTCCACCTGTGTCTCAACACTCACTGTGTATGCAGCATTCAGGCCTCAGTTGGGCATCCAGGGTCCTTTGAAGAAAGGTTAAGAAAGTCAGAGAAAGGTATCCTTTCAAACCAGGAAAGCCCATATTGCTTGTAACAGCTAGGAAGTGAACATGAAAAGAAAGAACTGGAGTTTATGTGCCACTCTCCTCTTCCTTTGGGATCCAAAGTGTGACCCTTTTCTGGGGGTTTATTCCAAAATGTGGCATTAGTTAGACATATGTTTGAATTGCCCTGCTTTGAGCAGGGCCAGGTGTCTTCCTGAGATCACTTGTGACCTAAATAATTGCTGCCTAGGGGCAACTGGTGGAGGGACATAGCACAACATTGCCTGGTTTCCAGTGACTTGTGATTAAAGCAGCAGCATGTGAGAGACCCAAGTTCACGTTCCTGTCCTGCCTGTTTCACAAAAACACGAATCCCTATGTTGTACTCCTCAAGGGGCTATTCTGACAAACAGGTTAATAGATACTCTGGAGGGCTGAGGTTTCCTTTGGTTTCTTAGTCTGGAGGAGTTTACCTAGAGAAGGAGACAACTGGATGCTAGCTCCATAGGGTACTGCAATTCCCTGCAGATGCAAAAGACTGGGATAATGTATGTGGAGTTATTTATGAAGTGTACACAGGGAAAAACAGAAACCAGCTTTTAGGTTAGTGTGCTTACCTGAACGTCAGACAGCTGAGTTGAGGGGGATCTGAATGTGGTTCTCTGGCTCCACTGCACTAGTAGATGTTTTGGTATTTGTCGTGCCTTCAAAACTTTCTAGCTCTTTGGGGAACATCACTATGTATGCTGTAACCTGCATATCAATGTCAAAACCATGTTTACAAACCACAGTAGCAGCCAGCCACTACTGAGGCAGCAGCAATCAGCAGTAATCCCTGAATGAAGCTAAAAGGTGCCCTCCTTTTTCCTGGCAAATCTCACCCTTGGCATAACCACCACGAGGTCCAGGAGGCTTTCTGCCTGGCTTTGTTTTGCTTTGGGTTTTTTTGTTAGAAAGAAAGTCTGTTTCTACAGCATCAGGAGACTTCCTTCTATACATAGTGCAATTATGGACACAAATGCATTTTACAACCAGTGCTGAATATCATATTTTCTTTAAAACCCTGGTGAATACTAGAATCTGAGTTTCTAGAAATTTGTGCTGCAGTAAGTCAGAGCATATTCCCACAATATGGTAAGATCGATCCAGGTAATTCTGTGTAAAACTCTGAACTTCTAGACATGTGCACACATGAAATTCCATTGATGTAATGGGCTTTCTACTGCAAAGGAAAATGTTTGGTTTGGATTTTTTTCCCCCTCTGGCTTGCAGGAGTAGAATATTTCAGTATGCATTAAGAATTATGCACCTTAATCATAAATCAATTGACTGGTTTATATGAAATGTAAAACTGGTATTTTCAGGTATTTCATTAGAATAAAAAGAACTGTTCTGCAAGAATAGCTTCAGCCCTCAGCCCAACTTACATGCTTAGCTAGATTAATATGAGTGGAATTGAAATAAGTGAGTCTGGATCAAGTCAAAGTTAGACTGCAACGAACCCTACATTGAAGTCAAAGGTAATTTTCCAATTGATTTTGGTAGATACAGGATGTCAGAGACAAGAAAGATGGTGAAAAACCTGGTATTTCCGTTATCAGTGCTGTGTTGAGGATATACGTGCTTCAGATTTTGCCACCTATTTGCTGTGCAGGACATGGGGAAGATGCAGGAGGCAGTCTGGGAGAAAATGATTGAACCAAGGATTTAAGGGCTGAAACTCTTGAAGGCAGCATCCTCCTAGTAGGCTAGTGATGGAACTCAAGACTCTAGAGCAAAACTGGCTATTCTAGGAATACACTATTAAATACCTGATGGCTCTTCTGGTGAAACAACCTAGGTATTTCCACACTAAAGCACACCCCGTGGCATTATTTCTCTCACTGTGGAGAGAACCTGCACAAGGTCCTTTCAGATAATTGGGTTGCTGGGTTTTTTCACACTAATTAAACAGAAAATGTTTTGAAGTGAAGTCAGTCATTCTCCCTGGCACGTTGCCATATGGAGTGGTGCAGGGGCAGATGCACTCACAGCTCTCTTCACCGGCTACAGTGTACAGCAATTGGTAGGAAAAAGACTCAGTGGAAAATGGCCTGTTCTGTGGAGATGTAAGTAATAGCAACATTAGCCCAATAAAAATCAACCGTGTGATTTTTATGTGCAGCTGTAATTATTTTCCACTAAAGGAGGTGCAGGAGGAGTACAAAGCCCGCGACTCCCATTGCTAGCAGCCTGCCTAGCAGAACGCCTGCCTCCTCCTCACTGCCTCTCACAGACACACATCAAACAATTGCATTAGCACTTCTGCTGCCTTTCTTCTCCCACCCTCTTTTTTCACACTACTTAAGAGCCAAAGCAGAGTGGTGTTGATAGTTGAGCCTAACAGCGAGTTTTGTTTGAACACAGCTTATCCTATCAATGATAATTCAGAAATTTCTACACGCATTTTGAAGGCAAGTTTAAGTAATTTTTAAAGATGCATTTCTCCATTCGCAAATAGTAAATAATTTGTTCTGTTTAGCGCTTCTGAAAGCGTGTCTGTGAATAGGATAAAATTCTGCCTCTAATCACAGAGATGGGCTCTATGTAATTGTGCATTTAGAATATGTAGAGTTCTAAAAGACATTTTTATATTTTTATACCTTTTTTAAAATTAAAAAGCCATTATTACATAAGAACAAACTGTAATATTTCATCTTTATTGCTGCTTTTACTACTGTGGGAGCAATTTTAAGGAATGGCAGTTCAGTAACTCTAGGTGCTTTCTGCAGACAACTGCTTTTTTTTTCCTTGACGTGTTTTTAACAGTTTTTGGATCAGGCCCCAAATATGTGTAATTAGCTTTTTATAAAAGCTATTAGAGTGTAATTGTCCTCCCATCTGGATTTTATGTTCTGGCTACTAATGCTACAGATGCTTTAAAATATATAGCTCCAAGCCCTGCTCTGATCCTATTAGCTAAGGCCTAAATTCCATTTTCTTTTTTTTTTTGAAGAGGCATGGAGAAATTGTTAGGATTTTAAATATATGTACTCACCTCACATAGGGGATGATGTGTTTAGTACTGCGGTTATAGATAATTTAGATAATTCACCTAGTGATATGACTCCAGTGCTGCTCCTACTAGGACCCTTGCCATCAAGTTCAGCATATACAAGTTTGTGCCCTACACTTATGTATTAGCAAAATAAATGCACGTTTGCTCATCGGCTTCCATAGCAAGATTTCTTTGCCTGAGCCAGTGTTTCTTCAAGTTCAAGTGTTATGGTCTTATAGAATCAAATGATGGTCATAATTTCTAAATAAAGTCTGTGGGTGTAATTTGGTATTTTGAGCAGTCCCACTTTTGTAAGAGGAAATACAGACTCAAAAGAAAGTGTAATCTTGAAAATCCCATCCATTTCAGATGGAATATTTGTTGAAGTCTGTGGGAGTTAGTATCCAGTTTCTGGTATTTTAATGGGTTTTAGGTCCCTAGCTCCTATATGCTCTGCAGAATCTCTGATTTATTTACTCCCCAAGATTTGCAAGGAAGAGCAGAATCCTGCTGGGCCAAACCACAGACCCAGCTACAATTTCTGCCTGAAAGAATCCTCTATAATCACTTCAAACACAGGATCTGGTCAAAGCACAGAAACCACAGGTAAAAATGTCCTATACCTACATTGTAGAAAAAAAAAAAAAAAGTCCTGCTATAGTGTTTTGTTTTTCGTTTCTTTTTTTTAAATCATCATTTAATGAACAGAAGTATCTAATAACGTGTTTTTTTCAAAAATTAATTCAGTATCTTGGAATTAACTAAAGGACACAGGATTCCTCAGGTTTTGTGGCAGGTATACAAATGTTTATTGAAGAAAGAAGCATTTAGGGACATAAATCCATGCTGCTTGTTGAGGCATAACTTACTGTTGCCCTTGGGAGGGAAAAACACACTGCACTTCTGTGTGTGTGTGTTAATGAACACATATTTAATATACTGGCACGTTTTACTTGCTGCAACACTCAGGTTTTCGTTTTCCATTTTTATTTAATGTCAGCTCAAATGGCACTAAGATGTCTATGGTCTAGGTACAGATGTGTTAAAGCAATCTGAAAAACTGAACACTAAATAGAGCTAGTAAGAAATATCTGTGCTTATTTCATAACTGTTCTCTACATGTGTGTCAGAAGGATCCTATTTATTATCCGTATATGGTTCAAAGATTTTCACGTAAATATATAAGTATGCTCAGGGGAAGAGTAAATAGGGACATGAAAGTCAGAAAATGTGATGTGAATTATTGGCACTATATATTAGCAAAATAAGTTTTGTGTTTTAAACAGTTTAATTATTTGCCTGTGAAGGGTATCTATTTGGCAATGTTTGGGCACTACTGAACTCCACAAAATTCTGGTACCTTTCTATATGCATCCTTTATGCTTCTGCATTTGCTAAAGCTTTTGAAATCCACACTAGTGAAAATGTGTCTGTTTAATGGCAGTTATCACATTTATGTGGCTGTAAATAGCATAAATTAAGAAATTACCCAAGATGAAGTTAATAGGCCTTTCTGGTGTCATCCTTCAGGTTATTTAAACTGATCACCAACCGGAGAGAAACTTCCACAGGAGAACTGCAGTAGGGAGCTGGTGCCTTTTGCTGAACACCAGACTTGTCCTGTTAACATAGATCCTCTTTTCCAGATGCATGTTTCCTAGGAAGGAATATGTGGTTTAGGGACCTGAGCCAAAATATGAGCCTGTTCAAATATTCAGTGCATGAGGCAACACTCAGCATTTCTATATTTGGGGAAGTGTGCTGATCTTTTTCTCATACTGAGTATGGTAGAGCTATACATCACGAGTGCTTGTGATGTTCATAAAAATAATACTGTTTAATAATAGAGTATGCAATAGAGTAATAAATATCCTTTAGGATGTAAGACAAAGCCTAATAAATTCATTAAGAAGACTAGATTTCCAGCCCCTAGCAGCAGACCTTGCACTTAAATCAAAATCACAACATGCACTTGTCCATCTTTGATAGAGACTTGGAAACAGACTTGAAAATGAGATGTCTGAATAAAGAAAATGCCCTTGCTTCCATAAATACTAAGTATGAAGCTAGGCATAATAGACATGAATGCGAAAATGGAGGCATCTTAGCACATCTTTGTGTCTGTTTGATTGCACATTGTGAGGCCTGGTGGCTCAATGCCTTCTCGCCTTGAGCCTTGTGATCATGCCAGCCTATGCAGTGGCTGATGAAGCAAACCTGTCCAGGCTGTAATAGAAACCTGAAGTGAAATGCAAGGCACCAACCTCTTTTAGACTTGGGTGCCAATTTGGAAATTTCCATGCAAGTGCTGCTCTGTAGAAATGCAATCTCACATTTACATAGAACCTGCCTGAGACTACATCATTCGTGGCAGCAAATACCAAGTAAGGGTGGTGCTGTGGAAAGGGCAATCAGGTCAGGCTTAAATAAAAAGCTGAGAAAGCTTTTTATTTTTTAAAAAAAATTTTTTTCCTTTTCTGTTTTTCCTTTTTTTTTCCTCTAACCCCAGTTCAGCAAGGGGCTGCCAGTGCAATACTCTCAAGTTATTTTAGTCCCATATGTCCATTCTCCAGCTGCAGCCTCAGACAGGGCACAAGAATGTGCACACTGATTATTCAGCCACACCATGCTGCAATAGTCCATAAACAATCTGCCTGCTGGATAAAAAAAAAACCCCAAAGTTTTGGTTAAGTCTAAAATGCTTTAATTTTAACTTGGCCAGATCTTTACAGTTGTATTGTCATTTGAGGTCTGCCACAGGTTGGTTTGTGTGACTACTAAAGATGTAAAAACTGTTTTTGCCTGTGCTTGGGGAAATATGGAGCTGGTGTTTTCTGCAAAGACCAAATCCTTTGCCTTCCTGAAAAAGCAATGGTGACCATCCAACTACAGCTTTTCAAATTCCTGCCAATGTGACCACTGCATGGTAGATAGAGAGACAATGCATGATAGAACTCAGAAGTTGTATACCTATTTCTAGTCTGTTTTTCAGGTAGATTCCTACTCCTGAAGACCCAGCTGAAAGGCTGTGTTGAAGAACATCAGTAACTGAATGAGCTTACACGTTTTTCTGGGTGTTGCCAAGATGCTGGTTATCAATCATACAAGCCAGTTGAATAATATAAAATTCATGACATATTCTTTTGATTTTGGCATTAGCTCTTATTCTTTGACCAATATTGGAAAGTTACCTAGATTTTCTTACTAGGAGACAATTTTTTTTTTTTCTAATTTACCAAGCTAAAGGAGTAGAGAAACAAATGTTCTCTCTTCTCTAAATTCATTATCAGTTGATAGGCACATGAAGAATATGGGCACTTCAGGGGAGAAATTAGAAGTACAGCAGTAGAAGTGAAAAGAAGATTTTTGGGAAGGTAGTGCTGGAAAGCTGGCTTTGCTCTGCCTGGGTGAATGGTACAGAGCAAATCCTGTGGTATGGAGTGTCTGCAGCAGCTGCAACAATAGATTAAGGGCCCTGAAGCCCATCTGTGCTGGAAGCCTTTCCAGTAACTGGTCTTTTCGGTGTTATTCTACACAATATGTGTGTACCTTATATGTTTTGGTGTATTTATGTTTATAGCTGGATATTCTACATTCCTCTGCATAATCTCAGATGATGTCTACCTTGCTTTTTTTGGTCTCATTGTTGGTCTTTTGTCTGCAAACAGAGAAGTTGCTCCTCACTAAACACATGAGGAAAACTTTCATAATTCCATGCTAACTGAGCAATTTGAGGTGCTATTTTTGCCCAAGGCAAACTGAATTAATGAGACTTAAATGCAGAATTTGCTCAGCCCCCCCCAGGTTCACTGGTACTGAAGAAAGCTCCTGCTGTGATGATGCATTGGAGTCACAGATACCATAAAATGCAGCACACATTATTCTTTTTTAATCCTCTACTTTCTGGTACCAAATACCACCCTCAGACTACGTTTTCAATGCTAGCATTCAATCTATTACAAATAGAAATATAGTTTTCCCTTTCAGCAGATTTCCTTCCTTTTCCTATTTTGTACAATGGATAAGTAACAAGGCTGGAAAGAATGCTTGTCAACTTCAATTTTTCCAAACATGTAAATGTTATAAGAAACAATCTTTAAAAAAATCCCTAGACAAACCAAAATATTTCCATGATTTAAGCAGGATTACAAAGATGAAGAGATAATTTACAAATAAACCCTGGTAGCCTGGAGAATCAAAATATTTTGTCATTGGGACCCTCCAAGTGAAAGAGTTCAGAAAGAAAAGTAAAACTGAATTCATGCACACTTCTGTTGTTCAACTAAAAAGGCACAGAAAGACAAGGCAGCCATTGAAGGCTTTTTTTAGCTGCTGTTTGTGAAAATACAATGCTCAAATCCTTTGGAGTCCTTTGGGTTTATGTATCCATGTGGAGCTTTGGGGATTACAATGGAGAACCAGAAGTTTGCTCACCTACTTCAGGATTAGACCCTCAGCCAGTGTGCACAGATTTTACTGGGGAATACCCCTCTGCATTAGAAGCATTATTTTCTTCACCAAGACAGTTTATCCAGTGCAACACTAAAATAAATAAACAAAACTTCATTCTCCAGTTATGGCATATTTTTCTATGGAAATGTAAACAAACTTTACCACTAATCTAATTTATTTGAACATCAGAGCTGATAAGATTTTTATGCTTTTGATTATACTGATAACAGTAAAGCAAGAAACTTGCATATTGACAGTGTTTGAAATCAGATTAACTAGAAAAATATATTCACAAAGCTGGATTGTTAAAGAGAAATCTTTTTGCTGTGCTTCTGAGGTAGTTATACATTCATTGGCATCACAACATCCAGCAATAAGCAATAATAATACCTGTATTAACTGTTTGAAAGGAAATAGTAAAGCCAAAATAGATGAACTGAGCTGTTCTAACAGACTAAACAAGGAGAAAAGTACAGGTATGGGGATTCATCCTTTTTTAGTGCCAAACTGGAGATTTTTCAAAGATAAATCCATGTCAGTTATCTCACCACTGGGAGTCAAATAACCTTTCTTTGTTCAATTTATTAAACTGAATTTTGAAGTGTAAGGAGCATTTATCTTTTTGAACAAGTAGAAATTCTATATTTCTAGTTGTAATTGTTCTTTCTGGCCTAAGTAGTGAAGGTGGTTATAGTTTTAGAAAGTGGTGTCATTTTTGCCATTAGTGCTGAGGGAGCCAAGAGACAGAGTATAAATCAATTTACAGCGTGTTTACAAGCAGGGAAGAAAATGCATGAACCTTAATTCAAAAACTGCTTCAGATTATTATTATTTTATGATTAGCTAAAGTGGACTTCAACCCCCTCTGAGATCTCAGTGTTAGCACGATAAAATTCATAGCTTTTAACCAACCGACTGATTTCAGTATTTATTCAGTACATTACATACACAGGGGGGGAAGGTCACTTGAATACTCCTTGCCCCAAAGGTGCAAGTGGGTATGATCATCTGCAATACAAAACCAATATGTATTGATTAGCCTGACAAAGCTTCACTGAACAGATGTCCCTTGAGAGTGGAAGCAATTTAGTATGGGAGGCCTCCTTTGACCTCTCCCCTGCTGGTAAGGTAAACCAGGACCTGACCAGCAATGCTTCATGCTTTCTATAGTATGACAACACCCCTAATGCCAACCTGGCTCTAACAGTGGTGTAAGAGAAAAACCTTTAGTGAAGTCCATACATCCCCTGGACCTTCCAAGAAGCCTCAGTCTACCCCAGTGCCAAGGTGAGGTTGTTCTTGCAGCCTGTGGTCATGAGTCACTGCTTGGCATACTTAGCTGAACTCCAGAACTGGTTCCTTTCAGGGTCATAAAATGCTCTTACAAAACAGAAATTAATCTGTTTTACCCCACAAAGACTGTTTGTAGCCCTGGCCAGACCCCAAATCCATGCAGTTAGACTCACTTAGGCAGACAACCACTGCATATCTGGTAGATTGAATAAGGAAGACTAGTGCTTCTCTGTGCCCAAAGAGTTCTCTTGAGAATAATGAAATGCCTGTGTGGTGAAGGGCTGAGGCCTTGAAGGTTACACAGGGATGCATGCTCAACCCTGATGGACATAGCTATTGAAACCAATTTGGTCTCACATGTCTCAGCTTCCCCTGTGCCTATGATGGATCCATATATGTGGAAACAAAAACAAGGGATGAAAGTGAAAAACATTCATCCCTCATTTTTTGGAAGAAGGTGGCATCAAGCATGGGGATAATGTGAAATCCTTGGTCAGGCAACAAGAAATAAATGCAGAGATAATACGAAGAGCAGACAGATGATGCAAGTGAATCAGACATACCAGTTGTAGAGACTTTCATGACACGTATCTCAGTCAATGAGAATGTCTTGTTCCTGGTGAACCTGCACCTCTGAATCTGAAGTTTCTTTTTAAGACTTTGTTGTGCTAGCAAAACCTAATGAAGATTTTCATGAAACACCCTGTCATAGCCTCAAAGCGAGGCTTTCTGCTGAAGTCACCAGGGCCACACCAGTAGGAAACCAGAGGGAAAAGAGACTCAGGTTATTGTGTGCTTGGGCAGATCTGGGGTGTGGTGACCACAAGTGTTCCTCCTCTACTAACTCCCATAGCTATCTGCTGGGGCCTCAGTTAGCAAACCTACTTCCAAACAGGCATTGCTCAATACTTAAGCTTATGACAGTATTTAGGCTTTTTTTTTGTCCCTCCAAATCCCTAGAATGCAGTTTAATGTTGGAAAAGGTAACACTGTTCCATATAACCTCTACCTGCTGTCTCTGTTGTTTGTCTGTCTGTGTTGCTGGGCTGATCAAAGCCTTGACAGCTTCACTGGAAGCATCACCTGTGAGAGTGTCTGAAGTTCTGGTTAATCACAGGGGCTTTCCTTTCAGGGGAATGGCAGTAAAGAGAGCTGATAGAAACTGGCGAGCCAGAGCTAACCATTAGGAGATTCTGCGAATCTTCTGCTGAATACAAGGATGAAGGAGGGTGGGGAGATGTCGTTCAAAAATCATGCAAGACTCTTAGGAAAGAAGCCTGATTCAGCAAAACACAGATTCCTCTGTCTCTATGTTCAAGGCTGTCTCATCTTAACTAAGAGGCTAAGCAGGCCCATAATTTTACTTATGACAAATACCCCCATCTTCATTGAGACAACTCATGTCCATGCAGTTGCTTATATACTTTGCAGGTTGTGAGCCACCTCTTAGTAAAGTGATCTCATTACTGCATGCTCTTGTTTGAAATTCCCAAATTGTGAAGGTAGGTACTTTCAATAATGAACACTCTTGGGGCTGTGTCACATGAGATCTTTTGCCTTTTAAATGCAGATGACAGGTTACTAAAAATGTTTCTCTCCATGGAGCATTTTTTGCAGTGCTGCATATGCCAAACTTTCCTTTGTGACTGTAAAATATTTTACCTGGTTTAGGTTTATCTGGCCCAAGAAGAAACAGAAATGCCTTCAGATTTGGTTATTACATTTCATTGAACAATCTTGTGAACACATTAAACAGATAGACAGTTATATTCAAACATAATTAGGTATGGCGAACTCACCTTGAAAGTTTACTTTTGTAAAGATGTATTTACTAGCATTCAGTTCCTTTCATACCAAGTATAACATTGACTTCTGCACTCTCACACAATTCTTATTCAGAATTTCAGTGGAACTTCATTGTTGCTGTTAAGTTGTAGCTGCATTTTGTTCAAATCTGTTTTACTCAAAATTCTTCAAAACTCTTTTACTCCATTCTGGATCTGCATTCTTCTGCACAAGCCTAATAGTTGAAATTTCTTTGGGTTCTTCAGTTGCAGAATTGGCACTGATGTTACAGAATGAACACACTTTATTCCTGTTCAGACTGAAGTCT